>NC_069504.1:945922718-946247718 GCF_027579735.1 Bombina bombina
TTGTGTGTCTTGTTCAGTGGTGCTCGTCTTTCAGCCTTTCTTACCTTGGCCATGTCTCTGAGTATTGCACACCTTGTGCTTTTGGGCACTCCAGTGATGTGACTTTTCTCAGTTCATGGGCAGTTATTTTGCGCCTTGGCTTTTCCACACGCTTCTTGCAACCCTGTTGACTATTTTGAATGAAACGCTTGATTGTTCAATGATCACGCTTCAGAAGCTTTGCAATTTTAAGAGTGCTGCATCCCTCTGCAAGATATCTCACTATTTTTGACTTTTCTGAGCCTGTCAAGTCCTTCTTTTGACCCATTTTGCCAAAGGAAAGGAAGTTGCCTAATAATTATGCACACCTGATATAGGGTGTTGATGTCATTAGACCACACCCCTTCTCATTACAGAGATGCACATCACCTAATATGCTTAATTGGTAGTAGGCTTTCGAGCCTATACAGCTTGGAGTAAGACAACATGCATAAAGAGGATGATGTGGTCAAAATACTCATTTGCCTAATAATTCTGCACTCCCTGTATTTAGCATGAGTGTGTTTTGGTGGTTGTAGATGTGTAACAGATTTTGGAGGTCAAAGTTAAAAAAAAGTGTGTTTTTTATAGTAAATTATAAGATATGATGAAAATAATGGTATCTTTAGAAAGTCCATTTCATGGCGAGAACAACGGTATATAATATGTGTGGGTACAGTAAATGAGTAAGAGGAAAATTACAGCTAAACACAAACACCACAGAAATGTAAAAATAGCCCTTGTCCTCAACAGTAAGAAGATTGAAAAATGGTCTGGTCACTAAGGCCTAGATTTAGAGTTCGGCGGTAGCCGTCAAAACCAGCGTTAGAGGCTCCTAACGCTGGTTTTGGGCGCCCGCTGGTATTTGGAGTCAGTGATTAAAGGGTCTAACGCTCACTTTTCAGCCGCGACTTTTCCATACCGCAGATCCCCCTACGCCATTTGCGTAGCCTATCTTTTCAATGGGATCTTCCTAACGCCGGTATTTAGAGTCGTTTCTGCAGTGAGCGTTAGAGCTCTAACGACAAGATTCCAGCCGCCTGAAAATAGCAGGAGTTAAGAGCTTTCTGGCTAACGCCGGTTTATAAAGCTCTTAACTACTGTACCCTAAAGTACACTAACACCCATAAACTACCTATGTACCCCTAAACCGAGCTCCCCCCACATCGCCGCCACTCGATTAAAAATTTTAACCCCTAATCTGCCGACCGCCACCTACGTTATACTTATGTACCCCTAATCTGCTGCCCCTAACACCGCCGACCCCTATATTATATTTATTAACCCCTAATCTGCCCCCCTCAACGTCGCCGACACCTGCCTACACTTATTAACCCCTAATCTGCCGAGCGGACCGCACCGCTACTATAATAAAGTTATTAACCCCTAACCCGCCTCACTAACCCTATCATAAATAGTATTAACCCCTAATCTGCCCTCCCTAACATCGCCGACACCTACCTTCAATTATTAACCCCTAATCTTCCGATCAGAGCTCACCGCTATTCTAATAAATGTATTAACCCCTAAAGCTAAGTCTAACCCTAACACTAACACCCCCCTAACTTAAATATAATTTACATATAACGACATAAATTAACTCTTCTTAAATAAATTATTCCTATTTAAAGCTAAATACTTACCTGTAAAATAAACCCTAATATAGCTACAATATAAATTATAATTATATTTTAGCTATTTTAGGATTAATATTTATTTTACAGGCAACTTGGTATTTATTTTAACTAGGTACAATAGCTATTAAATAGTTAAGAACTATTTAATAGTTACCTAGTTAAAATAATTACAAAATTACCTGTAAAATAAATCCTAACCTAAGATATAATTAAACCTAACACTACCCTATCAATAAAATAATTAAATAAACTACCTACAATTACCTACAATTAACCTAACACTACACTATCAATAAATTAAATAAACACAATTGCTACAAATAAATACAATTAAATAAACTAGCTAAAGTACAAAAAATAAAAAAGAACTAAGTTACAGAAAATAAAAAAATATTTACAAACATAAGAAATATATTACAACAATTTTAAACTAATTACACCTACTCTAAGCCCCCTAATAAAATAACAAAGCCCCCCAAAATAAAAAATTCCCTACCCTATTCTAAATTAGAAAAGTTACAAGCTCTTTTACCTTACCAGCCCTGAACAGGGCCCTTTGCGGGGCATGCCCCAAGAAGTTCAGCTCTTTTGCCTGTAAAAGAAAACATACAATACCCCCCCCCCAACATTACAACCCACCACCCACATACCCCTAATCTAACCCAAACCCCCCTTAAATAAACCTAACACTAAGCCCATGAAGATCTTCCTACCTTGTCTTCACCATACCAGGTTCACCGATCCGTCCTGGCTCTGATATCTTCATCCAACCCAAGCGGGGGCTAGACATCCACTGAAGAAGTCCAGAAGAGGGTCCAAAGTCTTCCTCCTATCCGGCAAGAAGAGGACATCCGGACCGGCAAACATCTTCTCCAAGCGGCATCTTCGATCTTCTTCCATCCGGTGCGGAGCGGGTCCATCTTGAAGCAGGCGACGTGGATCCATCCTCTTCTTCCGATGTCTCCCGACGAATGACGGTTCCTTTAAGGGACGTCATCCAAGATGGCGTCCCTCGAATTCCGATTGGCTGATAGGATTCTATCAGCCAATCGGAATTAAGGTAGGAATTTTCTGATTGGCTGATGGAATCAGCCAATCAGAATCAAGTTCAATCCGATTGGCTGATCCAATCAGCCAATCAGATTGAGCTCGCATTCTATTGGCTGATCGGAACAGCCAATAGAATGCGAGCTCAATCTGATTGGCTGATTGGATCAGCCAATCGGATTGAACTTGATTCTGATTGGCTGATTCCATCAGCCAATCAGAAAATTCCTACCTTAATTCCGATTGGCTGATAGAATCCTATCAGCCAATCGGAATTCGAGGGACGCCATCTTGGATGACGTCCCTTAAAGGAACCGTCATTCGTCGGGAGACATCGGAAGAAGAGGATGGATCCGCGTCGCCTGCTTCAAGATGGACCCGCTCCGCACCGGATGGAAGAAGATCGAAGATGCCGCTTGGAGAAGATGTTTGCCGGTCCGGATGTCCTCTTCTTGCCGGATAGGAGGAAGACTTTGGACCCTCTTCTGGACTTCTTCAGTGGATGTCTAGCCCCCGCTTGGGTTGGATGAAGATATCGGAGCCAGGACGGATCGGTGAACCTGGTATGGTGAAGACAAGGTAGGAAGATCTTCATGGGCTTAGTGTTAGGTTTATTTAAGGGGGGTTTGGGTTAGATTAGGGGTATGTGGGTGGTGGGTTGTAATGTTGGGGGGGGGGGTATTGTATGTTTTCTTTTACAGGCAAAAGAGCTGAACTTCTTGGGGCATGCCCCGCAAAGGGCCCTGTTCAGGGCTGGTAAGGTAAAAGAGCTTGTAACTTTTCTAATTTAGAATAGGGTAGGGAATTTTTTATTTTGGGGGGCTTTGTTATTTTATTAGGGGGCTTAGAGTAGGTGTAATTAGTTTAAAATTGTTGTAATATATTTCTTATGTTTGTAAATATTTTTTTATTTTCTGTAACTTAGTTCTTTTTTATTTTTTGTACTTTAGCTAGTTTATTTAATTGTATTTATTTGTAGCAATTGTGTTTATTTAATTTATTGATAGTGTAGTGTTAGGTTAATTGTAGGTAATTGTAGGTAGTTTATTTAATTATTTTATTGATAGGGTAGTGTTAGGTTTAATTATATCTTAGGTTAGGATTTATTTTACAGGTAATTTTGTAATTATTTTAACTAGGTAGCTATTAAATAGTTCTTAACTATTTAATAGCTATTGTACCTAGTTAAAATAAATACCAAGTTGCCTGTAAAATAAATATTAATCCTAAAATAGCTAAAATATAATTATAATTTATATTGTAGCTATATTAGGGTTTATTTTACAGGTAAGTATTTAGCTTTAAATAGGAATAATTTATTTAAAAAGAGTTAATTTATTTCGTTATATGTAAATTATATTTAAGTTAGGGGGGTGTTAGTGTTAGGGTTAGACTTAGCTTTAGGGGTTAATACATTTATTAGAATAGCGGTGAGCTCCGATCGGAAGATTAGGGGTTAATAATTGAAGGTAGGTGTCGGCGACGTTGTGGGGGGCAGATTAGGGGTTAATAAATATAACATAGGGGTCGGCGATGTTAGGGCAGCAGATTAGGGGTACATAGGGATAACGTAGGTTGCGGCGGTTTACGGAGCGGAAGATTAGGGGTTAAAAGTGTAATGCAGGGGTCAGCGATAGCGGGGGCGGCAGATTAGGGGTTAATAAGTGTAAGGTTAGGGGTGTTTAGACTCGGGGTACATGTTAGAGTGTTAGGTGCAGACGTAGGAAGTGTTTTCCCATAGGAAACAATGGGGCTGCGTTAGGAGCTGAACGCTGCTTTTTTGCAGGTGTTAGGTTTTTTTTTCAGCTCAAACAGCCCCATTGTTTCCTATGGGAGAATCGTGCACGAGCACGTTTTTGATGCCGGCCGCGTCCGTAAGCAACTCTGGTATCGAGAGTTGCATTTGCGGTAAAAATGCCCTACGCTCCTTTTTTGGAGCCTAACGCAGCATTTGTTTTAACTCTCAATACCAGAGTTAAATTTATGGTGCGGCCAGAAAAAAGCCCGCGGAGCGTTAACAGCCCTTTTACCGCCGAACTCTAAATCCAGGCCTAAGAGTTTAAAATGTATATTCATGTTACAAAAGGTATTAGTATTACAATAGTTTTATTACATAATAGGCATGCCGTTCTGTAATACTATAATTTTAATCGAACTGTCTTTTATAACAAATATCTATTTTAGAAACATATTTATATTTAAAAAATGTATTTCAAAGATTGCTTATATAATGTAGTGAGACCTTGCATTAATTTTCAATAATTTAACTGTTATGCATGTATATTGCATAATGCTTTTAAGTATTACATATACATTAAAATGTATTTATGTTAGTTTGTTGTGTTTATTAGTGATAACAAATATATATATGTTAATATATATTAATATTATAGTATTCAGTAGCATTAAATTAGATTATTACATAACAGACATTCAGCTATGTAGATCTATAATGTTAATTATACTGTCTTTAATTACAAATAATAGATACAACAAGCAACATTAATTACATTTTAATGTATATGCAAATATTTAAACATTATGCATTCTACATATCAATGCATCCTTTTTAAATATTGAATATTTATGTGTAGGGCCTTAGCTTCGACGAGAGGCGATGTGGGTGGTGACATCATGATCCCATTGACTTCTATGGGAAAGACATCGCCTATCGCCGGCATTTGTCAGACATGCCCCTTTTTTTAGAATATCTTAGCAGTCAGCCAGTAAAACAGTTTCCCAACAGTATGTTGATGGTTTAAATATTGGGGCCTGACACACAATACATACAAACATATTATGTAAAATAATTTACTTGTTGATATTTTGCTTAGGTTATATAATATACTTTTAAGAAGGGAACAAGAAATTAACAAGCCTACATTTCTGTGAACATTAAATGGCAACAACAATTTTGATGAAATTGTCTCTACATTAAACTCAACATCACAATTACTAGAGCAGAAAAAGTGACAGTCTTTCATATAAACAATTAAAAGCATGTAAATACAAAATCAGATTTTTTTATTTTTCAATTTTTCCATGTGCAAGAGCAACATCTTATTTTGGCAAATATTTGGATTACTTTTGCTAATTCAGATGAATGCAGTTTCAAGTTGTTAAAGTTGCAAAAATAGAGAGAATTTCCCAATTTGCAAAATAAAAAAATCTGCCACACAGAACACATTTGCTTCAGATTTTCATGATTAATAATTAATGATGATTTAAATGGGAATTTACTCCAGAGTTTGTATTGTTTAAAAATATAGAAAATCCCTTTATTAACCATTCCTCAGTTTTGCATAACCAACACTGTTATATTGATATACTTTTTAACTCTGTGATTACCTTGTATTTAAGCTTATACAAACTGCCCCTTATCTCAGTATTTTGACAGATATGCATTTTAGCCAATCTGTGCTGACACCTAGGTTTTGCTTTCAACAAAGACTGCCAAGCGAACAAAGCAAATTAGATGATCAAAGTAAATTGAAAAACTGTTTAAAATTGCATACCTTCTCTGAATCATGAAAGTTTAAGGTGGATTATATAATTTTAGTTAACGGCTTTTTAAAGGTTGAAATACATTTTAAAAAAGTATTTATTTTGCCATTAAGCAGATAGTTAAACAAACTATGGTAAATAATAAGCTACAAAGACACTAGCGCCTAGATTTAGAGTTTTGCGGCCAAAGGGGTGCGTTAGCTACGCATGCTTTTTTCTGGCCGCACCTTTTAAATACCGCTGGTATTCACAGAATGGCTGGGTTTTCAGTGCGTTAGGCTCCAAAAAGGGAGCGTAGAGCATAATTTAACGCCACTGCAACTCTCGATACGAGCGGTGCTTACGGACGCGGCCAGCTTCAAAAACGTGCTTGTGCAAGATTCCCCCATAGAAAACAATGGGGCTGTTTGAACTGAAAAAAACCTAACACCTGCAAAAAAAGCCGCGTTCAGCTCCTAACGCAGCCCCATTGTTTTCTATAATAAATGGATTAACCCCTAAAGCTAACCCTAACCCTAACACTAACACCCCCCTATGTTAAAGGGACAGTCAAGTCCAAAAAAAACTTTCATCTTTCAAATAGAGCATGCAATTTTAAACAACTTTCCAATTTTCTTTTATCACCAATTTTGCTTTGTTCTTTTGGTATTCTTAGTTGAAAGCTAGACCTAGGAAGGCTCATATGATAATTGCTAAGCCCTTGAAGGCCACCTCTAATCACATGCTTTTGTATTTGCTTTTCACAGCAGGGGAGAGCTAGTTCAGGTAAACCCTATAGATAACATTGTGATCACTCCCGTGAATTGTGGCAGACACTGCACTAATTGGCTAAAATAAAAGTCAATAGATAATAAATAAAATGTAATGTGATCAGGGGGCTGTCAGAAGATGCTTAGATACAATGTAATCACAGAGGTAAAAGTATATTAATATAACCATGTTGGTTATGCAAAACTGGGGAGTGGGTAAAAAAGGGATTATCTATCTTTTAAAACAACAAAAATTCTGGTGTTGACTGTCCCTTTAAATATAATTTAAATCTAATGAAATAAATTAACTCTTATTAAATAAATTATTCCTATTTAAAGCTAAATACTTACCTGTAAAATAAACCCTAATATAGCAACAATATAAATTATAATTATATTATAGCTATTTTAGGATTTATATTTATTTTACAGGTAACTTTGTATTTATTTTAACCAGGTACAATAGCTATTAAATAGTTAAGAACTATTTAATAGCTAAAATAGTTAAAATAATTACAAAATTACCTGTAAAATAAATCCTAACCTAAGTTACAATTAAACCTAACACTACACGATCAATAAATTAATTAAATAAAATACCTACAATTATCTACAATTAAACCTAACACTACACTATCAATAAATTAATTAAATACAATATCTACAAATAAATACAATGAAATAAACCAACTAAAGTACAAAAAATAAAAAGGAACTAAGTTACAAAAATTAAAAAAATATTTACAAACATTAGAAAAATATTACAACAATTTTAAACGAATTACACCTACTCTAAGCCCCCTAATAAAATAACAAAGCCCCCCAAAATAAAAAAATGCCCTACCCTATTCTAAATAGCTCTTTTACCTTACCAGCCCTGAACAGGGCCCTTTGCGGGGCATGCCCCAAAGAATTCAGCTCTTTTGCGTGTAAAAAAAACACATACAATATACCCCCCCAACATTACAACCCACCACCCACATACCCCTAATCTAACCCAAACCCCCTTAAATAAACCTAACACTAAGCCCCTGAAGATCTTCCTACCTTATCTTCAGCATACCAGGTTCACCGTTCCGTCCTCGGAAGTCTTGATCCAAGCCTCGGAAGTGTTGATCCAAACCCAAGCGGGGGGCTGAAGAGTGACGTCCATCCTCGGGCTGAAGCATGGATCCAAGCGGCGGCTGAAGAACTCCATCATCGGGCTGAAGTCGGAAGTCCATCATCGTGAGGAAGTCTTCTATCAAGCCGCATCTTCAATCTTCTTTCTTCTGGAGCGGATCCATTTTCTTTCCAACCGACGCGGATCCAACTTCTTCAACCGACGCCTACTAGCCGAATGACGGTTCCTTTAAATTCCGTCATCCAAGATGGCGTCCCTCGAATTCCGATTGGCTGATAGGATTCTATCAGCCAATCGGAATTAAGGTAGGAATATTCTGATTGGCTGATGGGATCAGCCAATCAGAATCAAGTTCAATCCGATTGGCTGATCCAATCAGCCAATCAGATTGAGCTCGCATTCTATTGGCTGATCGGAACAGCCAATAGAATTCGAGCCCAATCTGATTGGCTGATCGGATCAGCCAATCGGATTGAACTTGATTCTGATTGGCTGATTCCATCAGCCAATCAGAATTTTCCTACCTTAATTCCGATTGGCTGATAGAATCCTATCAGCCAATCGGAATTTGAGGGACGCCATCTTGGACGTCATTCGTTTGGAAGTCGTCGGAAGAAGAAGATGGGTCCTCGGTGGAGGTCTTCAAGATGGAGCCGGTTGTCATTGGATGAAGATAGAAGATGCCGCTTGGATCGCCTCTTCTTCCCGGATAGGATGAAGACTTCGGAGCCTCTTCTGGACCTCTTCAGCCGCCGGATTATGGATTGCCAGCCCCCGCTTGGGCTTGGATGAAGATTTTGGAGCCTGGAACGATCGGTGATACCTGGCATGGTGAAGACAAGGTAGGAAGATCTTCAGGGGCTTAGTGTTAGGTTTATTTAAGGGGGGTTTGGGTTAGATTAGGGGTATGTGGGTGGTGGGTTGTAATGTTGGGGGGGTATTGTATGTTTTTTTTTACAGGCAAAAGAGCTGAATTCTTTGGGGCATGCCCCGCAAAGGGCCCTTTTAAGGGCTGGTAAGGTAAAAGAGCTTTGAACTTTTGTAATTTAGAATATGGTAGGGCATTTTTTTATTTTGGGGGTCTTTGTTATTTTATTAGGGGGCTTAGAGTTGGTGTAATTAGTTTAAAATTGTTGTAAATTTTTTCTAATGTTTGTAAATATTTTTTTATTTTTTGTAACTTAGTTCTTTTTTATTTTTTGTACTTTAGTTAGTTTATTTAATTGTATTGATGTGTAGGAATTTTATTTAATTTATTTATTGATAGTGTAGTGTTAGGTTTAATTGTAGATAATTGTAGGTATTTTATTTAATTAATTTATAGATAGTGTAGTGTTAGGTTTAATTGTAACTTAGGTTAGGATTTATTTTACAGGTAATTTTGTAATTATTTTAACTAGGTAGCTATTAAATAGTTCTTAACTATTTAATAGCTATTGTACCTGGTTAAAATAAATACAAAGTTGCCTTTAAAATAAATATAAATCCTAAAATAGCTATAATATAATTATAATTTATATTGTAGCTATATTAGGGTTTATTTTACAGGTAAGTATTTAGCTTTAAATAGGAATAATTTATTTAATAAGAGTTAATTTATTTTGTTAGATTTAAATTATATTTAACTTAGGGGGGTGTTAGTGTTAGAGTTAGACTTAGCTTTAGGGGTTAATCCATTTATTACAGTAGCGGCGAGATTCGGTCGGCAGATTAGGGGTTAATAATTGAAGTTAGGTGTCGGCGATGTTAGGGAGGGCAGATTAGGGGTTAATACTATTTATTATAGGGTTATTGAGGCGGGAGTGAGGCGGATTAGGGGTTAATAACTTTATTATAGTAGCGGTGCGGTCCGCTCGGCAGATTAGGGGTTAATAAGTGTAGGCAGGTGGAGGCAACGTTGAGGGGGGCAGATTAGGGGTTAATAAATATAATATAGGGGTCGGCGGTGTTAGGGGCAGCAGATTAGGGGTACATAAGTATAACGTAGGTGGCGGCGCTTTGCGGTCGGCAGATTAGGGGTTAATTATTGTAGGTAGCTGGCGGCGACGTTGTGGGGGGCAGGTTAGGGGTTAATAAATATAATATAGGGGTCGGCGGTGTTAGGGGCAGCAGATTAGGGGTACATAAGTATAACGTAGGTGGCGGTCGGCAGATTAGGGGTTAAAAAAATTTAATCGAGTGGCGGCAATGTGGGGGGGCTTCGGTTTAGGGGTACATAGGTAGTTTATGGGTGTTAGTGTACTTTAGAGCACAGTAGTTATGAGCTTTATAAACCGGCGTTAGCCCAGAAAGCTCTTAACTACTGGCTTTTTTCTGCGGCTGGAGTTTTGTCGTTAGATTTCTAACGCTCACTTCAGCCACAACTCTAAATACCGGCGTTAGAAAGATCCCATTGAAAAAGATAGGATACACAAATTACGTAAAGGTATCTGCGGTATGGAAAAGTCGCGGCTGGAAAGTGTGCGTTAGACCCTTTCCTGACTGACTACAAATACCGGCGGTAGCCCAAAACCAGCGTTAGGAGCCTCTAACGCTGGTTTTCACGGCTACCGCCCAACTCTAAATCTAGGCCTAGGAGCTTCTGAAATTAATAATTTTCAGCGTTAAATACTCTGTCGATTGCTGATCAACACAGCAATGTTCCAAAGAAAATGTACAGATATACTAAAAGGCATAAATTAAATAAAGTGTAATACATTATCTCACTTGCTAAAATAACATTAGACTTAATCTATTAGATTGACTCATCAAACCTAAGACTTTTTAAGGCTCTATGAAACATCAAGCATGAAGAATAGTGCATAACTTTGCAACATTTTCCTTTGAGATATAATAACATGGTGTAGACACTTATGATAGTTCATCTGTGGTATGTCTGTTTTGAGATATTTTTTCACATATTTAGATAACTAATTAATAATTAACTAATTAAATGATTGATTAATGTTTTTATTTTATTAAGCAGAAATGTAAAGCTTAGGAGCCAGCCCATTTTTGGTTCAGCACCTGAGTAGCGCTTGCTGAATTGGTTGCTAAATGTAGCCACCAATAAGCAAGCGCTATCCAGTGTGCTTAACCAAATATAGACTGGCTACTAAGCTTTACTTTACTGCTTTTCAAATAAAGATAACAAGAGAATGAAGAACATTTGATAATAGGAGTAAATTCGAAAGTTGCTTAAAATTGCATGCCCTATCTGAATCATGAAATAAAAAAATATTGTTATAACCAATTAAGAGTAACTTAAAAAGGAGACTGCCCCCCCCCCCCGATAACTAACTTCCTGAACATGAAGTCATAACTCCAGTCAAGATCAAAGCTTTTTCTAGGATGGAAACTAGGAAATTTTAATAATGCTTAGTTTTCTTCTTGCAAAATATCTGGAAAAAAGAAAATACAAACTGGTCAAAAGTGTTAATCGGGAATGGACTGTAAAGAGTTATTTAGACTGGAGTATTTGGCTTCTTGTGCAAGCATAATATATGTGCAGAGAATACAAAACTGAATTGCTCTGGATAATAGTGTTAAAGGGCCAGTAAACCCACCAAATAATATAATATAATTCTGCATATAGTGCAGAATTATATAACATTTGCCTAGTGCCAGCTTTCTAAAGCAAATGAAAGAAGAAATATCTACCTACGAAAATTATTTTTACAGTCCACCGCTCCTGGCTCTACTAAGCAGGTCTGTTTTTTTCCTAAGCGCATTGGGCATGCTGTCTAGCCACAGCCGGCCCGATCAGGCCATTAAACTAAATGTAGCGCACACCTGCTACCAGACCAGATCAGGAGAGAGCTACATTTAGTTTAATGGCGCGATCGGGTCGGCTGTGACTAGACTGCGTGCCCGATGCGCTTAGGAAAAAAACAGATCCACTCAGTAGAGCAAGGAACGGCAGTCTAAAAATAATTTTCATAGGTAAATATCTCTTCTTTCATTTGCTTTAGAAAGCTGGCACTAGGAAAATTTTATATAATTCTGCACTATATAACATTATTTAGGGGGTTTACTGACCCTTTAAATATGTTTTGTTACAAATAATTAGAATATTAAAGGGACATTAAAATGCTGTGCAATACCACTAAAGAATAGTAACTCTTCACTATCAGGTAAATTATGAGATGTATTTTCATGTTTTAACACTGAAAATGGTAATTTCAGCATTAAAACAGCAACACAGCCATTACAAGTCTTGTCGGTATAGTTGTAATGTAAGCCTTTTAACCTGTAATGCAATGTCAGTCCCGCACTCATAAAAATGACTTTTTTTCATGGGACTTACATAGGGCAGCCATTACGAGTTTTGCGATAAAACTAAAAAGCTTGTGTTACAGCCTATAACGACAAGATCCGTACCGCCATCTGAGAGCAGTAGTTATGAGTTTTATGTAACAGTTTTGTTGTGTAAAACTCATAACTAAACTGTTACAAAGTATTTTGGTTGTAGTAGACCTAGCGCCAATGGGTACACCTACAGCTCTCTTCAGTGGGTCTCCTAGTAGACCTAGTAGATTGTAGTAATATGTGTAGATGAAGTGAGCGCCTAAGTGAAAGGCTGAGGTGGAGTGGTTAAATGGTTGTATGAGTGATAACAATTTATTATAAACAGTAAAGCAAATAGATGTACACTAATACGGTAGTAGTTATAAAATCATGGATCCATGAGTGGCATACAAATAGATAAAATAGCATTCTATAAAAACAACAAGAATAAAAATAAAAACTGGCATAAGTAATAGTAGAGACAAACAGAAATGGCCAATCTGAATAAGCTCCTAGAATTAGGCCTTTGGTAATGGCGTAATATGGAAAGCAAATATGGTGGAGTCTCAATATTTAAAAGTGAAAAGTCTCAATATAAGACAGTACACATATAGGTGTCCCAAATGATGTGTCCAATAAGTCTTACAAGGGAAAAGGTGTCTGTGCAGATAATTGTAAAATCCCTGTGCACATATGATGCATGTGTCCAAATCTCTAAATACATTAAAAAAATGTATCAAACGTCCAAATATGATAAAAATGTAAAAAGGTGGAAAAAATGTGATAAAAAAGCAATAAAAAGGATTAACAAAAAAAAATAAAAATCTAAAAATCAAAAACAAAAATAGAAATGTGATATTGTTCAGTGGCGGGTGACACAAAAAATAGAAAAAGAAGAGGAAAAAAAGGAAAAAATATTTCCAAAATGCTGGTGTGAACTTCTAGTGAATCCTATTAGTGGAATCCCATCTGTTGGTTTAAAAATCCTGAATACTCCTGTGAAAAACAAAAAATACAATAGTGCAGAACAGATTGAGCACTTAGGGTATTGAAAATGTGCTAACCAGTAATATGTTGACGTGTTTCAGCCTGTTGACAGGCCTTTCTCAAGACTATAAAACAGTATATACACTGGTAGCCCCCCACAACAAAATATACTAAATTAAACTATTAACCCCTAAACCAGAAGCCCCCCACATCGCAATAAACTAATTTGAACTAATAACCCTAAAACCTAAGCCCCCCCCTAACTTTATATTAAAATTACAATTTCCCTATCTTAAATTAAATTAAAACTTACCTGTAAAATTAGAAAAACTAAGTTTAAACTAACAATTAAACTAATATAACTATTAAACTACAATTAAACTAACTACCAATTAAAGAAAACTAAAATACACATTATAATCCTAACACTACTATAAAAATTACAAACTATCTAATTACAAAAAATAAAAAATACTAAATTACAAAAAATAGCAAACATTAAATTACGAAAAATAACAAAAGTAATGATCAAAAATAAAAAAGAATTACACCTAATCTAATAGCCCTATAAAAATAAAAAAGCCCAACCAAAATAAAAAAAACCCTAGCCTACAATAAACTACCAATAGCCCTTAAAAGGGCCTTTTATAGGGCATTACCCAAAGTTAAACAGCTCTTTTATCTGTAAAAAACCCACCACCCAACCAACCCCCCATAATTAAAAACCTAACTCTAACAAAAACCTAAGCTACCCATTGCCCTGGAAAAAACATTTGTATGGGCATTGCCTTTAAAATGGCATTTAGCTTTTTTGCATTGCCCTGAAAATGGCATTTAGCTCTTTTAAGAAAAGCCCAAAACTTAAACTAAAAAAAAAAAAAAACACCAAAAAAAGTTTAAAAAATCCTAACACTAACCCCCGATGATCCACTTACAGTTTCTGAAGTCTGGACATATAGACGGCAAAAGGTCTTCATCTAGGCGGCTCCATCTTCATCTATCACAGGATCGGCATCTTCTTCGGAACGGTCAATGTGTGGAGGCGAAGGTCTAAGGCGAAGGTCCAAAGCGGAGGTCCATTGATCCGACATGAAAGTTCTCTTCATGTGATCATCCGCTGCACACTTTTATACTGGGGGTACCATTTCATTTCTATTGGCTGAAAAATTTGAATCGGTCAATAGGAATTAGGGCTGCTAAATCCTATTGGCTGTTCAAATCAGCCAATAGGATTTAAGCAGCTCTCATTATATTGGCTGATTCGAATGATCGATGGACCTCTGCCTGGACCTCTGCCTTGAACCTCCACCTGGACCTCTGCCTTGGACCTTCGCCTGGACCTCCGCCTTGGACCTATGCCTGGACCTCCACTTCCGCGCATCGACAACTCTGCCTCCGCAGGGATGAAGAAGATGCTAGTCCCGCGATGGATGAAGATGGAGCCGCCTGGATGAAGATTCCCGCCAGGATGAAGATGGAGCTGCCGGGATGAAGATCATTTAAGCGATCCAACATGGAAGTTCTCTTCAAGTGTTCATCCACTGCACACTAAGGTTTGAAATGCAAGGTACCACTTTTATACTGGGGGTACCATTTTATTTCTATTGGCTGAAAAATTTGAATCAGTCAATAGGAATTAGGGCTGCTAAATCCTATTGGCTGTTCAAATCAGCCAATAGGATTTAAGCAGCTCTCATTCTATTGGCTGATTCGAATGATCGATGGACCTCCGCCTGGACCTCTGCCTTGGACCTCCACCTGGACCTATGCCTTGGACCTTCGCCTGGGCCTCCGCCTTGGACCTTCGCCTGGACCTCCACTTCCACGCATCGACAACTCTGCCTTCGCAGGGATGAAGAAGATGCCAGTCCCAAGATGGATGAAGATGAAGCCGCCTGGATGAAGATTCCCGCCAGGATGAAGATGGGGCCGCCGGGATGAACATCGTTCAAGCGGGACTTCAACAACTGTGAGTACCTACAGAGGGGTTAGTGTTAGGTTTTTTTAATTTTTTGGGGGGTGGGTTTTTTTTCCGATTAGGGTGGGCACTCTTAAAATAGATGAATGCCCTTTTCAGGGCAATGCCCATACAAATGCCCTTTTCAGGGCAATGGGTAGATTAGGTTTTTTAGATATTTTTTTTATTTTGTATGTTTGGGGGGTGGGGGTTTGTAATGTTAGTGGGTCTTTGTATTTTTTTTTTTTTTAGAAAAAGAGCTGATATATTTAGGGCAATGCCCTAAAAATGAAAAAAATGTCCCTTTTAAGGGCTATTGGTAGTTTATTATAGATTAGGTTCCTTTTATTTTGGGGTGTTTTTTTTTTTAAATGGGTATTAGAATAGGAATAATATTTATTATTTTGGATAATTTGTTTGTTATTTTGTGTAATTTTTTCTTTGTCATTTTGGGGTGGGTTTTTATTTTTAGACAAGGGGTTGGGCATTTCATAAAAGAGCTGAATGCCCTTTTAAGGGCAGGAAACAGAGTTGAATGCCCATACAAATGCCCCTTTCAGAGAAATGGGTAGATTAGGTTTAACTTTATTTTTATTTTGTGGGTTTGGGGGGTGGGGGTTTGTCAATTGTGAGGGGGTGTTTTTTTTTTCTTTTGTAGGAAAAGAGTTGTTATCTTTAGGGCAATGCCCTACAAAAGGCCCTTTTAAGGGCCCTTGGTAGTTTATTATAGATTATTTTTTTTATTTTTATTTTTTTTAAAAGAGCTTTATAGAAGTGAAGAAAGTGAAGAAAGGTGCATAAAATTATTATAGATTATTTTAAACAGGGTATTCGAATAGGAATACTTTTTATTGTTTTGGATAATTTTTAGATAATTTTTTGTTATTAGTTTCTTATTTTTTGTAATGGTAGGTTTTTTTAGTGTAAGGCAGCTAAGGTTTTATTTTTATTTCACAGGTAAGTTTGAATTTATTTTAACTAGGTAGTTAGTAAATAGTTAATAACTATTTACTAACTAGTCTACCTAGTTAAAATAAATACAAACTTACCTGTGAAATAAAATTAAAACCTAAGATAGTTACAATATAACTATTAGTTATATTGTAGCAAACAGAGTTCAACACCATGCAGGGAGACAATAACCCAATGTGGAAAAAGTAGAAAAGGCTGATGATATAAAGTTAAAATTTCATCTTTATTAGTATTTGTGAGTAAGAAAACAAAGGCACAGTGGACACAGATTTGATCATGTGGCATGATTAAGAGGCATTAGCCTCGAAACGTCGCTATTTTGTCCTAATAAAGAAACTTTCTAGCATTGGAGAGCTGTGGACATTTTCATTATACTATATTCATTTTGGTGAAGTGGCAGTTCACCTGTCTTCACGAGCACTCCTGTCCTCTAGTGCTGTTCCACATTGAACTGGCTGTAGTTGGGCATCCAACCACTCTCCCAAATTCTCCCCCAGGGAACCTATAGCTGATATTATAGGTCTCCCTAGGGGGTTAGTCAAACTTTTATGTATTTTTGACAAGAATTTAAACACTGGGATTCTAGGATGTTCAACAAAGATAGATTCACAAATACTATTAGTAAAGATTCCTTTTTCCTTTCCATCATCTAATAAAGATAGAAGTTCCTTTTGAAATTTAGTTGTAGGATTGAAGGTTAACTTTTTATAAGTATCAGAGCTTTTTATTTAGGATGACTATAAAGCCACCCTTATCTGCATCCACCACCACTATATCTTTATTATTAATGATACTTTTTAATGCACATCACTCTCTTTTGTCTAGATTATTATATTTATTTTCTCTCACTTTCAGAGTTTGTGCAGCTAACTCAGTTAAATCTTGTTCTACTATTGCATGAAACACCTCAATGAGATCTGTGCGGGAATTCACAGGATAAAATGTACTTTTTTTCATATTATCAACAACCTGCTGTTTAGTTTCATTAGACACATTCTCACTCTCCACATTAAGATCACAAAGTGCGGCAATGTTACACAATTCAGAGAACGTCCATCTTTCATTCAAAGATATAGCCTTGGATGGATATGGTCGACTCTCATCATATAGGTGTGTTGCTTCTCTGCTAAAATGTTTTTTCAGGGTTATCTTTCTTACAAACTTGTTTAAGTCCAAAATAGTATCAAAAAGATTGAAATCTTGCGTGGGTGAAAATCCTAGACCTTTTGACAATACTGCCTTTTCAAAACTATTCAGGGTAATGTCAGATAGATTATATATCTTTAATTCTTGCTGCTTTTCTTGTTCTTGAATTTCTGACGACTTGGATATCTCGGCTCCTGGGGTGCTGTTGGTAGCTGACTTCCTTCTCCTGTGGGTTTTGGAGCTGTATCCTCATTTTTTGACCTAGCTCCCATCTCTTCTGCTGATCTTATAACAGACTTTATTGGTGTAGAAGTTGATTTCGGTGTACTAGGACTAACGGAACTCGTGTTGTCACTATTAGAGTCCTCAGTAGCAAGACTAGTAAAGGTGACCTTCTTGTTGTTTCCTTTACCCTTATTGCCATTCTTTTTTTTATTTGAATTACCAGATTTGTTGTTAGGGTTCCTATTTGATGCATTCCAGTTGTACACAACTTCTAAGTCATAGTCCTTGCAATCTCTGCCATATTTTTTATACTTATTACTCGACAATTCCTCTGCAGTCTTATCCACAGTTTCCTTTAGCTGTTTCTCATAGGGTACATACTTTGGATCCTCTTTAAATTCTTCAAATTGTAACTGTAATTGATCCAATTCTTTTAATATTGCATCCCTCTGTTCTTTCTTGAAATTAATCAATATATCCATTAGAATAAAAGAACAATCTGACAGAGCTTGATTCCACTCTATCATAAATAAGGGAAACTCCTTGTGGAAAGCCGGAAATTTCTTTAATCTAAGACCTCTAGGTATTTTCTTTTCTTTTACATATAGACTTAGAAATTCAATGTCCCACCATAATTTTAACTCTTTAATGTGCAATTTTTCTTTTTTTGAAAACAGAACTCCCAAGTCCATTTTAAAATCATCATCTGGTACTGTGCCTTTAAATAAATTCTCAAACAGCCTTTTTCTATTGCTATCATCATGGGCAGCCATATCTTGACCAAAAGAGAATTTTGTAATGCTCAAATAAGTAAAGAAAAAACACAGAAAAATTCCAAGTTTCAATAGATACCAAAACTGGTTGTTACTTAAATCTCAGTCACTTCAGGAGACTTGAATCAGAAGACAAACATTGCACAAAACAGTACAGACTGAGTTTAAGATTGAAGATAAAGTTCGCTCAAAAATTGAAGGTCAGTGCAATCTGTATATAGGCACTGACTGCTATATGTCTTTATCCAATATGAAACAAACGTATAAACGATCCTGTAGCAATAAGTTGCAACCTCTTGAATATTTCATTATAGCCCCTTACACTTGCAAGACTCGTAGATATATATATATACAAAAGTTAAACCGGAATGTCCAGAAAAAATGAATAAATATATAAATTCAACTCACTTTATCCAGAAAGCAATATCCGGTAGTAGACGAGATTCAGGCAAACGAAATTAAGTATTCTCTTTCTTTGTGTGGAAGCCGGTGCAACAAATTCAGACACTGCAGGTATCCTTGCAGCATCACGGCTGGTCTCTCAGGTGCTGGAAGGGCTCTCCTGTCTTAGCCCTTGATAAATCACCAAAGAAGCAAACAGAGTTCAACACCATGCAGGGAGACAATAAACCAATGTGGAGAAAGTAGAAAAGGCTGATGATATAAAGTTAAAATTTCATTTTTATTAGTATTTGCGAGTAAGAAAACAAAGGCACAGTGGACACAGATTTGATTACCGCTGATGCGTTTCCTGCCCGATAGGGCACTTCATCAGAGCTAACGTTCAGGTGTGTGAGGGCTCCTTAAATGTAAGATGTGAGTCCTCAACACCTGATTCATAGTTAATTACAAACATTTACAAAATAGTATTCCAAATAACGTTACAATACATATATGAAAACTAAAAAACTATACATAAAAAGAATGAACTACAGGATACACAAAATAATAACAAAAAGTGAACTTAGTTTTCAAAACTTCCATATATATTTGAAAAGAATTTATACACTTGCACATAGAAGTTATACTCAAGTTAAAAAAAAACAGAGCACAATGTTTCTTAGTCAACCAACTCCTATAGAAAATCCCTTATCCTTAGTAATAAATAAATCAATATGACAAATTGTAACAAAGAACTAGTGTCCTAATAATATCACTAAAACCGGATAGCAATCTTTCGAAATTTCTTCAAGGCTATAAAACTCAAGAGATAGTGCAGATCTCCATTATAACCGAACAAACCGATAATAAAATTGCAATTACAAAGTATTTTGGATTCATACTTTAAAAACTGGTGCCCCCTTTGGGATAAATAAAATTAGTGATATCAAGTTGTTCATTAAGAGATCGTAATATATAACTTTCTAGTTTGGTTTGACTGTATCCTAATCGATCTATATACATCTACATATATATTTTTTGCATTTTACTTTTATACCAGTATATTTGTATGTATATTATTTTGGTTAGGTTTATTGGTCAGCTTCGTTTTCTATATTAGTTATGTATATTTTTTAGCTATACATATATTTATACTTTAAATATATATTGTTTATTTTTCTGTTTTTTGAACAATTTATTAGACTTATATTTATCTTCAATATTTAGATCTCTTCTAGTCTACTTTGTAATTGCAATTTTATCATCGGTTTGTTCGGTTATAATGGAGATCTGCACTATCTCTTGAGTTTTATAGCCTTGAAGAAATTTCGAAAGATTGCTATCCGGTTTTAGTGATATTATTAGGACACTAGTTCTTTGTTACAATTTGTCATATTGATTTATTTATTACTAAGGATAAGGGATTTTATATAGGAGTTGGTTGACTAAGAAACATTGTGCTCTGTTTTTTTAACTCGAGTATGACTTCTATGTGCAAGTGTATAAATTATTTTCAAATATATATGGAAGTTTTGAAAACTAAGTTCACTTTTTGTTATTATTTTGTGTATCCTGTAGTTCATTCTTTTTATGTATAGTTTTTTAGTTTTCATATATTTATTGTATCGTTATTTGGAATACTATTTTGTAAATGTTTGTAATTAACTATGCATCAGGTGTTGAGGACTCACATCTTATATTTAAGGATCCCTCACACACCTGAACGTTAGCTCTGATGAAGTGCCCTATCGGGCAGGAAACGCGTCAGCGGTAATCAAATCTGTGTTTACTATGCCTTTGTTTTCTTACTCGCAAATACTAATAAAAATGAAATTTTAACTTTATATCATCAGCCTTTTCTACTTTCTCCACATTGGGTTATTGTCTCCCTGCATGGTGTTGAACTCTTTTTGCTTCTTTGGTGATTTATCAAGGGCTAAGACAGGAGAGCCCTTCCAGCACCTGAGAGACCAGCCGTGATGCTGCAAGGATACCTGCAGTGTCTGAATTTGTTGCACCGGCTTCCACACAAGGAAAGAGAATACTTAATTTCGTTTGCCTGAATCTCGTCTACTATTGGATATTGCTATCTGGATAAAGTGAGTTGAATTTATACATTTATTCATTTTTTCTGGACATTCCGGTTTAACTTTTGTATATATATATATATATATATATATATATATATATATATATATATATATATATCTAAGAGTCTTGCAAGTGTAAGGGGCTATAACAAAATATTCAAGAGGTTGCAACTTATTGATACAGGATCGTTTATACTTTTGTTTCATATTGGATAAAGACATATAGCAGTCAGTGCCTATATACAGATTGCACTGACCTTCAATTTTTGAGCGAACTTTATCTTCAATCTTAAACTCAGTCTGTACTGTTTTGTGCAATGTTTGTCTTCTGATTCAAGTCTCCTGAAGTGACTGAGATTTAAGTAACAACCAGCTTTGGTATCTATTGAAACTTGGAATTATCCTGTGTTTTTTCTTTACTTATTTGAGCATTACAAAATTCTCTTTTGGTCAAGATATGGCTGCCCATGATGATAGCAATAGAAAAAGGCTGTTTGAGAATTTATTTAAAGGCACAGTACCAGATGATGATTTTAAAATGGACTTGGGAGTTCTGTTTTCAAAAAAAGAAAAATTGCACATTAAAGAGTTAAAATTATGGTGGGACATTGAATTTCTAAGTCTATATGTAAAAGAAAAGAAAATACCTAGAGGTCTTAGATTAAAGAAATTTCCGGCTTTCCACAAGGAGTTTCCCTGATTTATGATAGAGTGGAATCAAGCTCTGTCAGATTGTTCTTTTATTCTAATGGATAAATTGATTAATTTCAAGAAAGAACAGAGGGATGCAATATTAGAAGAATTGGATCAATTACAGTTACAATTTGAAGAATTTAAAGAGGATCCAAAGTATGTACCCTATGAGAAACAGCTAAAGGAAACTGTGGATAAGACTGCAGAGGAATTGTCGAGTAATAAGTATAAAAAATATGGCAGAGATTGCAAGGACTATGACTTAGAAGTTGTGTACAACTGGAATGCATCAAATAGGAACCCTAACAACAAATCTGGTAATTCAAATAAAAAAAAGAATGGCAATAAGGGTAAAGGAAACAACAAGAAGGTCACCTTTACTAGTCTTGCTACTGAGGACTCTAATAGTGACAACACGAGTTCTGTTAGTCCTAGTACACCGAAATCAACTTCTACACCAATAAAGTCTGTTATAAGATCAGCAGAAGAGATGGGAGCTAGGTCAAAAAATGAGGATACAGCTCCAAAACCCACAGGAGAAGGAAGTCAGGTACCAACAGCTCCCCAGAAGCCGAGATATCCAAGTCGTCAGAAATTGAAGAGCAAGAAAAGCAGCAAGAATCAAAGATATATAATCTATCTGACATTACCCTGAATAGTTTTGAAAAGGCAGTATTGTCAAAAGGTCTAGGTTTTTCACCCACGCAAGATTTCAATCTTTTTGATACTATTTTGGACTTAAACAAGTTTGTAAGAAAGATAACCCTGAAAAAACATTTTAGCAGAGAACCAACACGGTTACATGATGAGAGTCCACCAGATCCATCCAAGGCTATATCTTTGAATGAAAGATGGACGTTCTCTGAATTGTGTGACATTGCCGCACTTTGTGATCTTAATGTGGAGAGTGAGAATGTGTCTAATGAAACTAAACAGCAGGTTGTTGATAATATGAAAAAAAGTACATTTTATCCTGTTAATTCCCGCACAGACCTCATTGAGGTGTTTCATGCAATAGTAGAACAAGATTTAACTGAGTTAGCTGCACAAACTCTGAAAGTGAGAGCAAATAAATATAATAATCTAGGCAAAAGAGAGTGGGGTGCATTAAAAAGTATCATTAATAATAAAGATATAGTGGTGGTGGATGCAGATAAGGGTGGCTCTATAGTCATCCTAAATAAAAAGCAATATCTTGATGAAGCTATGAGACAGCTAGGGGACTCTGATACTTATAAAAAGTTAACCTTCAATCCTACAACTAAATTTCAAAAGGAACTTCTATCTTTATTAGATGATGGAAAGGAAAAAGGAATCTTTACTAATAGTATTTGTGAATCTATCTTTGTTGAACATCCTAGAATCCCAGTGTTTAAATTCTTGCCAAAAATACATAAAAGTTTGACTAACCCCCCAGGGAGACCTATAATATCAGCTATAGGTTCCCTAGGGGAGAAACTGGGAGAGTGGTTGGATGCCCAACTACAGCCAGTGGTACAATCACTGCCTGTTTTTTTGCGTGATACTAAACATCTTATTAAGTCTTTACATGAATTTAAATGTGACACAAATTACAACTTTGTTACTATTGATGCTGTGTCACTATACTCATGTATACCACATGATCAAGTTTTAGTGGCCATGAAAGCTATGCTGCTTAAGTATTCTAATTATGATGGGACTTTGATTGACTTTATGATACAAGTTACTAAATTTTTATTATGTCATAATTATTTTATTTTTGACGGTATGGTTTTCTTGCAACAAAGAGGCACTGCGATGGGGGCAAAATTTGCCCCCTCGTATGCTAATCTTTATTTGGCTTACTTTGAGGATAAGAAGTTGTTTAATATGACCAATCCTTTTAGGAAGCATATTGTCTATTATACACGCTATATAGACGATATGCTCTTACTTTGGAATGGAAATGATGAGGATTTAACAGGTCTGGTTGAATATTTAAATTCTAATAGTGCCAATCTCAAATTTACTTTTAACTTTTCCAGAGAAAATTTACCATTTTTGGATGTTAAGATAAGTAATGGCGTTGAAGGCATTATCACAGAGGTATACAGAAAGGAGATCTCGGGCAATACAATTTTAAGAGCAGATTCATGTTATCCGCAGCATTTGAAAAAAGGAATACCTAAGGGCCAATACATTAGGATGCGGAGAAACTGTAGCGACCTAGAGAGTTATAAAAAACATGCAGCAGATCTCACTTCTAGGCTAAAAGAAAGAGGCTATGATGAACACACGTTAGCAACATTATCAGAACAAGTAAGTAGATATTATAGAAACAATTTACTTAAGGATAAAACAAGATCCAATAACAACAGAGAGGGCATTAATTTTATTACATCGTTTATCAAACAGTTTGGTAGTATTTGTAATCTTATAAAAAAAAGATTACCCATCTTGGATAGAGATATAGATCTGAAGGGTGTCCCTAGCAGGTGCAACTTTATTTCCAGAAAAGTAAAAACTATAGGAGATCTAGTTAGAAAGGATTTCAGTAGGAAGAACTTGACATCAATGAATTCCACAAAATGGCTCACACCTAAATTGGGCTTTTATAGATGTAATGTGAGACCCTGCAAAAGTTATAGTTATGCCTTAGTTGGTGACATATTCACTTCTACACATACTGGTCAGGTCTATAAGATCAAAGACCATATAACTTGTTCATCCACATTTGTTATATATTTGTTAACCTGTAATATTTGTAATTTTCAATATACAGGATTAACGTCAAGAAAGCTCAAAGATCGAGTGAGAGAACACTTACTCTCTCTTGAGACAGATATTTCTAAGACTCCTGTGGCTAAACACTTTGCTTTACATGAAGATAAATCAACTGGCTTCAGATTCCAGGGTATAGAACAGGTTAACCTAGGACCTAGAGGCGGTAATAGATATGCTGCTTTACGCAAACGTGAAGTATTTTGGATTCATACTTTAAAAACTGGTGCCCCCTTTGGGAAAAATAAAATTAGTGATATCAAGTTGTTCATTGATAGATCGTAATATATAACTTTCTAGTTTGGTTTGACTGTATCCTAATCAATCGATATACATCTTCATTTATATTTTTTGCATTTGACTTTTATACCAGTATATTTGTATGTATATTATTTTGGTTAGGTTTATTGGTCAGCTTCGTTTTCTATATTAGTTATGTATATTTTTTAGCTATACATATATTTATACTTTAAATATATATTGTTTATTTTTCTGTTTTTTGAATTTATTAGAATTATATTTATCTTCAATATTGAGATCTCTTCTAGTCTACTTTGTAATTGCAATTTTATTATCGGTTTGTTCGGTTATAATGGAGATCTGCACTATCTCTTGAGTTTTATAGCCTTGAATAAATTTCGAAAGATTGCTATCCGGTTTTAGTGATATTATTAGGACACTAGTTCTTTGTTACATTTGAATTTATATATTTATTCATTTTTTCTGGACATTCCGGTTTAACTTTTGTATATATATATCTACGAGTCTTGCAAGTGTAAGGGGCTATAACGAAATATTCAAGAGGTTGCAACTTATTGATACAAGATTGTTTATACGTTTGTTTCATATTGGATAAAGACATATAGCAGTCAGTGCCTATATACAGATTGCACGGACCTTCAATTTTTGAGCAAACTTTATCTTCAATCTTAAACTCAGTCTGTACTTTTTTGTGCAATGTTAGTTATATTGTAGCTTGCTTAGGTTTTATTTCACAGGTAAGTATGTATTTAGTTTTAAATAGGTATTATTTAGTTAATAATTGTAACTTTAATTTAGCTCTATTTTAATTATGTTAAAGTTAGTAGGTGTTAGGATTCGGGTTAGGTTTAGGGTTAGGTTTAGGGTTAGTTTAGGGGTTAATAGTTTAATTTAGGTTGTTGCAATGTGGGGGGCTGGCAGTTTTGGGGTTAATAGGTTTATTTAGTGGTAGTGATGTGGGAGGCCAGAGGTTTAGGGGTTAATAGCTTTATTTAGTGGCGGTGATGTCGGGTAGCGGCAGAATAGGGGTTCATTTACTTATTATAGTGTGGGCGATGTTGGTGTGCAGGGGAATAGGGGTTAATAACTTTAGTATAGTGGCGGCAGTATCGGGAACGGCAGATTAGGTGTTAATAGATTTATTTAGGTTGCAGCGATATCGGGAGCAGCTAATTAGCGGTTAAAAACGTTATGTAGGTGTCGGTGATGTCGGGAGTGCGGCAGATTAGGGGTGTTTAGATGTGAGGTTTATGTTAGGGTGTTAGATTTAAACGTTACTTTTTTCCCATTTAGGCATCAATAGGTTTGCGTTGCGGAGCTTTTCATTCTGCTATAGCAGGTGTTAGTTTTTTTTCTAACCTGATCTCTCCATTGATGTCTATGGGGAAAACGTGTGCGCGAGCACATCAAAACAGCGCTTGTATTTTGTGCAGTATGGAGCTCAACGCAACCATATCGCACGCACAAGCCATCTGTTTCAAAACTTGTAATGGCAGCGCTATGGAGGGTGAAATAACGCAACTTTTGTTGCGTTAATTAAAAACCCTCTAATGCGCATAACTCGTAATCTACCCGTGTGTTATTAAATTTCATTCTGTTCATGCAGCTCTTTTCAAATCAGTTTTCCTGTTTTAATATCTTAAAGATACTGAAGCTCCATCTCCTCATATTGTTTAAAGGAGGGCTACTAAAATGATACATGGGGTTCAATTTATCATATGCCAGACGGACATGATTCGCTTCTTGTGAAATGCTTGTGCAATGCCACCCCCTGCATATTCGCGGACAATCGGCCGCTAGCAGGGGTGTCAATCATCCTGATTGTATCGGATTGGGGTGATTGCAGTCCGTCACCTAAAAGGTGGTGGGCAAGTTAAGGAGCTGCGGTCTTACGACCGTTGCTTCTTAACTTATGTTTCAGGCGATCCTGAAACTTTGGGATTAGAAAGCAGAAACCACTGCTTGTTAAATTTACCCCATGGTCTAAAAGAATAAAATCAGAAGAGATCCAATGACCTAAATATGTATAGCTTAGAGGAGAGAAAGGAAAGTGCTTTAGAAAATCTTATCAAATGGTTTGTCTACTAAAATCCCCAGAAAATTGAATGGCAAATTTTGTAGAAAAAACATTAGATCAACATTTTTATAGTATTGCAATTAATCCTCAGATGTTGATTGTCCAAGGGTTAGATGTGTTGAGCTTATGTTCCCTAATGTGCTCCACCATATTGTTTGGCTTCATTGCCTGCAATTGTATTACTAATGAAATAAGTGATACATATTTTTGATTAAATATATTTGCATTAAATAAGAAAATTGCATCACTTGTTAAAAAAATGTAAAGGAACGCAAAAAATATAGACAAATATGAATAGCATTATTGCTAAAAAAAATAAAAATAAAGCCACAAAAAAAATACATGTTGAATCCCTTCTTCAGCCCTTCCTTGTACTCATTTGTAGTTTTCTGTTGGTGAAATTATTATGAACACATATGTGTCTATGGTAGATAAAACTGCTTTTTCTACCCATATTCCTATATATAGTTTTCAGAATAGCCTTATGCACATTCTGAGGAATAGCAAATTATTTTTTTGTGCATGTCTTTACTACATCAGTTAATAGAAAATTGTATCTTGTAAATATATTTTATTGCTGAACTTTACTAAAACCTTAAAATGTTGAAGATTCCATATCACTTCTCTTTAGTCTATAGTAATTGTCATAAATTACCTTTGCATTTGTTTCTAGTTTGCATACTTTTTTTTCTTCTCTTTAATGAGTGCTATTTATTATCGTGCAGACAGATTGGTTCTCAACTAGAGAATTTGCCCCCCCCCCATGATTGATGCTAGTGGGCAGCATTGCAATGCTTGCATTTATCATGTACAAGTGACTGCTTGTGCAATGCCTCTCTCTTGCAGCCAGTTGTGAGGAAGCAGGTGATGTCTATCACCCTGATTAAACTGAGTGATTTTAAACTGCCACCTCAGAGCTGGAGGAGTGGTTAAGAAACAGAGTCCAAATCTGCAGCTTGATAAATAAAGCTCAAAGTGTATTTTGAAAAAACTTGCCAACCTACATTTGCAAGGAAACTGCAAGACCTATAGGCATATGCTTAGACCATTCAGATACTAATTGAGAGGAAACTTTATATATGCCCAATTAATGTCCCTGTTCAGCCCACTCAACAGTGCAGCAAGGCACATTTCACAAAATATAAGAAACCCTTCAGATTTTGACATCTTGTTTACAATTTCAAGTTTGTTTTCATTAATGACTGTGAACCTTTAGTATGAGTCTATATTGAAAATGTTTTTTTAAACATCATTTAAAGGGACACTCAATTAAAATAAAACTTTCATTATTCAGATAGAGCATGCCATTTTAAACAACTTTCCAATTTACTTCTATTAACTAAATGTGCACAGTCTTTTTATATTTAAACCTTTTGAGTCACCAGCTCATACTGAGCATGTGCAAGAATAAGTGTGTATGCATTTGTGAATGGCTGATGGCTGTCACATGGTATGTGTATGCATTTGTTATTGGCTGATGGCTGTCACATGGTACAGGGGGAGTGGAAAAAGACAAAACTTTTAAAATTGTCAGAAAAAAAATCTACTACTCATTTTAAGTTCAGACTAAGTGCTATTGCATTGTCTTGTTATCTTGCATTTGCTGATTATGCAAATCTACTGTGTTGACTAGTCCTTTAAGGACAATTTGTATTGAATAATGTAAATTTGCACATTCACATTTTAACTTCTGTTTGGATGTGTACTGTTATTACATTTTTTGTATATGTTATACTTTCCTGTATATACGTATCTTGCCATCACATACTGAAATGTAGATACACCCTAAGCAAGATACACAGCTCACGGTTTAAAATATGAAGTTAGATCATTTTGTCATCTACTTCTCAGCAGTGATGGATCATTTTAGATCTTGTTGCCTAAGAGAGCTTTAGATCATCTGGATCAAAGATAAAGAGGTACATTTAACACCAGAAATAAACAGTTTTTTTTTTAAACTGTGTGTTCTTTCTGAATCACGAACGTTTAATTTTGACTTCTGCATCCTTTTAAGTTGGCCCTTGTGCCTTTATCAATTTGATATTAGCGTTGCGGAACCTGTTCTACAACGTGCTCTACAAATACCTAATAATAATAATAATAATTATAATAATAATTATAACAATAATAATAATAAATAAATATATATATATATATATATTTATTTATTTACACATACACACACACACACACATAGAGGATATAAAAAGTCTACACATCTTTATAAAATTGTATTTTTAAATGTGAATACAGAAATAACAACAATGTACATGTCAGACTTTTTCCAACTGTTATGTGATCTATGATCTTCCAACAAACAAAAATCCAGAAAAACATAAATAGTTCATTAGGATTAATTTCAATAAAAAATACAACAACCTGATTGTGTAAGTCTGCATACCAATTGATAATGTGGGCTCTAGCTGTGTTAACAGTTAGTTAATCACATTCCAAGTCATGCATGTAGGTAAATAGCATATGCCTAATATCAAAGAAAGTGATTCTGATTAGGGCTTGCTTTAATGTTTGGACCTGCATCCTCTTTGGAGACCCATGTTCCACATTGAGTTGCCAAGGAAACTGCAAGAGCTAATTATTTAAAATTACAAATCAGTAGAGGGATTTACACAATATCAAAGGCACTGGATGTACTATAGAGCACTGCTAAAACCATCATCAATAAGTGGAGAATATATGGCACCACTGAGAAATTGCAAAGATTCAGATGGCCCTCCAAAGTTGATGAGAGGACAAGGAGAAAACTTATCAGGGAGGCTACCTAGATGCCAACATTAACACTGAAGGAGCTACAAGAATTTATAGCAGGCTGCAGTCACTCCTTGCATGTGACCACCATCTCTCATATTCTGCATGTCTGGGCAATGGGGTACAGCGGCAAAATGGAACACCCAAGCCCATCTTAAATATGTCAAAAAATTAATCCAGTCACCCCAAACAATGTGCTATTGTCTGATGAGACAAAGGTTGACATTTTTGGCCTAAATTTTAAAAGATATAGGGTTAGATTACAAAGAGAGCAGTATTTAGCATTTTCGTTATAGCTGATTATATATAGGTATAGATACACAGATATATATATATATATATATATATATATATATTTATATTTATAAATACATATAACCTATTATGCTATGTGTAGAACATTGAAATGTTAAATATTTACAGTAAATACATAGTTAAAACCTTTATTAACTGAATATTGTATAAATATGCTTTTACATGTTTTCATCTACTTAATGGCAAAAGGCTCCATTGCACTGTTATAGATATATATTATTTTTATATATATTTATATATGTCTGTAAATATATATATATATATATATATATATATATATATATATATATATATATATATATATATAAATAAATTAATACATATGTACACATATATAGACAGATATATACAGTATATATATATATATAGATAGAGAGATAGATATAAATAGATAGATAAACATCATTAGACATGTATATGTATGTATCTCTATGTTAAAGCCATTTGCTTGCCTTTGTTTTTTCTTACACCCGAGATCTCATATTTTTGAGCCCTTATAAATTTTGTGTGCAATCTTTTTTTAAATAATTTTTATTAGACAGTGTTAATATGAGTGTAAGTGTTCTTCGTAATGGTATTTGTTTATGTACTTTGTACAGATTTTTAATTTCTCAAAACAGTTAAACACAGCTCTGAGATTGCGGATTCTCATGTTAATCATGATTTTAATATCTGTGCAATGGGAAGGGGGTGCAAATGTTCATGAAAAACCCTGTGAAATCGTTTGTGCCTCAATTGTAATATAGCCCATAATTTTTAGCAAATATGCGTCATCATCCAAGGCACACCATACTGACTTTGAAGCATGGTGATGGTAGCATCATACTTTGTGGCTGCTTCTCTTCAGCTGGGTCAGAGGCTCTTAACAAGATAGATGGGATCATGAATAGCTCCAAATAACAATACATTTTGTCAAAAAACCTGCTGGTCGCTGTCAGAAAGATGAACATAAATGTCATGTTTAAACATGACAATGAGCGAAAGCCCACATTTAAGTCAACCAATGAATGGCTTCAGAAAAGGAAAATCGAAGTTTTGGAGTGGCCCAGTCAGAGCCCAGACCTCAATCCCATCAAAAACCTGTGGAATGACCTAAAGAGAGCTTTACTTGGGGGTGGAGCCAGCGCTTCATGGTGGTGACTGCACTCTGAGTGAGCTCTCGCTCCTGGGCCATGTAGATTAACTCATACAGCTATAATACACAAATTCAGCTCTCATCACAGTAGCATTACAACAGGTAGGCCTGCACAGCACACTCAGCACTTGCGAGAAGAACATTAAGCAGTGATCCGCCTTCATCTAAGATGGCCGTGAGCAGGCCGCACACAGGCACATCTAAATTTATAGATGGCATGATTCCGGATATGGCAAAGCTAGCCCACGGCACCTAATATTGCATGAGAGTAACTCTCATTTAATCAGCTGGGTTTGCAACATTGTAAAAACGTTCTGAAAATAGCAGCTGATACTGCTCAGGATAACTAAGGTACACAACGCACCAAAAGTTCACAGCGTAGCAAAAATACCCTGAAGGCCTACATTACACTATGCATATACTCAGAGCTGGAGGGGTGTTATTGTAATAGGAGGAACAACTTTTTAGCACCAGCCTCACATAATTAGCAGACCCTAACTCTATTATCCTATACAAAATACAGCCAAAAATATGTCTCCTAAAAAAGGTAATAAAAAGGACTCACAGGGGAAAACTGTCCCCTCAAAAACACCATCATTCAAAAATGTATTTTATGCTCTGGAGCACACAATCCCTTCCAGTAAACAACAGTTGTCCCCTACCCTGGAAGAAACTACACCTTCATCAGAGTCAGAGGAAGATATCACCACTGATGAACTTACTATTCCAAAAGTCCTGTTTGACTCTCTTCCATAAAAAAAAGATTTTTCATCCTAAGTGTCGCAGGTGAAGCAATGCATAAGGGATGAACTTATGGTAATTTAAAAAGATATCACTGATATGGGGCACAGGAATGAAAAAATAGAAACTGACCAAGATATGTACACAACAACGTTTACCAAAGTACACTCACCAATGCAAAAACAAGATGAACATATACAAGAACTTGAAAACCGAATCGATGACATCGAAAATCGAAGTAGGAGACAAAATATCAGGATCAAGGGGATCCCTGAAAGTATAACGGTATCTGACCTTGAACGATATTTACAGGGCCTATTTAAATTCCTCAAAAAGGACGATTTTGCGGACATAGTTGAAATAGACAGGGTTCATAGAGCCCTTCGTCCTAAGCCCCTAGAGGCCTACTTCTCAAGCCGTCAACTGTGCTGCATTCAACGGCACCAATACGCTTGCCTGACATTGCCTAACATCGCGGACGCAGACCTGAATATGGTCTCCATATTTATATAAAAAGCTGTTAAAAAAGTTGCGCACCAAGTATGGGGCGATGAGCAGCAGACTGTTGTTAACTGACAGTCATCGATCTCGCTGCTTTTTGGCTTTTTCACAGCTTTATTTGTACCCTGTCACTAAACACAGCCACTATACTAAACTGTTTTACCCCTATCCCGCCACTCCCGGACCCCGCCGCAACTAAATAAAGTTATTAACCCCCATCCCGCTGCTCCTCGACACCGCCACAACTCTAATAAATTTATTAACCCCTATCCTGCCACTCCCGGACCCCGCCGCCACCTACATTATGTTCTTAACCCCCTAATCTGCTGCCCCCTACACCGCCGCCACCTACATTATGTTATTAACCCCTAATCTGCCTCCCCCTACACTGCCGCCACCTACATTATGTTATTAACCCCTATCCCGCCGCTCCCGGAGCCCACCGCAACTAAATAAACTTATTAACCCCTAAACCGCCAGCCCCCCACATCGCCATAAACTAAATTAACCTATTAACCCCTAAACCTAACAACCCGCTAACTTCATATTAAATATTAACTCATCCCTATCTTATAATACATTTAAACTTACCTTTAGAATTAAATTAAACTATATTAAACTACTAATTTTAACCTACCCTATTATACTAAAATTACATTAAACTATATTAAACTAATAACTAATCTACCCTAACTATCGGCTAGATTTAGAGTTTTGTCGGTAATGACCCACGTAGCTAATGCTGGTTTTTTCCCCCCGCACCTTTTAAATACCGCTGGTATTTAGAGTTCACAGAAGGGCTGCGTTAGGCTCCAAAAAGGGAGCGTATAGCATATTTACCGCAACTGCAACTCTCAATACCAGCGGTGCTTACGGACGCGGCCAGCTTAAAAAACGTGCTTCCCCCAAAGGAAACAATGGGGCCGTTTGAGCTAAAAAAAAACACCTGCAAAAAAGCAGCGTTCAGCTCCTAACACAGCCCCATTGTTTCCTATGGGGAAACACTTCCTAAGTCTGTACCTAACACCCTAACATGTACCCAGAGTCTACACACCCCTAGCCTTACACTTATTAACCCCTTATTTGCCGACCCCGCTATTGCTGACCCCTGCATTATACTATTAACCCCTAAATTGCCGCTCCGGACACCGCCGCCACCTACGTTATCCCTATGTACCCATAATCTGCTGCCCCTAACACAGCCGACCCCTATATTATATTTATTAACCCCTAATCTGCCGCCCCCAATGTCGCCTCCACCTACCTACAATTATTAACCCCTAATCTGCCGACCGGACATCACCGCTACTATAATAAAGTTATTAACCCCTAATCCGCCTCACTCCCGCCTCAATAACCCTATAATAAATAGTATTAACCCCTAATCTGCCCTCCCTAACATCACCGACACCTAACTTCAAGTATTAACCCCTAATCTCCCGACCGGACCTCGCCACTACTCTAATAAATTTATTAACCCCTAAAGCTAAGTCTAACCCTAACACTAACACCCCCCTAAGTTAAATATAATTTAAATCTAACAAAATAAATCAACTCTTATTAAATAAATTATTCCTATTTAAAGCTAAATACTTACCTGTAAAATAAACCCTAATATAGCTACAATATAAATTATAATTATGTTGTAGCTATTTTAGGATTTATATTCATTTTACAGGTAACTTTGTATTTATTTTAACCAGGTACAATACTTATTAAATAGTTATTTACTATTTAATAGCTACCTAGTTAAAATAATTACAAAATTACCTGTAAAATAAATCCTAACCTAAGTTACAATTAAACCTAACACTACACTATCAATAAATTAATTAAATAAAATGCCTACAATTATCTACAATTAAACCTAACACTACACTATCAATAAATTAATTAAATAAAATACCTACAATTATCTACAATTAAACCTAACACTACACTATCAATAAATTAATTACATACAATACCTAAAATAAATACAATTAAATAAACTAACTAAAGTACAAAAAATAAAAAAAAGAACTAAGTTACAAAAAATAAAAAATATTTTCAAACATTATAAAAATATTTCAACAATTTTAAGCTAATTACACCTACTCTAAGCCCCCTAATAAAATAACAAAGCCCCCTAAAATAAAAAAAATGCCCTACCCTATTCTAAAATAAAAATAGAAAAGCTCTTTTACCTTACCAGCCCTTAAAAGGGCCTTTTGCGGGGCATGCCCCAAAGAATTCTGCTCTTTTGCCTGGAAAAAAAAAACATACAATACCCCCCCACCAACATTACAACCCACCACCCACATACCCCTAATCTAACCCAAACCCCCCTTAAATAAACCTAACACTAAGCCCCTGAAGATCTTCCTACCTTATCTTCACCACGCCGGGTATCACCGATCGGTCCAGAGGAAGCTCCAAAGTCTTCATCCAAGCCCAAGCGGGGGCTGAAGAGATCCATCATCGGGCTGAAGAGGTCCATCATCGGGCTGAAGTCTTGATCCAAGCGGCGGCTGAAGAAGTCCATCATCGGGCTGAAGTCTTGATCCAAGCGGCGGCTGAAGAAGTCCATCATCGGGCTGAAGTCTTGATCCAAGCGGCATCTTCAATCTTCTTTCTTCCGATCCATCTTCATCCCGCCGACGCGGAACATCCATCCTGCCCGACGACTTCCCGGCGAATGACGGTTCCTATAAATGACGTCATCCAAGATGGCGTCCCTCGAATTCCAATTGGCTGATAGGATTCTATCAGCCAATCGGAATTAAGGTAGGAAAATTCTGATTGGCTGATGGAATCAGCCAATCAGATTCAAGTTCAATCCGATTGGCTGATCCAATCAGCCAATCAGATTGAGCTCGCATTCTATTGGCTGATCGGAACAGCCAATAGAATGCGAGCTCAATCTGATTGGTTGATTCCATCAGCCAATCAGAATTTTCCTACCTTAAATTCGATTGGCTGATGGAATCCGATCAGCCAATCAGAATTCGAGGGACGCCATCTTGAATGACGTCATTTAAAGGAACCGTCATTCGTCGGGAAGTCGTCGGGCAGGATGGATGTTCCGCATCGGCGGGATGAAGATGGATCCGGAAGAAAGAAGATTGAAGATGCCGCTTGGATCAAGACTTCAGCCCGATGATGGACTTCTTCAGCTGCCGCTTGGATCAAGACTTCAACCCGATGATGGACTTCTTCAGCCGCCGCTTGGATCAAGACTTTAGCCCAATGATGGACCTCTTCATCCCTATGATGGATCTCTTCAGCCCCCGCTTGGGCTTGGATGAAGACTTCGGAGCTTCCTCTGGACTGATCGTTGATACCCAGCGTGGTGAAGATAAGGTAGGAAGATCTTCAGGGGCTTAGTGTTAGGTTTATTTAAGGGGGTTTGGGTTAGTTTAGGGGTATGTGGGTGGTGAGTTGTAATGTTGGTGGGGGGGTATTGTATGTTTTTTTTTCCAGGCAAAAAAGCAGAATTCTTTGGGGCATGCCCCGCAAAAGGCCCTTTTAAGGGCTGGTAAGGTAAAAGAGCTTTTCTATTTTTATTTTAGAATAGGGTAGGGCATTTTTTTATTTTGGGGGGCTTTGTTATTTTATTAGGGGGCTTAGAGTAGGTGTAATTAGCTTAAAATTGTTGTAATATTTTTATAATGTTTGTAAATATTTTTTTATTTTTTGTAACTTAGTTCTTTTTTTATTTTTAGTACTTTAGTTAGTTTATTTAATTGTATTTATTTGTAGGTATTGTATGTAATTAATTTATTGATAGTGTAGTGTTAGGTTTAATTGTAGATAATTGTAGGTATTTAATTTAATTAATTTATTGATAGTGTAGTGTTAGGTTTAATTGTAGATAATTGTAGGTATTTTATTTAATTAATTTATTGATAGTGTAGTGTTAGGTTTAATTGTAACTTAGGTTAGGATTTATTTTACAGGTAATTTTGTAATTATTTTAACTAGGTAGCTATTAAATAGTTCTTAACTATTTAATAGCTATTGCACCTGGTTAAAATAAATACAAAGTTGCCTGTAAAATAAATATAAATCCTAAAATAGCTACAATATAATTATTATTTATATTGTAGCTATATTAGGGTTTATTTTACAGGTAAGTATTTAGCTTTAAATAGGATTAATTTATTTAATAAGAGTTAATTTATTTCGTTAGATAAAAATTATATTTAACTTAAGGGGGTGTTAGTGTTAGGGTTAGACTTAGCTTTAGGGGTTAATAAATTTATTATAGTAGAGGTGAGGTCCGGTCGGCAGATTAGTGGTTAATACTTGAAGTTAGGTGTCGGCGATGTTAGGAAGGGCAGATTAGGGGTTAATACAATTTATTATAGGGTTATTGTGGCGGGAGTGATGTGGATTAGGGGTTAATAACTTTATTATAGTAGTGGTGAGGTCCGGTCGGCAGATTAGGGGTTAATAATTGTAGGTAGGTGGCGGCGACATTGGGGGCGGCAGATTAGGGGTTAATAAATATTATGTAGGTGTCGGCGGTTTTAGGGGCAGCAGATTAGGGGTACATAGGGATAACGTAGGTTGCGGTGGTGTGCGGTCGGCAGATTAGGGGTTAAAAATTTTTATTAGAGTGGCGGCGGTGTGGGGGGGCCTCGGTTTAGGGCTACATAGGTAGTTTATGGGTGTTAGTGTACTTTAGAGCACAGTAGTTAAGAGCTTTATGAACCGGCATTAGCCCAGAAAGCTCTTAACTCCTGGCTTTTCTCTGCAGCTGGAGTTTTGTCGTTAGATTTCTAACGCTCACTTCAGTGAAGACTCTAAATACCGGCGTTAGAAAGATCCCATTGAAAAGATAGGATACGCAAACGGTGTAGGGGGATCTGCGGTATGGAAAAGTCGCGGGTGCAAAGTGAGCGTTAGACCCTTTCCTGACTGACTCTAAATACCAGCGGCAGCCCAAAACCAGCGTTAGGAGCCCCTAACGCTGGTTTTGATGGCTAACACCAAACTCTAAATCTAGGCATATTATACTAAAATTACATTAAACTATATTAAACTAATAATTAACCTACCCTAAATATTAAACTAAAATTACATTAAGCTACAAATTAAATTAACTATATTATATATTTAAAAACCTAACCCTACTCAAATAATTTAATTCTACAATTAAAAATTACAAAGTTACAAAAAACTAACAACTAAGTTACAAAAAATAACAAACACTAAGCTAAAAAACCCCCACTAAGTTACACAAAATAAAAAAGAAATTGGGGGCGGAGCGTGTGGGCGTGCTGAATGGCCGCACCTAGCTCCTGAATCGGCTATAACGGAGCCCTCTCGCAGGCTCAGAAAAAAGCAAATTGGATGCCTTGATTCAGTGCTGGAAGTGGTCAGGGCACACACAGGACCAAATAGCCACTTCAACTTAGCCATAGCCCGTACTTAAGCACCGGGACTCGACTCGTGGTTTAGGCCGCACCTGAAGCGCTTCTAGATCCCTCTTGGGTAGCGCTGTGATAGAGGGGCTTTCACCAGCAGTGCCCAGTTGGACTCAGATAGACAGTGGATTGCTGTTAGACGACCCCAGATCTGGTGGGAAAAGCTGACCTGCAACCGGAGCCTGCATTTCAGGATGAGAATGGGAGCATGACGCACCTTTTTATTCCCACTGTTCACCATCTTGGGGGTAAGAGACTATGCTGACTTTGCACCTCTCACGAGAGAACCTACACTCTTTATTATCTGGTGGGAAAAGCTGACCTGCAACCGGAGCCTGCATTTCAGGATGAGAATGGGAGCATGACGCACCTTTTTATTCCCACTGTTCACCATCTTGGGGGTAAGAGACTATGCTGACTTTGCACCTCTCACGAGAGAACCTACACTCTTTATTAAGCACTCCTTAAAATAAAATGGCAAACAAATTATAAGTTATAACTGCAGTTCATGTGCTTTGCCCTGCAATACCACTTTTTTTTTTCATCGCATGTTGCAGCATATATACCTAGCTTGATCAAACTTTCAACTCTGGGACCTATCATATACTCACTTGTCCCCCCCTATGTCAGCACCCTGTGCCCAAACTACATAACAAAATCTGTGGGTGATGGTAGGAAGTGCAACAGAATAGTGGACATGTTTCTTCTCTGAAGATTTTAAGTAGGGGGCGCTGTTGAGGGCACAAGTTATGCTCCTTGTTCACACATAACTACCTATACGGAACCACACATTAAAACAGAGGGCCCTACCAACCTAATGTCACTATCTATGTTATTTTATGACCAATCTAAGCTTTGCAGCTAGCTACCACTGCAGCCGGGCACAACACACTCTTGTAATTACCATTGATATTCTCACTGGACAACATATCCAACGCAGGGCCATTGCAATGGCATTGCGTAAAAATTCAAAACTAGACAAGAATTTAAAGTCAGGCAGCACAGCCAACATGGTTAACACCTATTTTAAGAGCACTGATCAATCGAAAAGGGCATAGGCTTCACAGTTAGGAAGCGACGATGAATCCACGCCAGATAGCTTGGAGGCGTCCCAGACGCTCTCTCCTTCACCCAATATTCCCGGGCCTACTACAGATGAACCAGTGACCCTTAAAGCTATGGAAGCTCTTATAAACCAAGTAAAGCTTTGCATCAAATCCGAATGTGCTGACTTGAAGAAAGATATCAATGAATTGGGTCACCGTGTGGAAACTCTGGAAGTGGATAGAGAGGAATTATCCAAAGATATAGCTGACATGTCTCACTCTATTGAAACACAGCAAGCCCAGATTATGGATCTGGAGAACAAACTGAATGATGTCGAAAATAGAACACGGAGAAACAACCTCAGATTTCGGGGGATCCCAGAAGCCATAGGCAGGGACGATATTCCTGTTCACCTGCAGAATCTGTTCCAATCTTTAGCTGTCGCTAATCAGAGAGTAATTTAGGAGATTCCTCTTGAAAGAGCCCACCGCGCCCTAAGGCCAAAGCCCAAGGACAACCAACCTCCTAGAGACATTATTGTATGTTTCCAAAGTTATAGAGACAGAGAAAAATCCTTCAATTTGCCAGAGCACAATCAACTGTCTCTTTTATGGGAGCTAAAATTCAAATATTCCAAGATCTATTGCTACTGCGAACTTTACAGCTTAGAAGAGAATTTGCCTTTTTTACCAATCATCTTCGCTCACTAAAGGTTCCATACAGATGAGGTTTTCCTGTGTCTGTACAGGTTATCAAAGATGGGAAATGCCACGAATGTCATAGCCTCGCCGACATCCCAAGCTTCTGCAAACAACTAGACCTCCCTCTTCCTGAGTTGCCTGAGCCCTCAAAGCTGAGGAATGCATCACTTCCCTGAGATCAGCAGAGAAAGTTGTGGTCTGAGATTGTTAGTAAGCAGCCGAGAAAGAGACAGAGTCCTGTCCCACGTAATTTAACGGACGCCACCTGATACATTACAAAATGTTTTATACCTACTGGCTCACAGTGAGTATCGGAAATAGGGTACTTATATCCAGTAAATTGTTTCACGTATGCTGGAATTGACTTTCTATATGAGTGTTATTATAGGCCCAATGAGTTTGGGTCCAACTGCTCTGCGGACCAATACAATAAATGGAAAGTTAGCAAGCACTTATAGTTTACTATTTGTCAGTATGTTCAAGTTTTATTTGTTTGCAACTAGTTATTAATCCAATATTGCCAATATGTAAGAATAGGTTCCCTCGGACCTATAATAGTTCTCCCCAGGCACTATACCCATGACCTTTTCGGGGTCCCGTGAATAGTTTTCAAGGAACTAATCATGTGCCTCACGCTGTTGATATGTTATAGTTATTTTAGCATATTTTAGATAGCAACTGTTTGAATGCCACTGATTGTTATGTTGTTTATTGATGATCTAGATCAAATGTTTATTGTCCCCCACAATGTTGTTCCAACATCCAAATGTTATTTAGTCATTTGTACTGCTTGTATGCCTGTTAGGGGGGGCTCCGTTGGGCCAAACGTCCCCCTTCTGTCTTATTTCATTACTAGTTGAACATCCTTTCTCCTTCTACTGTGCCTTCCTCTATTCTCATTCCTATTTCCTCTTTTCTCGAATTATCCCCTTTGCTTTATTCCTTTCTCTTTAGATTTAACACTTGATTGTTCTTTTGAAGCAGTGTTTGTTTTTAATACAGAGTATATCCCATTTGCAGAGGTAACAACCTTCCCTAATTGTAGCCGCACAGGAGCGGTAGCAACCGCCCTAGGCTGCAACCTAAACACACGCTCTACCCGACATTAGTTACCACACCAAGCAGTCAGTGTCAATGACACAACATCCCATAGTGAGTCAACTTAAGATCGCCTCACAGAATGTTAAAGGTTTTCTAACTCCACAGAAACGCTCTATAGCATTTCACGATTTCTTTAAAAAAACACATAGATATAGTAATGACCCAAGAGACACATTTTAAAAGAACTAGCGAGCCCAACCTATCACACTTACATTATGACCAACATTTTCTAAATTCTGGGCCATCAAGACATAATGGAGTGGGAATTTCCTTTAGAAGAGGGTCGTCCTTTGCTCTACTACATAAATATCAAGATCACAAGGGTAGAATTTTAATTTTAATTGGACTGTTTTATGGCAGACCCTTAACTTTGGCCAACATCTATGCTCCTAATCGCCCTTCCCCCTCTTTCTTTTGCACAATTGTCAATAAAATACTAGACATCTCCAAGGGCCCAGTACTGATCGGGGGAGACCTTAACTTCCCGATCAACCCAGCATTAGACACTTCCTCAGGCAGATCCTACATAAGATACAGTCAAATTAAAACTAACTGGCATGCTCTTAGGACACTTTCTCTGTACGATACTTGGAGAATAACAAACTCAACCACAAAAGATTTCACTTTTTTTCTCCCACCCACAACACTTATACTCCCACATAGACTGCCTCCTCTGCGACCAAAACACTCTCTCAAGGTTAATTGACTCTAGAATAAACCACACCTCATGGTCAGACCACAGCATGGTTTGCTCCACTTTCTCATGGTCCCCCAAACCGCAATATCAGCAACATTGGAAACGAAATGATCCCATATTTTCAGACCCACTTATAACCCTAGATATCACGGAAAAAAAAACCCTGAATTCTTCACCTTTAATGACCATGCCAACACCTTGGCTATTAATAATTGGGAAACCTACAAATGTTACATTAGGGGTATAATAATGAGCCACACACACAAGCTGCGTAAAGCGAGGGCAGCACAGTATCTATCTTTAACAACAAACTTTCAAAACAGCAAAAAAGCATTGAAACAAAACCCCCTTTCACCTCAACTTTTATTGCAATCACAGCAGGATAGAGTGGCTCTTAACCAATACCTTGTCAAAAACGCTCATTTACGGGCACTAACATCTAAATCTAAATTTTATATAGAAAGTAACAAAATGGGTCATTTATTGGCTAGATTGCTTAAAAAGAAAAGATATAAGGCCTTTATTCCTAAAATCCGGGACTATGCAGGCACAGCGCTTTCAAAAAACACAGAAATAGCCGGTCAATTTGCAAAATACTACTCCGATTTATATAACTTCTTAACTTCAAATCCAGATTCTAAACTAGCCAGGATTAATAGATATCTATCACAAGCCCAGCTCCCTTCTCTCACCGTGGAGGATAACGAGTCCCTCAACTCACCTTTTGAACTCCAAGAACTCTTTATAGCAATTAAAAACCTTCCTCAGGGTAAAGCCCCAGGCCCAGATGGGTTCACTCCTAAATTTTACCACCTGTTCAAAGCCCACTTAAGTCCCCACCTTCTAGAAATGTATAATTCAATAGACCAAAACTGCCAGTTCTCTCGACCTTTATTAGAAGCCACAATAACCGTTATTCCGAAGTCGGCAAAAGATGAGGAGCGAGTTACTAATTATCGCCCCATTTCCTTGATTAACATGGATTTTAAGTTGTATGCCAAATTAATAGCCAATAGAATAAATAGCATTCTTCCGACTCTCATCCATACCAATCAGGTGGGCTTTATCCCCGGCAGAGAGGCCAAAGATAATACCATTCGAGTCCTGCAAGCTATATCAACCACCAACTCCACTAAGACCCCTGTAATCTTACTCTCTACAGACGCGGAAAAGGCCTTTGACATGGTGGACTGGGACTTCCTCTGGGCCACCCTGTCAAAATTTGGTTTCTCTGAAATACTTATCTCCCGCATCAAAGCCCTATACAGTGATCCCACGGCTAGTATTAACGCAAATAGCACATTGTCTCAGAAAATCCCAATTAGCAATGGTACAAGACAGGGGTGCCCCCTGTCCCCCTTATTATTTGCCCTGACAGCCGAGGTGTTGGCCAACAGAGTCAGAGAGAATGTTCAGATAGAGAGTCTACTCCTGGGCCAATCTCTGCAGAAATGCCTTCTTTATGCAGAAGATATTATATTCACGTTATGCTCCCCCTCTACCTCTCTACCAGCGCTACTTGCAGAACTAGAGGAATATAAAACAGTATCCAATTTCTCAGTAAATATGGAGAAATCTAATCTAATGCCGCTCCATATATCTGCAGCAGACACTAAATTCATAGAATCTAACACTACTTTCCAGATAACGAACAAAATCCGCTATTTGGGGATAAACATCTCTCCTAGACAGACGGACTTGTTCAACCTCAATTATACCCCCCTCCAAAAAAAATCCCAAACCCTTCTGGAGTCGTGGCACAATCAAGGCCACCTCTCTTGGATGGGACGAGTTAATGCCCTCAAAATGAACCTACTCCCGAAATTTTTATACCTGTTCCAGGTCCTCCCCTTTGATATCCCCCCCTGGTATTTCACGTGTCAACAGAAGATATTTGATTCCTTTATTTGGGTGCAGAAATGAACTAGAGTGAACAGAAACACTCTAAACGTAGATAGGGAACATGGAGGTATGGGTGCTCTGAACCTCACATCATACTTTAGGGCAGCTCACCTTGCTAGGATAGTAGCGTGGAAACATTCACACCATGAGAAGCCCTGGGTACAACTAGAAACCTCTCTGATAGGCAGTCACAACCTTGGAGACCTGTGCTGGACACTGCCCAAACATAGACCCCCAGAAGTATACTCAAACTACTATGTAGCAGCCACCCTGAAGGTATGGGATAGAACCCTTGCTTCCGATAATTCAATCTCGACCATACCTTTTCCCCTTACCCCAGTTCTCAACAACCCACTTCTTTTACACCCACACTCCTTGCCAACCCCGATTGTCGCAAACTCTCTCTCCAATGTTCCAGCCTACCTGGTACTTTACAAGGGACAAGTGCGCACGCACTTGGAAATCTCTCAGCTCCTAGGCCCCCCATTTCACCAGTTAATCCCTTTGAAACATTGTGCACCACCCCCTCATTGAAGGGATCCCATATCTCTAAAATATACAAAATACTCAGGGGCTCCTACCCGACTAAACAACCCTCATATATCTCCAAATGGGAGAAAGAACTTGATGTTGTTCTTTCTGAAGCACAATGGAACCACATTTTTGCTGAAACTAAAAAATCATCCCCTTCACTAATGTTTGCGGAGATGAACTATAAACTGTTATCCAGATGGTACTTGACCCCACATAGACTTCATAGTATATTCCCCAACTCCTCTCCCCTTTGCTGGAGACATTGTGGGAGGACGGGAACCCTCTCACATATCTGGTGGTCATGTCCACTCCTACATACATATTGGAAAGATATCACTAAAGGTATAAAAGACACAATTGGACTTGATCTTACACTTTCCCCATGTACAGTGCTGCTACATAACACTCCCCCTATTCCCTGCGTATATCGAAGACAATTATTCCGTTGTCTTCTTAACTGCGCCAAGTGCCTAATACCCAGGTTCTGGAAAACCGCACAGGTCCCTAATTTTTCCATGTGGGTGAGAGAGGTAAACTACATTCTATCCCTAGAAAAAATACATTACACTTTTATAGGTAAGCAGGATTTTATCGCAGACATTCTTTATATCTGGGAACAAAGGAAGAACTGATAATGTTGTGACTCCCAGACCTAAATTTACAAAATGTCTAGTTATTCTTCTTAAACTTAGCAGAGATAGCATATAGCATCCAAAACCTGGTTATTAATTATAGACATTATATCCTTTTGGGTCATTATGGCTTTCTCACGGACTTATGGATAGGCCGCTCGCCTTTGCTTCCTGCTACTATCAATTCATTATGTGACATGTTGATTAATAAACCTATTGTAACAAAATATTCTGACCTGCTGTTACCTTGCTGTCATGATGCAATTTATATGTATGATAATAAACTCTGTATCCCTGTTTGTTTGAAAAACTTCTAATAAAAACAGTTGATTTAAAAAAAAAAATAATAAATTATCAAAGATTTAAACTAATTACACCTAATCTAAAAGCCCTATGAAAATAAAAAAGCCCCCCCAAAATAAAAAACCCTAACCTACAATAAACTACAAATAGCCCTTAAAATTGACTTTTGTGGGGCATTGCTCCAAAGAAATCAGCTCTTTTACCTGTAAATAAAAAATACAAACAACCCCCCAACAGTAAAACCCACCACCCACACCACCAACCCCCCCAAATAAAAACCTAACTAAAAAAAAATTAAGCTCCCCATTGCCCTGAAAAGGGCATTTGGATGGGCATTGCCCTTAAAAGGGTATTTAGCTCTATTGCAGCCCAAACCCTAACCTAAAACTAAAACCCACCCAATAAACCCTTAAAAACAAACTAACACTAACCCCTGAAGATCCACTTACAGTTTTGAAGATCCGACATCCATCTTTCAAATAGCCGGTAGAAGTCTTCATCCTTCACCCAGACAACATCTTCTATCTGCATCCATCCGGCACGGAGCGGCTCCATCTTCAAGAAATCCGACGAGGAGCATCCTCTTCTTATGACGTCTTCTTCCCCAATGAAGGTTCATTTAAATGACATCATCCAAGATGGCGTCCCTTAGATTCAGATTGGCTGATAATATTCTATCAGCCAATCAGAATTAAGATTGAAAAAATCATATTGGCTGTTGCAATCAGCCAATAGGATTGAGCTTGCATTCTATTGGCTGATTGGAATAGCCAATAGAATGCAAGCTCAATTGGCTGATTGGATCAGCCAATAGAATGCAAGCTCAATTGGCTGATTGGATCAGCCAATAGGATGAAAGCTCAATCCTATTGGCTGATTGCAACAGCCAATAGGATTGTTTCAACCTTAATTCCGATTGGCTGATAGAATTCATTTGGGAAGAAGACGTCGATGGAAGAGGATGCTCCGCATCGGATGTCTTGAAGATGGAGCTGCTCTGCGCCGATGGATGAAGATAGAAGATGCCGTCTGAGTGCAGACTTCTGCGGGCTTGGATGAAGGCTTCAGCCGCTTGGATGAAGACTTCTGCCGGCTTCTTGGAGGATGGATGTTGGATCTTCAAAACTGTAAGTGGATCTTCAGGGGTTAGTGTTAGGATTTTTTAATGGTTTATTGGGTGGGTTTTATTTTTAGATTAGATTAGATTTAGATTCAGGGCAATGGGGAGCTTAGTTAGATTTTTATTTGGGGGGTTTGGTTGTGTGGTGGTGGGTTTTACTGTTGGGGGGGTTGTTTGTATTTTTTATTTACAGGTAAAAGAGCTAATTTCTTTGGGGCAATGGCCTGCAAAAGGTCCTTTTAAGGGCTATTGGCAGTTTAGTGTAGGCTAGGGCTTTTTTATTTTCATAGGGCTCTCTATTCGGTGTAATTAGTTTAAATCTATGATAATTTATTTTTTATTTTGTGTAACTTAGTGTTTATTTTTTTTTGTAACTTAGTGTTTGTTATTTTTTGTAACTTAGTTGTTCGTTTTTTTGTAATTTAGTAATTTTTTAGTGTAGATTTAAATTATTTGAGTAGGGTTAGGTGTTTAAATATATAATATAGTTAATTTAATTTGTAGTTTAATGTAATTTAGTATAACAGTTAGGGTAGGTTAATTATTATATTATTAGCAGCAGAATAGGGTTAATAAGTATAATGTAGGTGGCGGCGGTGGCGGGAGCGGCAGATTAAGGGTTAATAATTTTTATTTAGGTGGCGGCGATGTCGGGGTGTCAGAATAGGGGTTAATAAGTATAATGTAGGTGGTGGCAGTGTCGGAGGCGGCAGATTAGGGGTGTTTAGACTCGGGGTACATGTTAGGGTGTTAGGTGTAAATGTAGCTTTTATTCTCCCTTAGGAATTAATGGGATATCGGGCGGCAGTGAACATGAGCTTTCGCTGTTTTAGACTCCCATTGATTCCTATGGCATCCGCCGCCTCTAGGGTAACGGATTGAAAACCAGGTACGCTGGGCCGGAATAGTGGCGAGCGTACCTGGTAGAAATTTGTTAACTTGCAAAAGTAGTCAGATAGTGCTGAATTTGCATTCAGAACATCTTTAGTGATGTAAGCATCGATCTGTGTCGGACTGAGACTGGCGGATCATATGTTACGTCACAAATTTCTACTTTTACCGGTCTGTAGGCTTTGATAAATAAGGGGAATCAAGCTCTCCACAATTACTCTGCGGAATTCCAGCGTATTTGCGGTTGACAGCTTGATAAATAGGCCTCCTAGACTCTCAACCTCCAAGGGATGTCATAGCAAAGAGTACAAAATATGTAGTCAAAGAAGAATTTATGAGACTGGCCAGATTAAAAAAACCTATCAGGTACGACAACTCTGACTTACAAATCTTCCCTGATCTCTCTATCAGGACACTACAAAAAAGAAAGTAGTTATCCCCCCTCACCACCATGCTTAGAAAACAGAACATTGCATATAGGTGCGGATTTCCTTTTCATATGGTGATTAACTGGAAAGGAAGCTGGCTAGTCTCTAAATCCATAGAAGACATCCCAGAAATATGTAAGAAACTGGATTTGCCAGTACCACAGTTTGCCAAAAATCAACTATCAGCAGGCCATATTTCTTCTCAACAGTCCTTGGATCCTCTTCCACAGAGACCAGAATGGCATCAATCCCAACCTAAAAAATCCCACAGAAAAGCAGTGAAGCCTTCATCAACACCAGGACGAAGAAACCTGAAAAGATGTTCCCTATATCCTTTTTTCATAATTTTAGCTTTGCATAAATGTTAAATGTTGTGTACATTTTGCCTTCTTTTCCCATACAGGAAAATTTAGAGGTCCTTCAAATTAAGGACCGGGTAACAGATACACAGGTGGGATTGGCGCCCAACCATATATTATAGGTATGAATGTTGTTACCTCTTAGTAGACGGGAGGGGCGAACATGTATGATATTATTAGCCACCTTATTGTTACTACTATTATCTTCTATGTTTCTACATGGTGAGGATGATGTTTATCCTCAGCTACTTAACGTTTTGATTATATCTCACAGCAGTCTGTTAAAATTTGGTAGTTTAAAATTGTTTAGTTATAATTTTTTTGCTATTTTGTTCAGGTTACCGCTTCAACCCACTTCTGAATACACAGGTCACACACCTAAAATCTCATCTTTTTACGTACACAAATATCGCATAAATGAATGACACACAACAAAAAACAATAACCCTATTCTCACAAAACGTGAAAGGCTTTAACTGTCCATCTAAAAGAAGAATGGTATTAAAAAACCAGGGGGGGACATAGTGATGTTACAAAAGACCTACTTTAAATTACGAATCTTGCCTAAATACTTCTCTTCATACTACACCGAACATTACCATAGCCCTAATAAACTTAAAAAACAATGGAGTCAGCATTTTCATTAGTAAGTTTCTTCCTTTTCTCTACTAAGATCTGACAAGGATAAAGATGGCATATATCTTTGTCTTGTGGGCCTCCTTTTTGGGAAACCAGTCACTCTGGTAAATCTCTATGCACCTAATAAAAATCAAGACTCATTCATCCAAAGAATTACCTCCAAACTAATTCCACTAATAAAATGCCATCTAATAATAGCAGGGGACCTCAATGTCACACTAAACCCAAACATGGACTGCTCCACTTCCATTTCTAAGGTTCCCCAAAATACATTAACATCTATTTGGCAAAATCTCAAACTACTAAAATTACATGACACGTGGAGATACATGCATTCACAAAAAAGAGACTTCACCTTCTTCTCTCATCCTCAGAAAACCTACTCTAGGCTGGATTACATACTAGTTGACCATCTAGCTCTCTCACTAGTGACTAATGCAAGCATTAAACATACCACCTGATCTGATTACTCTATGACCACATGTGAAATTAATTGGCCATCTATGCCTCTAAAAACTTTTAACTGGAGATTAGATGAATACCTTTTTCTGGATACCAACTCTAAAGACTTGCTAGAACAGCACCTAGACACTTTTTTCACAATTAATAATAACCAGCTGGTTGACGGGGACTGTCTGAGAGGCTCACAAGAGTTATATGCGGGGGAAACTTATAAAAATGAAAGCACAAAAAAACAAAACAAGACAGGTCTAAATATACTTCTTTAGCCCAAGAAAAAATGGAACTAGATTACCTTCATAAAACACAACCAACTAATGAAACTGTTCTGGCACAACTCAAAGAACATAGAAACCGAATGAACACCCTCCTTCACATATATACACAAAAACAACACCTTTTACACAACAACGATTCTATAGTGAAGGGAATAAGGTGCTAGCAAAAACTCTGTAAAAACAAAATTCTATAACCTATGTGCACGCACTAACCAGTACAACAGGTCAGCCTATCGAGGGCACTAAAAATATTGCAGACTTATTTAAACAGTTTTACCATTGCTTACATAATTTATTACCTGATAGGGACAGGAAATTACACAAGAATGTATGCGAAGAGTACTTGCGAGATGTCCCTGTACCCCAGATTCCTGCAGATATGATAAACACACTCAACCTCCCAATTTCAGAGGTGGAGTTTAGAGAGGCCATTAAAAAGCTTGAAAACTAACAAGGCTCCAGGCCCAGATGGATTCTCGGGTTTATATTACAAATCTTTTACAGATCATCTCACTCCATACCTTACACTTTTGTTTAATCAATTACCAGAACAGTTGTCCTTCCTGGAAGTAATGCTACAGGCCCATATCTCAGTATTGCCCAAACCAGGCAAAATCCCCAACACCCCTGCAAACTTTAGGCCGATATCTTTGTTTAGTGTCGACCTAAAGTTATACACTAAAATATTGGCAACAAGAATGAATCGTATTCTCCCCCTAATTATCCACCAGGATCGAGTTGATTTTGTACCACAGAGAGAGGCAAAGGATAATACTATGAAAGTACTCAACCTATTAGAACACATCACGTCCCATGATATTTCAGCTATATACTTATCTACTGACGCCGAGAAGGCATTTGACCTTGGACTAGACATTTTTAAGCTCCACTCTCCTTCACTTTGGTTTCCCAGACAATTTCATAAGACAAGTTATGGCCCTATAACAATACCCCTCTGCCCAGATCAAGGTTAATGGGTGCCTTTCCGATTTATTTGAAATTTACAATGGATCTAGTCAGGGCTGTCCTCCTTGCTATTTATTTTATCCCTAAAACCCCTAGCCATTAAAATAAGACAATCCCAGTATAAAAGGTTTGCACATAAACAAAAGATCTTACAAATTAGCAATGTTCGCTGACGATGTCCTAATGACGCTCACCGATCTGATGACATCTCTCTCTGCGGTACTAGAAGAACTAACCAGATTTGGTTAGGTATCCAATTTCTTGGTCAATCTTAATAAATCGGAACTGCTCCCACTGAACATACCTCCTAAAACAATAAATGATATCTTACAAATTTGCCCATTTAAGATACAAAAATCCTCCCTAAAATATCTAGGACATCACATATCCCCGGATCATATCTCTTATGTAAACTTAATTATGGTAAACTAGTAGAGGAATTTAGACAGCTCACATCTGATTAGCTACCAAAACACCTCTCTTTGATAGGGAGAATTCACGCTGTAAAAATGATGCTTTTACCAAAAGCATTTTACCTATTACAAACCTTACCACTACCAGGAGCTCTACATGACATCCACACCCTACAAGCCATCATCAATGATTATATCTGGAGGTGCAGGCCCCCAAGAAAAACACAAACAAACATTGTACAAATTAACAACTGAGGGCGGCTTAGGGGTGCCAGACTTGCTGACGTATAAACAAGCCATATCCCTACAAAAAGTGGTTGAGTGGACCACCTCTAACACAGATACTTGTAAGAGTTGGGTACATCTTGCGACAGATCCGTCAAACACAAAAAATATAGGTGTTCTTTGTTGGAACCCAGATGCAGCACACAAATCCATAATTTCTCTCTCCTCAACTGTAAATATGGCTTGGCTAGACTAAACCCATTTGCGCAATATAGATCCCACATTATCAACCAAATACTCCCCTTTAACCACCCTGCTTAATTTACAAGATTTTCCAGCTGGCAAAGACTCCCAGAAAAAAAACAAGTCTGATTTCATCAAGGCACTCCCCATCTATCTCTTAACCCAAAATTGGAAGCCTCTGCCAAAAAAACAGATAGCTCAATTAGGCAACGACTATTTAAAACCCTGGATAAGGTATCATCAAATGTCTCACTTTATATTCACGCACAAGCACAAAAAAACCCTAACACGCAACCTCACTGCTTTTGAAAAAATATGCACTAGTAACATTGCACCCCAAAAAATTTATATAAACTACTACTAAACTGTAAAAACCCTACACTACCTAGCTACACAAGAGGGTGGGAGAGGGTGTTGAGTATCCAAACCACCAGCAAATCTGCAAAAGGCTAGACTCAAAATCAGCACACACTTACAAAGTGCTAGAAACAAATATCAAAGTCATGATGCATTGATACTTAACCCCAACAAGAATTCAATATATGTTCACAAAAGCTAGTGATAAATGCTGAAGAGGGTGCGGAAAAAAGGGACCTTCCTACATATTTGGTGGCTGTGTAAAGAGATACAGCCTTTTTGGGAAATGGTAACAAATAGTATCAACAAAACTCTTCACTTACAATTACCTCTCACCCCAGATATAGCACTACTGAACGAAAGACCAAAAGTTCCCTGTAAAATTAGGAAACACCTCTTTCAAAACTTACTTAATTCAGCGAATCAATTGATCCCAAGAAATTGGAAATCCCCTGCTATTCCATCTGAACAAGAGAGGGAAGCATTGGTAGATCTCTCTCACTATGGAACGCTTCCATTATCTTAGGAAAGGGAACATTTCCATGACCTTTTCCATGATATGTTGTTTCTATGGGAATCATACACACAGAAAGCTTTACACCCTGGAAAACTCACCCATAAACAAGGTTTTTATCCTCCTCATTAGTACACAAGTAAACTACACCTAGCTATTCTTAATGCTTAAATGTGTTTTACATGAAAATTAGCCTCAAGTGACATTTATATTTTAGCTTGGATGTGGTAATTGACCTTAGTTTTGGAGAAACGAATACATCTTGAAATTTGGTAATCGGTATCCTATGTATTTGTTTGTTTGATTATAGATTTAGTTATGTTAAATCTGTTCGGACAACAAGAAAAAGTGGAAAGAAACATTTAGAATATGGACTATTAGTAAATAAAGTGAATACATGGACAATCAATATGGATTTATAGTCAGAGGAATAATAAGCCTATGCAAGATTTTGGATTGCCTTACACAATTCTAATATTGGATACCCCCAATGGGGAAATTTATACCGTTGTATGTATATTACTTTATTTGTTTCACATGTCTCTCTTTCAATATTGTCTCAATAAAAATAATAAAAAAAAAAAAAAAAAAAAAAAAAAGAGAGAGCTTTACTCAGGCCTCATAATTAGTAGGAACTTGCAACTTTTTTGCAAATAAGAGGGGGAAAATATTCTAAAGTCTAGATTTGAAAAGATAATAGAGACTTATTCACAAATTCTTGCTGCTGTAATACATGCAACAGGTGCTTAGAACTTATTAGATGGGTGAAGTGTGCAGATTTATGCATCAGGATGTTGTATTTTTTTATTTAATATGTTTCTAATAAAAATAAACTATTTGTTTTTTCTATAGATTTTTTTGTTTGTTGGAAGATCACATTACTTATCAAATAAATCTGACATTTGCATTGTTGTTATTTCAGCTTTTACATTTCAAATTCTGCAATTTTTAAAGGGTGTGTAGACTTTTTATATTTTTATATCCATTGTGTATATATTGTGTGTTATATTAAAAAGCCATAAAACATTTAAAATGTGTGTATTTACTGTATATCTTAACAATCATGCTTTTTAAGTTGAGAGTTTACAAAGGATTGTTAAATTTCAAGATTAAAGACATTTAACTTACATAATTCATTATCTGAAACAACATTTCTTAAAAATGTTATTTGACTGATTTTTTTTCAAAATATTATATTCATTATCACTCAAAAATGGAGTAGTAATGAATATTTTACATTTAGGTTATATATTATCACTGCAAAATCTGTTGGCGCTCTACAAATAACTGATAATAACTGATGATAATAATACTGCATTCCACCTATAACGATTAATTGGAATATTTGACTATATACTGATTTTTTTGCAGTCATATATTCTAGAATAATTACTAAATAAAATAGCACTTAAAGGGACAGTCTACAACAGAATTTTTATTGTTTTAATAGATAGATAATCCCTTTATTACCCATTCCCCGGTTTTGCATATCCAACACAGTTATAATAATATACTTTTAACCTTTGTGATTATCTTGTATCTAAGCCTCTGCAGACTGCCCCTTTATTTCAGTTCTTTTGACAGACTTGCAGTCTAGCCAATCAGTGCCTGCTCCCAGATAACTTCACGTGCACGAGCACAGTGTTATCTATATGAAATACGTGAACTAACACCCTCTAGTGGTGAAAAACTGTTAAAATGCATTCTGAAAAGAGGTGGCCTTCAAGGTCTAAGAAATTAGCATATGAACCTCCTAGGTTAAGCTTTCAACTAAGAGAACAAAGCAAAATTAGTGATAAAAGTAAATTGGAAAATTGTTTAAAATTACATTCTCTATCTGAATCATGAAAGTTTATTTTGGCCTAGACTGTCCCTTTAAATATTACACTATACAAATGGTTGTAACACTGAAAAGAAACCTGTGACATTATTCATATAAATGTTTTGATGAATACAAATGTGGGATATTTACTTCAATGTAATGCTTTAGCCAATGAAAAATAATATTTCTGTAACTGTGCCTGCTCCAATAACTATGCACTTGTCACAGCTGGTGTTTAACTGCACATTCTTTTTCTGAATCTTTCACCTTTCTCAGTTTTCTTTTTAAGTGTGAAATACATTTAGAGAATTAATTCATTTTACTGTTTTGCTAAGAGACAGTTTCTCTGTTTCTTTTCGACTATACCAAAAGTTATGTATTTAATTTACATTTGTGTCAAGCGGTCATCCTGAAACTACAGTTTATTTTATTTTCAATTCTAGGGACTTAATTCAATAAAAGCATTTTTTTGTCTTAACCCCTTAATGACCAAGGACGTACGCCACACGTCCTCAAAAAAAATACAGTTAATGACCGAGGACGTGTGGCGTACGTCCTTGGTCTGGAAAGCAGCTAGAAGCGATCCTGCTCGCTTCCAGCTGCTTTCCGGTTATTGCAGTGATGCCTCGATATGGAGGCATCCGGCAATAACCCCCCTTGGCCATCCGATGCAGAGAGAGACACTCTGTGGCCCTCTCTGCACCGGAAATCGGTGGCCGGTATCGTTGGTGGGTGGGAGCAAGTCTGGGAGGCGGGTGGGCGGCCATCGATGTGCCGAGTGGAGAGAAGGGGGGCGGGATCGGGGGCGGAATTGTCGGGAGCGTGCACAGGAGCGCGGGCGTGCACAGGGGGCAGCGGGCGGGCGCGTGCACGGGGCGGGAGCGGGAGGGAACCGCTACACTACGGAAAAATAAGGCTGTGAAAAGTTAAAATAAAAAGGGAACGGTCTAAAAGCCGGAACGGAACAGGACGGAACAGGCCTTTTATGAAGGAAATTGATTTAAAATATAATGGGATGTATTAGAGACTCTTGAGAACAATTTTAGGAACAAGAATATTTGTGATATAATAATTAATTAACCCTTTAACTACAAAAATAGTGTCCGGAACCAAACATAACAGCCCGGAACAGCACCTTCCCAGAAAACCAAATACACCAAATTCACAAGTCACATGTGACTAAATGTAATAAGTGTAATCAGCCACAAACCATCCACAGAAACCACGTTCCAATACCCGTTCCGGCCTGTTAAACGCTTTTTCGTGAAAAGTGATGGAACGGCACCTTACCAGCAAACCAGATACACCAAATTCACCAATTACACATAACTAAATGTTATAAGTGTAATCAGCCACAAACCATCCATAGAAACCACGTTCCAATACCCGTTCCGGCCTGTTAAATGCTTTTTCGTGAAAAGTGACGGAACGTCACCTTACCAGCAAACCAGATACACCAAATTCACCAATTACACATAACTAAATGTTATAAGTGTAATCAGCCACAAACCATCCACAGAAACCATGTTCCAATACCCGTTCTGGCCTGTTAAACGCTTTTTCGTGAAAAGTGACGGAACAGCACCTTACCAGCAAACCAGATACACCAAATTCACCAATTACACATAACTAAATGTTATAAGTGTAATCAGCCACAAACCATCCACAGAAACCACATTATGATATCTGTTCCGGCCTTTAATACACTTTATTATAAAAAGTGATGGAACGGCACCTACCCAGCAAAATATACAGACCAAATTCACCAGCCACACATAACTAGATGTGGTAAGTGTAATCAACCACAAACCATCCACAGAAACCACGTTCCAATACCCGTTCCGGCCTGTAAAATGCTTTTTCATGAAAAGTGACGGAACGGCACCTTACCAGCAAACCAGATACACCAAATTCACCAGTCACACATGAGTAAATGTTATAAGTGTAATCAGCCACAAACCATCCACAGAAACCACATTATGATATCTGTTCCGGCCTTTAATACACTTTATTATAAAAAGTGATGGAACGGCACCTACCCAGCAAAATATACAGACCAAATTCACCAGCCACACATAACTAGATGTGGAAAGTGTAATCAACCACAAACCATCCACAGAAACCACGTTCCAATACCCGTTCCGGCCTGTAAAACGCTTTTTCGTGAAAAGTGACGGAACGGCACCTTACCAGCAAACCAGATACACCAAATTCACCAGTTACACATAACTAAATGTTATAAGTGTAATCAGCCACAAACCATCCACAGAAACCACATTATGATATCTGTTCCGGCCTTTAATACACTTTTTTTAATAAAAAGTGACGGAATGGCACCTTCCTAGCAACATATACAGACCAAATTCACCAGCTACACATAACTAGATGTGATAAGTGTAATCAACCACAAACCATCCACAGAAACCACGTTCCAATATCCATTCCAGCCTGTAAAATGCTTTTTCATGAAAAGTGACGGAACAGCACCTCACCAGCAAACCAGATACACCAAATTCATCAGTCACACATGACTAAATGTTATAAGTGTATTCAGCCACAAACCATCCACAGAAACCACATTATGATATCTGTTCCGGCCTTTAATACACTTTTTTATAAAAAGTGACGGAACGGCACCTACCCAGCAAAATATACAGACCAAATTCACCAGCCACAAATAACTAGATGTGGTAAGTGTAATCAACCACAAACCATCCACAGAAACCATGTTCCAATATCCGTTCCATCATGTAAAACGCTTTTTCATGAAAAGTGACGGAATGGCACCTTACCAGCAAACCAGATACACCAAATTCACCAATTACACATAACTAAATGTTATAAGTGTAATCAGCCACAAACCACCCACAGAAACCACATTATGATATCTGTTCCGGCCTATAATACCCTTTTTTTTATAAAAAGTGACGGAACAGCACCTTCCCAGCAAAATATACAGACCAAATTCACTAGCCACACATAACTAGATGTAATAAGTGTAATCAACCACAAACCATCTACAAAAACCACGTTCCAATACCCGTTCCGGCCTGTAAAACGCTTTTTCATGAAAAATGATGGAATGGCGCCTTACCAGCAAACCAGATACACCAAATTCACCAGTCACACATAACTAAATGTTATAAGTGTAATCAGCCACAAACCATCCACAGAAACCACATTATGATATCTGTTCCGGCTTTGAATACACTTTTTTATAAAAAGTGACGGAACGGCACCTACCCAGCAAAATATACAGACCAAATTCACCAGCCACAAATAACTAGATGTGGTAAGTGTAATCAACCACAAACCATCCACAGAAACCACGTTCCAATACCCGTTCCGGCCTGTAAAACGCTTTTTCATGAAAATTGACGGAACGGCACCTTACCAGCAAACCAGATACACCAAATTCACCAATTACACATAACTAAATGTTATAAGTGTAATCAGCCACAAACCACCCACAGAAACCACATTATGATATCTGTTCCGGCCTATAATACCCTTTTTTTTATAAAAAGTGACGGAACAGCACCTTCCCAGCAAAATATACAGACCAAATTCACTAGCCACACGTAACTAGATGTGATAAGTGTAATCAACCACAAACCATCCACAAAAACCGCGTTCCAATACCCGTTCCGGCCTGTAAAACGCTTTTTCATGAAAAATGACGGAACGGCGCCTTACCAGCAAACCAGATACACCAAATTCACCATTCACACATAACTAAATGTTATAAGTGTAATCAGCCACAAACCATCCACAGAAACCACATTATGATATCTGTTCCGGCCTTTAATACACTTTTTTATAAAAAGCGACGGAACAGCACCTTCCCAGCAAAATATACAGACCAAATTCACCAGCCACACATAACTAGATGTTGGAACATGGTTTCTGTGGATGGTTTGTGGCTGATTACACTTATCACATCTAGTTATGTGTGGCTGGTGAATTTGGTCTGTATATTTTGCTGGGAAGGTGCCGTTCCGTCACTTTTCATGAAAAAGCATTTTACAGGCCGGAACGGGTATTGGAACATGGTTTCTGTGGATGGTTTGTGGCTGATTACACTTATAACATTTAGTTATGTGTGACTGGTTAATTTGGTGTATCTAGTTTGCTGGTAAAGTGCCGTTCCATCACTTTTCATGAAAAAGCATTTTACAGGCCGGAACGGGTATTGGAACGTGGTTTCTGTGGATGGTTTGTGGTTGATTACATTTATCACATCTAGTTATGTGTGGCTGGTGAATTTGGTCTGTATATTTTGCTGGGTAGGTGCTGTTCCGTCACTTTTTATAATGAAGTGTATTAAAGGCCGGAACAGATATCATAATGTGGTTTCTGTGGATGGTTTGTGGCTGATTACACTTATAACATTTAGTTATGTGTAACTGGTGAATTTGGTGTATCTGGTTTGCTGGTAAGGTGCTGTTCCGTCACTTTTCATGAAAAAGCATTTTACAGGCCGGAACGGGTATTGGAACGTGGTTTCTGTGGATGGTTTGTGGTTGATTACACTTATCACATCTAGTTATGTGTGGCTGGTGAAGTTGGTCTGTATATTTTGCTGGGAAGGTGCCGTTCCGTCACTTTTTATTTAAAAAAAAGTGTATTAAAGGCTGGAACAGATATCATAATGTGGTTTCTGTGGATGGTTTGTGGCTGATTACACTTATAACATTTAGTCATGTGTGACTGGTGAATTTGGTGTATCTTGTTTGCTGGTAAGGTGCTGTTCCGTCACTTTTCATGAAAAAGCATTTTACAGGCCGGAACGGGTATTGGAACGTGGTTTCTGTGGATGGTTTGTGGTTGATTACACTTATCACATCTAGTTATGTGTGGCTAGTGAATTTGGTCTGTATATTTTGCTGGGAAGGTGCCGTTCCGTCACTTTTTTATAAAAAAGTGTATTAAAGGCCAGAACAGATAATATAATGTGGTTTCTGTGGATGGTTTGTGGCTGATTACACATATTACATTTAGTCACATGTGACTTGTGAATTTGGTGTATCTGGTTTGCTGGTAAGGTGCTTTTCCTTCACTTTTCATGAAAAAGCATTTTACAGGCCGGAACGGGTATTGGAACGTGGCTTCTGTGGATGGTTTGTGGTTGATTACACTTATCACATCTAGTTATGTGTGGCTGGTGAATTTGGTCTGTATATTTTGCTGGGAAGGTGCCGTTCCGTCACTTATCATGAAAAAGCATTTTACAGGCCGGAACGGGTATTGGAACGTGGTTTCTGTGGATGGTTTGTGGCTGATTACACTTATAACATTTAGTTATGTGTGACTGGTGAATTTGGTGTATCTGGTTTGCTGGTAAAGTGCAGTTCCGTCACTTTTCATGAAAAAGCATTTTACAGGCCGGAACGGGTATTGGAACGTGGTTTCTGTGGATGGTTTGTGGTTGATTACATTTATCACATCTAGTTATGTGTGGCTGGTGAATTTGGTCTGTATATTTTGCTGGGAATGTGCCGTTCCGTCACTTTTTATAAAAAAGTGTATTAAAGGCCGGAACAGAAATCATAATGTGGTTTCTGTGGATGGTTTGTGGCTGATTACACTTATAACATTTAGTCATGTGTGACTGGTGAATTTGGTGTATCTTGATTGCTGGTAAGGTGCTGTTCCGTCACTTTTCATGAAAAAGCATTTTACAGGCCGGAACGGGTATTGGAACGTGGTTTCTGTGGATGGTTTGTGGTTGATTACACTTATCACATCTAGTTATGTGTGGCTGGTGAATTTGGTCTGTATATTTTGCTGGGAAGGTGCCGTTCCGTCACTTTTTATAAAAAAGTGTATTAAAGGCCGGAACAGATAATATGATGTGGTTTCTGTGGATGGTTTGTGGCTGATTACACATATTACATTTAGTCACATGTGACTTGTGAATTTGGTGTATCTGGTTATCTGGGAAGGTGCTGTTCCGGGTTGTTATGTTTGGTTCCGGACACTATTTTGGTAGTTAAAGGGTTAATTAATTATTATATCACAAATATTCTTGTTCTTAAAATTGTTCTCAAGAGTCTCTAACACATCCCATTATATTTTAAATCAATTTCCTACATAAAAGGCCTGTTCCGGCCTGTTCTGTTCCGTTCCGGCTTTTACACCGTTCCAATAAAAAGTTTAAAATATTACAAATAAACAGCTAAGGGATCTGGAAGGGGTGGGGGGATGGTCTTGGGGGGGGGGGGGGAAGCTACACTACAGAAAAGGGAATTTTTTTTTAAAAAAAAGGCACATTTGTTACTAAACTGGGTACTGGCAGACAGCTGCCAGTACCCAAGATGGCGCCCATTAAGGCAGAGGGGGAGGGTTAGAGAGCTGTTTGGTGGGGGATCAGTGAGGTTGGGGACTAAGGGGGGATCCTACACAGCAGCATATGTAAATATGCCAAAAAAAACAAACAAAAAAAAGGCCCAAGTATAGCTTTTATTTTAGTACTGGCAGAGTTTCTGCCAGTACTTAAGATGGCGGGGACAATTGTGGGGTGGGGGAGGGAAGAGAGCTGTTTGGGAGGGATCAGGGGGTCTCATGTTTCAGGTGGGAGGCTGAGCTCTACACCAAAGCTAAAATTAACCCTGCAAGCTACATAATTAACCCCTTCACTGCTAGCCATAATACACGTGTGAAATGCAGCGGCATTTGGCGGCCTTCTAATTACCAAAAAGCAACGCCAAAGCCATATATGTCTGCTATTTCTGAACAAAGGGGATCCCAGAGAAGCATTTACAACCATTTGTGCCATAATTGCACAAGCTGTTTGTAAATAATTTCAGTGAGAAACCTAAAATTGTGAAAAATTTAACTTTTTTTTTAATTTGATCGCATTTGGCGGTGAAATGGTGGCATGAAATATACCAAAATTGGCCTAGATCAATACTTGGGGTTGTCTACTACACTACACCAAAGCTAAAAGTATCCCTAAAAGCTCCCTACATGCTCCATAATTAACCCCTTCACTGCTGGGCATAATACATGTGTAGTGCGCAGTGGCATTTAGCAGCCTTCAAATTACTAAAAAGCAACGCCAAAGCCATATATGTCTGCTATTTCTGAACATAGGGGATCCCAGAGAAGAATTTACAACCATTTAAGCCATAATTGCACAAGCTGTTTGTAAATAATTTCAGTGAGAAACCAAAAGTTTGTGAAAAAATTAGTAAAAAAGTGAACGATTTTTTGTATTTAATCGCATTTGGCGGTGAAATGGTGGCATGAAATATACCAAAATGGACCTAGATGAATACTTTGGGATGTCTACTAAAAAAAAATATATACATGTCAATGGATATTCAGAGATTCCTGAAAGATATTAATGTTCTAATGTAACTAGCGCTAATTTTGAAAAATAATGGTTTGGAAATAGCAAAGTGCTACTTGTATTTATGGCCCTATAACTTACAAAAAAAGCAAAGAACATGTAAACATTGGGTATTTCTAAACTCAGGACAAAATTTAGAAACTATTTAGCATGGGTGTTTTTTGGTGGTTGTAGATGTGTAACAGATTTTGGGGGTCAAAGTTAGAAAAAGTGTGTTTTTTTCCATTTTTTACTCATATTTTATATTTTTTTTTATAGTAAATTATAAGATATGATGAAAATAATGGTATCTTTAGAAATTCCATTTAATGGCGAGAAAAACGGTATATAATATGTGTGGGTACATTAAATGAGTAAGGGGAAAATTACAGCTAAACACAAACACTACAGAAATTTAAAAATAGCCTTGGTCCCAAACGGACAGAAAATGGAAAAGTGCTGTGGTCATTAAGGGGTTAAAGCTATTTACTTTCTTGATATTTATTGTGTTTTTTACTTATTGAATGCTGCTTTCTTTTTACTCTATATAGATACATTTATTTTTAACAACAAGCAAAAAATTGTTAGAAGTGTTATTGGAAAAACAGAGGAAAAAAGATGCATATCCCCTCTTTAGAATGCTTCCTGGATGTTCATGTGCATTACACTAATATTAAATATTTCAAATAGAAAACAGTTCTTGAAAGGTACTAAAATATTTTACTTTTTTCTTACCCTTTTTTAAGCAATCTTAAAAATGCTTTGATTTTTGTATTATTATAATTATTATTATTATTATTATTATTATTATTATTATTATTATTATTATTCTGTTATGTGACATTGAATATGATATATTTCTTGATATGGTGGATATGTCTTCCAGAAGGAGATGTCAGATAGATATCTCTTCAATGCCTCTGTCAGCTGGGTCCCCTACTCCACTCCATTTACACTTCACTGGATAAACTTATCAGCATATATGGCTTTAAATATCACCTCTATTTAGATGACACTCACATCTATCTCTTCACCTCTGGTCTCTCTCCCTCTATCATTTTTCAAGTCAGTTACTGCTTTTCTGGCATTTCTTTCTGAATGGCCTCTCACCACCTAAAAATTAACATGTCCAGGGCCAAGCTCCTTCTAATCCCATCTCTAGTCTGATCTCTGACTTTTCTATCACTATTAATGGTATCACTATCTCCCCATCACCCCAAGTCTGCTTCCTCAGAGTTACACTTGACTCCAATCTGTCCATTCCCCACATCCAATTGCTTTCTTCATTCTACCACAACCACCTACATATTTCCAAAATGTGTCCTTTTCTGAGCACTGACACCACTAAGCAACTAATCCACTCCCTTGTAATTTCCCGACTTGACTACTGCAATAACCTACTAACTGGACTTCCTCTATCACACCTCTCTCCCCTTCAATCCATCCTAAATGCCTTTGCCACACTAATCCACCTTTCCCACTGCTCTGTATCTGCTTCACCTCTCTGCTAGTCTCTTACCAATGCCAATTCTCAATACCTGTCCTCACTAATCAACAAATATACTCCAGCCCGACCTCTAAGATCTAACAATGACCTGCTCTTTGCATCTTCTACCATCACCTCTTCCCATGCCAGACTGCAGGACTTCTCTTGCGTGGTACCATCTCACTAGAACACTTCCTTGCTTTGTCAGACTTTCCCCTAATCTGCCTTATTTTGAACACTCCCTAAAAACATTTTTGTTCACAGAAGCCTACCACCCAACTCAATAACAAATAAATACACCTACCTAACAATTTCCCTCATCTAACTCTGTATTAACATCATTCTCACCCTTACAGACCTCACCTACTGTTTCTAACTCTCCTACCCTCCTAGATTGTAATTTCCCATAGGAATAGGGCCCTACATTCCTCCTGTATTTGTTTGCCAAATTTTGTCATGTCACTTACAAGCTTTGTATCATTGTTTTACTTATATCAATTGTACCCATGGACAGCGCTTTGGAATATGTTGGTGCTGTATAAATAAAGTAGAATAATAATATTTGAGTGTATTCAGCCGAATGTAAAATAAATTATAGAAGATAATTGGACATATGATGAAATCATAAGGTACGTCAATGGATAGTGACTATGCTGATGGAGTAGAAGTATAAAAGAAGAAAATATATAGTTAAGATTTAAACGATATTAGAGCAGCCTCAGAAGAAATGCAATTTAATATTGTGTAATCATAATTGACAGAAGAACTGCAAATATATGGTGGATGCATTGAAAAAAGTCTTTTGGTCTATTTAACTACTCTAAGGAATGCAGTTTAAGTTAAGGAATGTTGGAAGGATGGAGAAAAGAAATGGCTGGTTACTACTACCGCAAGCTTGCAGTAGCAATTAGTGCTCAGAAAATTAACCAGATATCTGATCTCTGGTTATTATCTAAAAGTGCCCCAAATTACCTGAAAAGAGCGCAGGTTTTTATTAAAAAAAAAAAATTAGCATTTTTAAAAAAATAAAAAACAACTGCACTAGGCAGTTTTTGGGGTCTAAATTTTTTGGGAGTGGGGTGTTAGAAAAAAACAGCATTGAAAAGTACCTTTACAAAACAGAAGGAGATCCTACAAAACAGAAAGGAGAAAAATTGTCTCCCGACTGACCTTGCTTAATGATTAGGTAAGGAGGTAAGCAGTCAGAAGTGTGCTTTGAGCATGTAACGTTAAATGTATTAAAAAAGGAACCCTATCAAAAGGAATAGGGAAGTATGCTCTTGCCAGCACATAAATTAATAAACACACGATAAAATTTAACTTTTACTTATGATTACCATAAAATGACAGCTTCAATAATAATATACAAATGAACTTATTGTAGCGTGCCAGATAGAAAATTAAAAACACAACTCCGTGGAGAAAACTTGTTACACTTTTTACAATGTAGCTAAGCTCTACATTGGTACCGGTGGGATAGTATGAGGGAGGAATAAGGTAACAGTGCTTTATTAAGGAAAACCTTTAATTGGAATCGATGCTCTGTATACCCTGAATTAATCTGTGGAAGCGTATAGTGAAACGCAACCGGGTCAGGGGCATTTCTTTTACTTTTTAATTGCACTCTGTTGTTGAAAACTAAACTATATAATGCACTTAGCTTAAAATATTGCTTAAAAAAATGTTGTTCTGATAGAAAAAAAAGGGTGGAAGGATGGGAAGGGCATAACAATTTTTACGGAACTATTACTCTACCCCAATATAGGGGATACAGGGCATTGATCCCAGTTAGAGGTTTTCCTTAATAAAGCACTGTTACCTTATTCCTCCCTCATACTATCCCGCCGGTACCAATGTAGGGCGCGATCCCATAAAGATCGTAGTTTGTGGCGCAAGCGAGGGAACCCCCGCCTCCTGCAGTTTAAGCTCGCAACTTGAGCTATCCTATATACGGCGACGTCAGAGGCTAAAGTGTCGTAAGTCTGATAAGCCAGCGATGTCCAGAAATCTGAGTAAGTACAAATTTCTGGAGTCGCCAGTGACTTACGGCACTTTAGAAACTGCCGGCGCCTACAAATCCTGACTAAAGTTATAAAATCACCCGTAATGTCTAACACGCCTCCCAAACATAGCCCGACACGTATACCCCTCTATCCGCTATCCCCCCTCACTATCCTAACAATAAAAAATGTATTAACCCCTAAACCGCCGCTCCCGGACCCCGCCGCCACCTAAAAAAGTTATTAACCCCTAAACCGCCGCTCCCGCACCCCGCCGCCAGCTATATTAAATCTATAACCCCCTAATGTGAGCCCCTACCCCGCCGCCATCTAGCTTACCTACCCCCTAAAATGAGCCCCTACCCCGCCGCCATCTACCTTATCTACCCCCTAAAGTGAGCCCCTACCCCGCTGCCATCTACCTTACCTACCCCCTAAAGTGAGCCCCTACCCTGCCGCTATCTACCTTACCTACCCCCTAAAGTGAGCCCCTTACACCGCCGCCATCTATTTTAAAAATATTAACCCCTAATTTAATCCCCCTACACCGCCGCCAGCTATATTAACTATATTAACCCTAATTATATTAGGGTTAATATAGTTAATATCGTTATTATATTATATATATATATATATTAAATATAATAACCCTATCTAACTCTAACATCCCTAACTACATTCTTATTAAAATAGATCTAATTAATATTAATATTATTAATTAAAATATTCATATTTAAACCTAAATACTTACCTATAAAATAAACCCTAAGATAGCTACAATGTAATTAATAATTACATTGTAGCTATTTTATTGTTTATATTTATTTTACATATAACTTGGCATTTATTTTAACTAGGTACAATAGCTATTAAATAGTTAATAACTATTTAATAGCTACCTAGTTAAAATAATTACCAATTTAGCTGTAAAATAAATCCTAACCTAAATTACAAATACACCTACACTATCAATAAATTAAATAAACTACAAATATCTAAAGTAAAATACAATAAAATAAACTAAACTAAATTACAAAAAAAACAAACAAACACTAAATTACAAAAAATAAAAAAAAATTACAAGATTTTTAAGCTAATTACACCTATTCTAAGCCCCCTAATAAAATAATAAAGCCCCCCAAAATAAAAAAAATTCCCTACCCTATTCTAAATTAAAAAAGTTCACAGCTCTTTTACCTTACCAGCCCTTAAAAGGGCCTTTTGCGGGGCATGCCCCAAATAATTCAGCTCTTTTGCATTTAAATAAACATACAATACCCCCCCCCCAACATTACAACCCACCACCCACATACCCCTATTCTAAACCCACCCAAACCCCCCTTAAAAAAACCTAACACTACCCCACTGAAGATCTCCCTACCTTGTCTTCACCCAGCCGGGCAGAACTCTTCATCCGATCTGGGCAATGTCCAATCAAGCGGCAGAGAAGTCTTCTTCCATCCGGGCGATGTCTTCAATCAAGCGGCAGTGAATTCTTCTTCCATCCGGGGATGTCTTCAAGCAAAGCGGCATCTTCAATCTTCTTTCTTTGCTCCTCCGCCGCGGAGCATCCATCCGGCACAAAGACTGAACGAGGAATTAGGTACCTTTAAATGACGTCATCCAAGATGGCGTCCGTTGAATTCCGATTGGCTGATAGGATTCTATCAGCCAATCGGAATTTAGGTAGAAAAATCTGATTGGCTGATTGAATCAGCCAATCAGATTCAAGTTCAATCCGATTGGCTGATCCAATCAGCCAAACGCTGCATCTGAACCAATCAGCCAATCGTCTGAACCAATCAACCAAACGCTGCATCTGAACCAATCAGCCAATCGGATTGAACTTGAATCTGATTTTTATTTTGGGGGCTTTATTATTTTATTAGGGGGCTTAGAATAGGTGTAAATAGCTTAAAAATATTTTTATTTTTTGTAATTTAGTGTTTGTTTTTTTTGTAATTTAGTTTAGTTTATTTTATTGTATTTTAGTTTAGATATTTGTAGTTTATTTAATTTTTTGATAGTGTAGGTGTATTTGTAACTTAGGTTAGGATTTATTTTACAGGTAAATTGGTAATTATTTTAACTAGGTAGCTATTAAATAGTTATTAACTATTTAATAGCTATTGTACCTAGTTAAAATAAATACCAAGTTATAATACCAAGTTACCTGTAAAATAAATATAAACCCTAAAATAGCTACAATGTAATTAAAAATTAGGAATATTTTAATTAATAATATTAATATTAATTAGATTTCTTTTAATAAGAATTTAGTTAGGGATGTTAGAGTTAGATAGGGTTATTATACTTAATATATATATAATATAATAACTATATTAACTATATTAACCCTAATATAATTAGGGTTAATATAGTTAATATATATAATATAATAACTATATTAACCCTAATATAATTAGGGTTAATATAGTTAATATAGGTGGCGGTGGTGTAAGGGGATTTAATTAGGGGTTAATATTTTTAAAATAGATGTCGGCGGGGTAGGAGCTCACTTTAGGGGGTAAGTAAGGTAGATGGCGGTGGTGTAAGGGGCTCACATTAGGGGGTAGGTAAGGTAGATGGCGTCGGTGTAAGGGGCTCACTTTAGTGGGTAGTTAATGTAGATGGCGGCGGGGTAGGGGCTCACATTAGGGGTATGTAATGTAGCTGGCGACGGTGTAGGGGGATCACATTAGGGGGTATGTAATGTTGCTGGCGACAGTGTAGGGGGATCACATTAGGGGGTTATACTTTTATTGTAGGTGGCGGCGGGGTCCGGGAGCGGTGGTTTAGGGGTTAAACACTTTATTAGGGATTGCGGCGGGGGATCGCGGTTGACAGGTAGATAGACATTGTGCATGCGTTAGGTGTTTGGTTTTATTTGGCAGGTAGTTTAGGGAGTTACGGGGCTCCAATAGACAGCGTAAGGCTTACTACGGCTGCATTTTATGGCGAGGTGAAAATGGAGTAAGATTTCTCCATTTTCGCCACGTAAGTCCTTACGCTGTGTATTGGATACCAAACTGCGCTGGTTTGGTATACCTGCCTATGGCCCAAAAAACTACGGATGAAGGCAGAAATATACAAGCGTAACTTCTAGGTTACGCCGTATATAGGATAACAAACCAGCGCAAAATTCGGCGTCGCCGGCTTTTGCGGGCAACGCTGCATATTGGATCGGGCCCGTAAAGCTTAGCTACATTGTAAAAAGTGTAACAAGTTTTCTCCACGGAGTTGTGCTTTTAATTTTCTATCTGGCACGCTACAATAAGTTCATTTGTATATTATTATTGAAGCTGTCATTTTATGATAATCATAAGTAAAAGTTAAATTTTAACGTGTGTTTATCAATTTATGTGCTGGCAAGAGCATACTTTTTCCCTATTCCTTTTGTTAAATGCCTTTACATAGCGGTCTATGGGAACTGTTTGTTCCTAGTAAATATATACGTATGTATATGCTTATATAGTCATATTAACACATAAATATATATGTATATATATATCATATAAGTATCTATTTAAAAATATGCTGCCATGGCTGCGCTACTTACCCCTTTGCTTAGTGAGGTTCTGATGCCGCCTGATGGCCTCAGAACAAGACTCCCATTGGAGCCTATGGAAGCGCACTTTTGTGAGTGCAATCTCTCCTAGCAATGCTAGCGTGAGCTCGCATTCGCATTGTGCTTTACTTGTAATACCAGCGCACATTAGTGTGCACTGGTGTTACTCAGTGGAGCGATAATATCGCTTGCATGCAAGCTATATTTAGCTCTCCACTCGTAATCTTGCCCTAAGTCTCCTATTAGCAGGCCTCAGGGTTCTGTGAAGAAGGGTTGGAATTAGCCTGGATCTACAGCTCACTAGAAGTATTTTTAACTCCTAATGTAATTTAAAGGTCACAAATGAACACTGGTGAATTTTGCCAGTATAGTGTATTCATTTTGATATGTTTTGTGAAAACAACACAAATATCCGTGTGCCGCTCACAAATTTACATTTGTAAACAAAACAAATGCATATGACTAGTAGTACACAGTGAAAATAATTAACATTTTGTCAATACTTTTTAAAGTTTTCTTTCTTATATTGTATGAACCTAAACATAATTATTATTATTATTAATATTTCTTATAAAATCAGTTAAAATAATGATATGTTTTCCTGTTATCCAAGTTACTATTTCTGTTTCTAAAAAACGAGCATGTAAGATAAAATGTGTAACTACAGAAATTTGTCATGGGATGACAGCTTACACCCATGGGGAACAATTAAGAGACTGCTATCAAGATAGCCATTTACATATAGCAGTAGGAATCATAACTAATGTAACATGACTTCACTTAACAAAAACAAGTTGTTTTGTTTTTTCAAATCAAACCAAATAATGAAAAACTGACTAAGTCTATCCAAGAAAATGTGAACATTTTCTTTACCCTACAGCATATTTGTGATCAAACTGACGTGAAGCTGCAGCTCAGCTGATCATAATAAATTGCAGGTCAGTTATTAGATCATCTATGTTTTAAGGAAAGACACATTTTCTCTCTACTTGATTTTAATATGCCCCCAGTTTCAATTAGGAGGTGTAACAAAAGGAGTGTCAGTGACTACTAAGTCACTAAGCTCCTATAGGAGGAACTATAACTAGAAAAACTATAACTAATAAAATGAAAAGGATTAATATATATAAAAATTGAATAAAAAATAATATAGATAAAATATGAGAATAAATATAAGAAAAGTATGTATATGTATATATATATATATATAATGTATAAAATGCACTGATATAAAAACCAGCCAAGGAAATAAAGTAAAGTCCAACAGATATCCTCAAATGTCCATAAACTTGATCAGCAGCTCTCTGTCTTCACCCGAATGGATGTTAAACTTCTGTGATAAAAAGACAAAAATAAGGACAAAGGCACCACATGTCTAGATCAATAAGAACCCATAATAATCCAAGTATGAACAAACACAGGGTACTCACAAAGGCGATGGCACTCTGTTGTGCCAATAGGAGCGGGCTGGTATTCTGCAGCAAACCAGCTGGCTGACAACAGAGAAGTCCCCACCAGATTCAAACAGCACTGGAGTCCAATGGCACCAATTCACCGGAACATCAATCCAAATGGCAATGGCTCACTAAGGCTGGAACTGGAAGATGGATATAAGGAGAAGGGCTATGGTACCCTTGGGTTACTGATGAGGAGTCTGTCACAACAACCACCAGACTTATATAAAAGTTAAAATCAGTTTTTTATTACCAAGAATAAAAACACCAGAAATGTCACAAATTTGAAGCTGGGTGTGTGAAAATAGATCTCCTACTAAAGTGCAGAGTATAGCAGTGACGCGTTTCTCGGGGACACCCCGTTTCCTCAGGCTTGTATACTCTGTATGTACATAAATGCCCTTTAAATAGGGCTCAGTAACCACATGTTCAGATGAACCCTCCCCTTCCTATACAAGAATAAACCAATCAGATCCTTCCTTTCCCAATAGGCCCAGTTGTTGCAATAGTAATAGATAGCATTATCTAAATAAACATAGTTTACAATGTATGTAAGTGAAATAGTGAAATTATAAGGTCATAATACAGTGGAATATTGTTATGTAGTGATTTGATCATAACAATACAATATCGATCATTTAGAAATCTGCAATCTTGCATATGTAAACATTAAGTATGTGTACTTTTGTGAACATTTTCTTTACCCTACAGCATATTTGTGATCAAACTGACGTGAAGCTGCAGCTCAGCTGATCATAATAAATTGCAGGTCAGTTATTAGATCATCTATATTGTAAGGAAAGACACATTTTCTCTCTACTTGATTTTAATACGCCCCCAGTTTCAATTAGGAGGTGTAACAAAAGGAGTGTCAGTGACTACTAAGAGTCACTAAGCTCCTATAGGAGGAGCTATAACTGGAAATACTATAACTAATAAAATGAAAAGGATTAATATATATAAAAAATTAATAGTAAATAATATAGATAAAATATGAGAATAAATATAAGAAAAGTATGTATATGTATATATACAGGGAGTGCAGAATTATTAGGCAGATTAGTATTTTGACCACATCATCCTCTTTATGCATGTTGTCTTACTCCAAGCTGTATAGGCTCGAAAGCCTACTACCAATTAAGCATATTAGGTGATGTGCATCTCTGTAATGAGAAGGGGTGTGGTCTAATGACATCAACACCCTATATCAGGTGTGCATAATTATTAGGCAACTTCCTTTCCTTTGGCAAAATGGGTCAAAAGAAGGACTTGACAGGCTCATAAAAGTCAAAAATAGTGAGATATCTTGCAGAGGGATGCAGCACTCTTAAAATTGCAAAGCTTCGGAAGCGTGATCATCGAACAATCAAGCGTTTCATTCAAAATAGTCAACAGGGTGGCAAGAAGCGTGTGGAAAAACCAAGGCACAAAATAACTGCCCATGAACTGAGAAAAGTCAAGTGTGCAGCTGCCAAGATGCCACGTGCCACCAGTTTGGCCATATTTCAGAGCTGCAACATCACTGGAGTGCCCAAAAGCACAAGGTGTGCAATACTCAGAGACATAGCCAAGGTAAGAAAGGCTGAAAGACGACCACCACTGAACAAGACACACAAGCTGAAACGTCAAGACTGGGCCAAGAAATATCTCAAGACTGATTTTTCTAAGGTTTTATGGACTGATGAAATGAGATTGAGTCTTGATGGGCCCGTGGCTGGATTGATAAAGGGCAGAGAGCTCCAGTCCGACTCAGACGCCAGCAAGGTGGAGGTGGAGTACCTGGTTTGGGCTGGTATCATCAAAGATGAGCTTGTGGGGCCTTTTCGGGTTGAGGATGGAGTCAAGCTCAACTCCCAGTCCTACTGCCAGTTTCTGGAAGACACCTTCTTCAAGCAGTGGTACAGGAAGAAGTCTGCATCCTTCAAGAAAAACATGATTTTCATGCAGGACAATGCTCCATCACACGCGTCCAAGTACTCCACAGTGTGGCTGGCAAGAAAGGGTATAAAAGAAGAAAATCTAATGACATGGCCTCCTTGTTCACCTGATCTGAACCCCATTGAGAACCTGTGGTCCATCTTCAAATGTGATATTTACAAGGAGGGAAAACAGTACACCTCTCTGAACAGTGTCTGGGAGGCTGTGGTTGCTGCTGCACGCAATGTTGATGGTGAACAGATCAAAACACTGACAGAATCCATGGATGGCAGGCTTTTGAGTGTCCTTGCAAAGAAAGGTGGCTATATTGGTCACTGATTTGTTTTTGTTTTGTTTTTGAATGTCAGAAATGTATATTTGTGAATGTTGAGATGTTATATTGGTTTCACTGGTAAAAATAAATAATTGAAATGGGTATATATTTGTTTTTTGTTAAGTTGCCTAATAATTATGCACAGTAATAGTCACCTGCACACACAGATATCCCCCTAAAATAGCTAAAACTAAAAACAAACTAAAAACTACTTCCAAAAATATTCAGCTTTGATATTAATGAGTTTTTTTGGGTTCATTGAGAACATGGTTGTTGTTCAATAATAAAATTAATCCTCAAAAATACAACTTGCCTAATAATTCTGCACTCCCTGTATATATAATGTATAAAATGCACTGATATAAAAACCAGCCAAGGAAATAAAGTAAAGTCCAACAGATATCCTCAAATGTCCATAAACTTGATCGGCAGCTCTCTGTCTTCACCTGAAAGGATGTTAAACTTCTGTGCTAAAAAGACAAAAACAAGGACAAAGGCGCCACATGTGTAGATCAATAAGAACCCATAATAATCCAAGTATGAACAAACACAGGGTACTCACAAAGGCGATGGCACTCTGTTGTGCCAATAGGAGTGGGCTGGTATTCTGCAGCAAACCAGCTGGCTGACAACAGAGAAGTCCCCACCAGATTCAAACAGCACTGGAGTCCAATGGCACAGATTCACCGGAACATCAATCCAAATGGCAATGGCTCACTAAGGCTGGAACTGGAAGATGGATATAAGGAGAAGGGCTATTGTACCCTTGGGTTACTGATGAGGAGTCTGTCACAACAACCACCAGACTTATATTTCCTCAGGCTTGTATACTCTGTATGTACATAAATGCCCTTTAAATAGGGCTCAGTAACCACATGTTCAGATGAACCCTCCCCTTCCTATACAATAATATACCAATCAGATCCTTCCTTTCCAATACGCCCAGTTGTTGCAATAATAATAGATAGCGTTATCTAAATAAACATAGTTTACAATGTATGTAAGTGAAATAGTGAAATTATAAGGTCATAATACAGTGGAATATTTTTATGTAGTGATTTGATCATAACAATACAATATCGATCGTTTAGAAATCTGCAATCTTGCATATGTAAACATTAAGTACCTTTTTGTGCGACCAATGATGTGTTGCCTTTTGGGGACCTGGCTGTGAACCTTTACACAATACGCTGACTACAGAGCTAGGGCAGCAATCTGGAAATCCTGAGCAGTGACGTATAGTCACGTGATCAGCGCAGCCCGTAGATACTAGGAGCCAAAAGAAATGATAAAGAGTGGAGGATGGGCAGACAACTGCTATGCGATTGGACAATTCTACAGTGAGTGCAGAATTATTAGGCAAATGAGTATTTTGACCACATCATCCTCTTTATGCATGTTGTCTTACTCCAAGCTGTATAGGCTCGAAAGCCTACTACCAATTAAGCATATTAGGTGATGTGCATCTCTGTAATGAGAAGGGGTCTGGTCTAATGAGATCAACACCCTATATCAGGTGTGCATAATTATTAGGCAACTTCCTTTCCTTTGGCAAAATGGGTCAAAAGAAGGACTTGACAGGCTCAGAAAAGTCAAAAATAGTGAGATATCTTGCAGAGGAATGCAGCACTCTTAAAATTGCAAAGCTTCTGAAGCGTGATCATCGAACAATCAAGCGTTTCATTCAAAATAGTCAACAGGGTCGCAAGAAGCGTGTGGAAAAACCAAGGCGCAAAATAACTGCCCATGAACTGAGAAAAGTCAAGCGTGCAGCTGCCAAGATGCCACTTGCCACCAGTTTGGCCATATTTCAGAGCTGCAACATCACTGGAGTGCCCAAAAGAACAAGGTGTGCAATACTCAGAGACATGGCCAAGGTAAGAAAGGCTGAAAGACGACCACCACTGAACAAGACACACAAGCTGAAACGTCAAGACTGGGCCAAGAAATATCTCAAGACTGATTTTTCTAAGGTTTTATGGACTGATGAAAGGAGAGTGAGTCTTGATGGGCCAGATGGATGGGCCTGTGGCTGGATTGGTAAAGGGCAGAGAGCTCCAGTCCGACTCAGACGCCAGCAAGGTGGAGGTGGAGTACTGGTTTGGGCTGGTATCATCAAAGATGAGCTTGTGGGGCCTTTTCGGGTTGAGGATGGAGTCAAGCTCAACTCCCAGTCCTACTGCCAGTTTCTGGAAGACACCTTCTTCAAGCAGTTGTACAGGAAGAAGTCTGCATCCTTCAAGAAAAACATGATTTTCATGCAGGACAATGCTCCATCACACGCGTCCAAGTACTCCACAGTGTGGCTGGCAAGAAAGGGTATAAAAGAAGAAAATCTAATGACATGGCCTCCTTGTTCACCTGATCTGAACCCCATTGAGAACCTGTGGTCCATCATCAAATGTGAGATTTACAAGGAGGGAAAACAGTACACCTCTCTGAACAGTGTCTGGGAGGCTGTGGTTGCTGCTGCACGCAATGTTGATGGTGAACAGATCAAAACACTGACAGAATCCATGGATAGCAGGCTTTTGAGTGTCCTTGCAAAGAAAGGTGGCTATATTGGCCACTGATTTGTTTTTGTTTTGTTTTTGAATGTCAGAAATGTATATTTGTGAATGTTGAGATGTTATATTGGTTTCACTGGTAAAAATAAATAATTGAAATGGGTATATATTTGTTTTTTGTTAAGTTGCCTAATAATTATGCACAGTAAGTCACCTGCACACACAGATATCCCCCTAAAATAGCTATAACTGAAAACAAACTAAAAACTACTTCCAAAACTATTCAGCTTTGCTATTAATGCGTTTTTTGGGTTCATTGAGAACATGGTTGTTGTTCAATAATAAAATTAATCCTCAAAAATACAACTTGCCTAATAATTCTACACTCCCTGTATTAGCAGTGATGTAAATACTGTGATATAAGTTTTGCTAATGCGCAACATATAAATAATGCCACTTATGTGTAACGTAGCCACAACAAAGAATATATGCATTGAAGCCCAAAAGTAAATCGCTAATAAAGCGTGGGCCAAGTGTAAGTTACGTCAGGTGCTGGGTACACCTAATGGAGACCAATTACTAGAATGGGAAGTGGACACAAAAAAAGCTCTGTAATTGGACAAAAATAGGTTCAGTAGTAGTACCGGCAATATGAACGCTATAATACGTGTTAATGGATCCCTATGTAACTACATAAATATCAAAAAGATATATGTTTGATAAAAATAATATTAATACTATAGTAAAAGTTTTGTATATATGCGATATATAAATAATACCACTTATGTATAACATAACCACAATAAAGAGTGTGTAAATTTGAGCCCAGATATACATCGCTAGTAAAGCGTGGGCAAAATATAGGCTTATATCAGGAACTGGGTATACCTAATATAGACCCAATTGCTAAAATAGGAAATAGACATAACCTAGCTCTGGAATTAGTCAACAATATGTTCAGTAGTGGTACCGGCAGTGACCGCTGTGATGGGTGTAAATGGGTCACTATATAACTACTGTGAAAAAGATATGTTTTTAATATGTGTTTAATAAAAATTCTATAGTGCATGTTGCCTAAATGGAGAGTTATAAAATAAAATAAAACAAAACACATAATGTAAAACAGATAATATAACTGAGGCATAATGTGAAATAGTATAATAATAATAATGATAATAATAATAATAATAATAATAATAATAATAATAATAATAATAATAAATGCCACAGCAATATCTGATAATCATATATAACTGGATCAAATAAAGTGAATGTGTGTGCATATAATTCATCTACAAAGGAAGTTATATATACACTAAATGTGTTGTGAAAATAAATATTAATATATGCATTAATATTAATATATCTATCTTCCAGTTCCAGCCTTAGTGAGCCATTGTCATTTGGATTGATGTTCCGGGGAATCGGTACCATTGGACTCCAGTGCTGTTTGAATCTGGTGGGGACTTCTCTGTTGTCAGCCAGCTGGTTTGCTGCAGAATACCAGCCTGCTCCTATTGGCACAACAGAGTGCCATCGCCTTTGTGAGTACCTGTGTTTGTTCATACTTGGATTATTATGGGTTCTTATTGATCTACACATGTGGCACCTTTGTCCTTGTTTTTGTCGTTTAAGCAATCAGGAGGTGGGTGGTGTTTAAAGAAAACAAAGAATTTAAAGAATGGTTAAAAATGAGCAGCTATATTTAAAAAAAAAAAAAGTTTTTCTAATTTAATTGTTTAAGGACCAGTGACAATTGCACTTGTTATAGCCTCACTGATTGATTCAGTTGGTTTTATGTATGTGTGGCTACAATACAGCAGGAATCCAATTCACTCCTGGTATATGTACTATGACCTGAACTATAAAAAATAATTTCTTAAACAGATAGGTTCCCCTTTCAGGACTAAAATGTCAAATTTCCAATTGAAAGCTCAAGTTTCCAAAATTAACTAGGCACCACTCTGGGATTTCATGGAATCAGAAGATCTTCACAGTACATTGCTTCCAAATTAAACCTTTTTATATAGGTGCTACTATCTACAGTTTGCAATTTGTGTATTGCAGCTGTATTTACATGTTGAGTTAACCTGCTGGTGGATTTGAATCTATTCTGTTCTATGTCTCTTTATGGAAATGTTAAGAAAAATGCAATGCTGAATGTTTGCAACATAAAGATTGTATTAATGGTATTGGAAATTAAGGGCTAGATTACAAGTGAGGTGCGAAAGTTTTGCGCAAATATTGTCTTTCATGAGCCTTTTTAATTGCGCTGATATTACAAGTTGAGCGAAATCGCGATTGCGCTAGCACAATGGCCATTTACGCTTCAATCCTTACTGCCTATATATGTGTACATATGTATTTATGAATTTATATGTGTGTTTATGTACTGACAGACATATATACACATATAAACACATAAAAATATATATGTATATACATATAGACATATATATATATATATATATATATATATATATATATATATATATATGTGTGTGTGTGTGTGTGTGCGTGTGTGCATTAGAGCCCTTTGTTATTAAGTAGATGAAAACATGATAAAACATATAAATGTAATATTCATCCTATAGTATAAGCTGTCATAAAGCCGTAGAAACAGCATGAGGACAAACACATATGGCCTTAGAGAAAAACACACCTGATCTGCTGTCCGCCGTGAGAATGGTGGGTGGGAGTGGGCGGGCTAAGCGGGGCAGGACTGGCTAGGAGCAACCATTGCAGGGGCGTGACTGGGCAGTAGTGGGCATGAAAGAGAGTGCAAAAGAGGGGGGAGAGAGAGCAAAAGAGAGGGGGGAGAGAGAACAAAAGAGGGGGAGAGAGAGTAAAAAGAGGGGGAAGAGAGAGCAAAAGAAAAGGGGAGAGAGAGCAAAAGAGGGGGGAGAGAGAGCAAAAGAGAGGGGATGGAGAGCAAAAGAGAGGGGAGCAAAAGAGAGGGGGAGAGAGAGCAAAAGAGAGGGGGAGAGACAGAGAGCAAACGAGACGGGGAGAGAGAAAAATAGAGGGGGGAGGGAGTAAAAAAAAAGAGGACAAGAGAGAGAAAAAGAAAAAGGGGGGAGAGAGAGAGAGAGCAAAAGAGAGAGTGGGAGAGAGAGCAAAAGAGAGGGGGAGGAGAGAGCAAAAGAGAGGGGTAGAAGAGAGAGCAAAAGACAGGGGGAATGAGAGAGCGAAGAAAATAGAGGGAGGAGAGAGAGAAAATAAGAGGGGAAAGAGAGAGAGAGAGCAAAAGAGAGGGGGAAGAGAGAGCAAAAAAGAGAGGAGAGAGAGCAAATGAGAGGGTGGAGAGAGAGCAAAAGAGAGGGGGAGAGAGAGAGCAAAAGAGAGGGGGAGAGAGAGCAAAAGAGAGGGGGGAGAGAGAGAGAGCAAAAGAGATGGGGGAGAGCAAAAGAGAGGGGGAGTGAGCAAGGGAGAGGAGGAAGAGAGAGCAAAAAGAGAGGGGAGATGTTTTTTTTATATTTTAAATGTAATATTTAAATAACACACCTTAAGATTTTTATGTGCATTAATCCGACCATGTTTAAAAGTAAATCATAAAACACAATGTGCAAAATACATATTGTACATTCCTATGTTCTTCACATCCTATACTATAAAAGTGTGTTTGTCTAAAGCTGTCGAGCGCAGTAGAGACTGCGCAAGGACAAACACACCTGGCCTTCAACAGAGTCTCAGACTGCCCTGGTATACCGGGTGTGAGGAGGCGTGATGCGGAGAGGGCTGGGAGTTATGTGGATGGGACGGGCCGGGTGTGACACAGGAGGGGCTAGGCGGGCGGGGTCAGATGTGGCATGGGTGGGTCAGGTGTGACGTTGGCGGGGCCGAGCAGGGCCCAGCTTGGCCGTGCAGACGTGAGAGAGCTAAAAAGAGGGGGGATAGAGAGTGAGCAAGAGGGGGATAGAGAGCAAAAGATAGGGAGAGAGACAGCAAAAGAGAGGGGAAAGTGGAGAGGGAGAGCAAAAGAGGGGAGATAGAGAGAGCAACAGAGAGAGACAGCAAAAGAGAGGGGGACAAAGGGGAGAGAGAGAGCAAAAGAAAGGGGGGGAGAGAGCAAAAGAAAGAGGATATTACATAAGAGGGGAGAGAGAGACAGAGAGAGAGAACACAAAAAAGGGGGGAAGAGAGGGGGGATAGAGATTGCAAAAGAGAGGGGAGAAAGAGAGAATAAGAGAGGGGGAGAGAGGGAGCATAAGAGAGTGGGAGAGAGGGCAAAAGAGAGGGAGAGAGAAAGAGCAAAATAGAGGGAGAGAGAGAGCGAGAGAGAGAGAGAGAAAGAGAGAGAGAGAGAGAGAGAGAAAGCAAAAGAGAGGGGAGAGAAAGAGCAAAAGAGAGAGGGAGAGAGAGAGCAAAAGAGAGGGGGATAGAGAGAGCAAAAAAGGGGGGATAGAGAGAGCAAATGAGAGGGAGATAGACAGCAAAAGAGAAGGGGAGTAAGCAAAAGAGAGGAGAAGAGAGAGAGAGCAAAAGAGGGGGGTTAGAGAGAGCAAAAGTGAGGGAGAGAGACAGCAAAAGAGCAAAAGAGATGGAGAGACAGAGACAAAAAGAGAGGGGGAGAGAGAGAGCAAAAGAGATGGGGGAGAGCAAAAGAGAGGAGGAAGAGAGAGCAAAAGAGAGAGGGGGAGGTGTGTTTTTCAATATTTTAAATGTAATATTTAAATAACATACCTTAAGATTTTTATGTGCATTAATCTGACCACGTTTAAAACTAAATCATAAAACACGATGTGCAAAATACATATTTTACATTCCTATGTTCTTCACATCCTATAATATAAAAGGCCAAGTGTGTTTGTCTGAAGCTGTCATACACAGTAGAGACTGCGCAAGGACAAACACACCTGGCCTTCAACAGAGTCTCAGACTGCCCTGGTATACCGGGTGTGAGGGGGTGTGGTGCGAACGGGGCTGGTCGTGATGTGGATGGGACAGGATGGGTGTGGCACAAGAGGGGCTAGGCGGGTGGGGTCAGATGTGGCGTGGGTGGGTCGGGTGTGACGTTGGCGGGGCCGGGCAGGGCCCAGCTGGGCCGTGCGGACATGAGAGAGCTCAAAAGAGGGGGATAGTGAGTGAGCAAGAGGGGGGATAGAGAGCAAAAGAGAGGGAGAGAGACAGCAAAAGAGAGGGAAAAGTGGAGAGGGAGAGCAAAAAAGGGGAGATAGAGAGAGCAACAGAGAGAGAGAGAGAGAGACAGCAAAAGAGAGGGGGGGAAACGTGAGAGAGAAAGCAAAAGAGAGGGGGAGAGCACATAAGAGGGGAGAGAGAGACAGAGAGAGAGAAAACACAAAAAAGGGGGAGAGAGGGGGGAGAGAGAGAGAGTGCAAAAGAGAGGGGGGTAAGAGAGAGAGCAAAATAATGGGAGAAAGAGAGCAAAAGAGAGGGGGAGAGAGGGAGCATAAGAGAGGGGGAGAGGGGGCAAAAGAGAGGGAGAAAGAAAGAGCAAAATAGAGGGAGAGAGAGCGCAAAAGAGAGGGGAAAAGAGATCAAAAGAAATGGGAGGGAGAGCAAAATATGGGGGATAGAGAGAGCAAAAGAGGGGGGATAGAGAGAGCAAAAGGGAGGAGGGAGAGAGAGAGAGGGGGAGAGAGAGAGAGAGAGAGAGAGAGACTGGCTAGGAGCAACCATTGCAGGGGCGTGACTGGGCAGTAGTGGGCATGAAAGAGAGTGCAAAAGAGGGGGGGAGAGAGCAAAAGAGAGGGGGAGAGAGGACAAAAGAGGGGGAGAGAGAGCAAAAAGAGGGGGAAGAGAGAGCAAAAGAAAAGGGGAGAGAGAGCAAAAGAGGGGGGAGAGAGAGCAAAAGAGAGGGGAGGGAGAGCAAAAGAGAGGGGAGCAAAAGAGAGGGGGAGAGAGAGCAAAAGAGAAGGGGAGAGAGAGAGAGCAAAAGAGACGGGGAGAGAGAAAAATAGAGGGGGGAGGGAGTAAAAAAAAAGAGGGCAAGAGAGAGAAAAAGAAAAAGGGGGGAGAGAGAGAGAGAGAGAGAGAGAGAGCAAAAGAGAGAGTGGGAGAGAGAGCAAAAGAGAGGGAGAGGAGAGAGCAAAAGAGAGGGGGAGAGAGAGAGCAAAAGACAGGGGGAAGAGAGAGCAAAAAAGAGAGGAGAGAGATCAAATGAGAGGGTGGAGAGAGAGCAAAAGAGATGGGGAGAGAGAGAGCAAAAGAGAGGGGGAGAGAGAGCAAAAGAGAGGGGGGAGAGAGAGAGAGCAAAAGAGATGGGGGAGAGCAAAAGAGAGGGGGAGTGAGCAAGGGAGAGGAGGAAGAGAGAGCAAAAGAGTGGGGAGATGTTTTTTTATATTTTAAATGTAATATTTAAATAACACACCTTAAGATTTTTATGTGCATTAATCCGACCATGTTTAAAAGTAAATCATAAAACACAATGTGCAAAATACATATTGTACATTCCTATGTTCTTCACATCCTATACTATAAAAGTGTGTTTGTCTAAAGCTGTCGTGCGCAGTAGAGACTGCGCAAGGACAAACACACCTGGCCTTCAACAGAGTCTCAGACTGCCCTGGTATACCGGGTGTGAGGAGGCGTGATGCGGAGAGGGCTGGGAGTTATGTGGATGGGACGGGCCGGGTGTGACACAGGAGGGGCTAGGCGGGCGGGGTCAGATGTGACGTGGGTAGGTCAGGTGTGACGTTGGTGGGGCCGAGCAGGGCCCAGCTTGGCCGTGCAGACGTGAGAGAGCTAAAAAGAGGGGGGATAGAGAGTGAGCAAGAGGGGGATAGAGAGCAAAAGATAGGGAGAGAGACAGCAAAAGAGAGGGGAAAGTGGAGAGGGAGAGCAAAAGAGGGGAGATAGAGAAAGCAACAGAGAGAGACAGTAAAAGAGAGGGGGACAAAGGGGAGAGAGAGAGCAAAAGAAAGGGGGGAGAGAGCAAAAGAAAGAGGAGATTACATAAGAGGGGAGAGAGACAGAGAGAGAGAACACAAAAAAAGGGGGAAGAGAGGGGGGATAGAGATTGCAAAAGAGAGGGGGTAAGAGAGAGAGCAAAATAGAGGGGAGAAAGAGAGAATAAGAGAGGGGGAGAGAGGGAGCATAAGAGAGTGGGAGAGAGGGCAAAAGAGAGGGAGAGAGAAAGAGCAAAATAGAGAGAGAGAGAGAGAGAGAGAGAAAGCAAAAGAGAGGGGAGAGAAAGAGCAAAAGAGAGAGGGAGAGAGAGAGCAAAAGAGAGGGGGAGAGAGAGAGCAAAAGAAGGGGGATAGAGAGAGCAAAAGAGACGGAGATAGACAGCAAAAGAGAAGGGGAGTAAGCAAAAGAGAGGAGAAGTGAGAGAGAGAGCAAAAGAGGGGGGTTAGAGAGAGCAAAAGTGAGGGAGAGAGACAGCAAAAGAGCAAAAGAGATGGATAGACAGAGCAAAAAGAGAGGGGGAGAGAGAGAGCAAAAGAGATGGGGGAGAGCAAAAGAGAGGAGGAAGAGAGAGCAAAAGAGAGAGGGGGAGGTGTGTTTTTCAATATTTTAAATGTAATATTTAAATAACACACCTTAAGATTATTATGTGCATTAATCTGACCACGTTTAAAACTAAATCATAAAACGCGATGTGCAAAATACATATTTTACATTCCTATGTTCTTCACATCCTATAATTTAAAAGGCCAAGTGTGTTTGTCTGAAGCTGTCATACACAGTAGAGACTGCGCAAGGACAAACACACCTGGCCTTCAACAGAGTCTCAGACTGCCCTGGTATACCGGGTGTGAGGGGGTGTGGTGCGAACGGGGCTGGGCGTGATGTGGATGGGACAGGACGGGTGTGGCACGGGAGGGGCTAGGTAGGTGGGGTCAGATGTGGCGTGGGTGGGTCGGGTGTGACGTTGGCGGGGCCGGACAGGGCCCAGCTGGGCCGTGCAGACATGAGAGAGCTCAAAAGAGGGGGGATAGTGAGTGAGCAAGAGGGGGGATAGAGAGCAAAAGAGAGGGAGAGAGACAGCAAAAGAGAGGGGAAAGTGGAGAGGGAGAGCAAAAAAGGGGAGATAGAGAGAGCAACAGAGAGAGAGAGAGAGAGACAGCAAAAGAGAGGGGGAGAAAGGTGAGAGAGAAAGCAAAAGAGAGGGGGAGAGCACATAAGAGGGGAGAGAGAGACAGAGAGAGAGAAAACACAAAAAAAGTGGGAGAGAGGGGGGAGAGAGAGAGAGAGAGTGCAAAAGAGAGGGGGGTAAGAGAGAGAGCAAAATAATGGGAGAAAGAGAGCAAAAGAGAGGGGGAGAGAGGGAGCATAAGAGAGGGGGAGAGGGGAAAAAGAGAGGGGGAGAGGGGGCAAAAGAGAAGGAGAGAGAAAGAGCAAAATAGAGGGAGAGAGAGCGCAAAAGAGAGGGGAAAAGAGATCAAAAGAAATGGGAGAGAGAGTAAAATATGGGGGATAGAGAGAGCAAAAGAGGGGGGATAGAGAGAGCAAAAGGGAGGGGGGAGAGAGAGAGAGAGAGAGAGAGAGAGAGAGAGAGAGAGAGAGAGAGAGAGAGAGAACAAAAGAAAGGGGAGAGAAAGAGCAAAAGAGAGAGAGGGAGAGACAGAGAACAAAAGAGAGAAGGAGAGAGAGAGCAAAAGAGGGGGGATAGAGAGAGCAAAAGAGAGGGAGATAGACAGCAAAAGAGAGGGGGAGTGAGCAAAAGAGATGAGGGGAGAGAGAGCAAAAGAGGGGGGATAGAGAGAGCAAAAGAGAGGGAGAGAGACAGCAAAAGAGATGGAGAGAGAGAGAGCAAAAGAGAGGGGGAGAGAGATAGCAAAAGAGATGGGGGAGAACAAAAGAGAGAAGGAGGGAGCAAAAGAGAGGAGGAAGAGAGAGCAAAAGAGAGAGGGGGAGATGTTTTTTTTTCAATATTTTAAATGTAATATTTAAATAACACACCTTAAGATTTTTTATGTGCATTAATCCGACCACGTTTAAAACTAAATCATAAAATACGATGTGCAAAATACATATTTTACATTCCTATGTTCTTCACTATAATATAAAAGGCCAAGTGTGTTTGTCTGAAGCTGTCATGCACATTAGAGACTGCGCAAGGACAAACACACCTGTCCTTCAACAGAGTCTCAGACTGCTCTGGTATACCGGTTGTGTGAGGGGGCATGATGTGGGCAGGGCCGGGTGTGACATGGATGGGGTGGAATGGGTGTGACTCATGAGGGGCTAGACAGGCCGGGTGTGACGTGGACGGGCCAGATGTGGTGTGGGTGGGTCGGGTGTGACTTTGGCAGGGCTGGGCAGGGCCCGTCTGGGCCATGCGGACGTGAGAGAGCTCAAAAGAGGGGGGATAGAGAGAGAAAAAGGGGTAATAGAGAGAGAGGGAGAGAGGGAGAGAGACAGCAAAAGAGAGGGGGAAGTGTAGAGGGAGAGCAAAAGAGGGGAGATACAGAGAGCAAAATAGAGAGAGAGAGACAGCAAAAGAGAGGAGGAGAAAGGGGATAGGGAGAGCAAAAGAGAGGGGGAGAGAGCAAAAGAAAGGGGGGAAAGCACATAAGAGGGTAGAGAGAGACAGAGAGAGAGAATGAAAGACAGGGGGGAAGAGAGGGAGAGAGAGAGAGCACAAAAGAGAGGGGGTAAGAGAGAGAGCAAAAGAGAGGGAAGAGAAAGAGCAAAAGAGAGGGAGAGAGAGAGAGAGCATAAGAGAGGGGAAAGAGAGCAAAAGAGAGGGAGAGAGAGAGCAAAAGAGGGGGATAGAGAGAGCAAAAGAAGGGGATAGAGAGAGCAAAAGAGAGGGGGGAGAGAGAAAGCAAAAGAGGGGGGGATAGAGAGAGCAAAAGAGAGGGAGAGAGACAGAAAAAGAGAGGGGAGTGAGCAAAAGAAAGGAGGGGAGAGAGGGAGCAAAAGAGGGGGTAGAGAGAGCAAAAGAGGGGGATAGAGAGAGCAAAAGAGAGGGAGAGGGACAGCAAAAGAGAGGGGAGAGAGAGCAAAAGAGAGAAGGAGAGAGATAGCAAAAGAGAGGGGGAGAAAGGGGAGAGAGAGAGCAAAAGAGAGGGGAGAGAGCAAAAGAGAGGGGGAGAGAGAGAACTAAAGAGAGGGGGGGAGTGCAAAAGAGAGGGAAGAGAGAGCACAAAAGAGAGAGGGGGAAAGAGAGGGGAGAGAGAGAGAGAGCAAAGAGAGGAGGAGAGAGAGTGCAAAAGAGAGAGGGGGAGAGAGCAAAATAGAAGGGGAGAAAGGGGAGAGAGTGTGCAAAAGAGAGGGGGAGAGAGCGCAAAAGAGAGGGGGAGAGCGTAAAAGAGGGGAGAGAGAGACAGAGAGAGAGAATGCAAAAGAGAGGGGGGGAAACGGGGGAGAGAGAGCAAAAGAGAGGGGGAAGATAGCTCAAAAGAGAGGGGGGGATGATAGGGGGAGTAAGAGAGCATAAGAGAGGGGGAGAGAGAAAAAGAGAGGGAAAGAGAAAGAGAAAAGCAGAGGGTGAGAGAGAGCAAAAGAGAGGGGGAAGAAAACAAAAGAAATAGGAGAGAGAGGGGGGAGAGCAAAAGAGGGGGGATAGAGAGAGCAAAAGAGGGGGTATAGAAAGAGCAAAAGAGAGGGGGAGAGAGAAAGAGAAAAAGAGAGGGGAGAGAGAGAACATAAAAAGGGGAAGAGAGAGCAAAAGAGAGGTGGGGAGATAGAGAGAGCAAAAGAGGGGGGATAGAGAGAGAAAAAAGAGGGGAGACATCAAAAGAAATGGGGAGTGAGCAAAAGAGAGGAGGGGAGAGAGAGAGCAAAAGAGAGGGAGAGAGACAGCAAAAGAGAGGGGAGAGAGAGCAAAAGAGAGGGGGAGAGAGAGAGAGCAAAAGAGAGGGGGGAGAGAAAATGAGAGGGGGAGAATGCAAAAGAGAGGGGAAGAGAGAGCACTAAAGAGAGGGAGGAAAAGAGAGGGGGAGAGAGAGAGCAAAAGAGAGGGGGGGAGAGATAACAAAAGTGAGGGGAGAGAGCAAAAGAGAGGAGAGAAAGAGAGAGCAAAAGAGAAGGGAGAAAGTAAAATAGAGGGAGAGAGACAGCAAAAGAGAGGGGGAGAGAGCAAAATAGAGGGGGAGAGTGCAAAAGAGGGGAGATAGAGCTTGCAAAAGAGAGGAGGGAAGAAGGGAGAGAGAGAGAGAGTGAAAGAGAGGGGGAGCGAGAGAGCAAAAGAGAGGGGGAGAGTGCAAAATAAAGGGGAGAGAGAGCACAGAAAAGAGGGTGGGGATATAGAGAGATAGAGAGCAAAAGGGGGAGAGATACAGCAAAAGAGAGGGGGGAAAGAGAGCAAAAGAAAGGGGAGAGAGAGAGCAAAAGAGGGGGATTGAGAGAGCAAAAGAGGGGGGATAGAGAGAGCAAAAAAGAGGGGGGAGAGAGAGCAAAAGAGAGGGGGAGAGAGAGAGCAAAAGAGAAGGGAGAAAGTAAAATAGAGGGAGAGAGACAGCAAAAGAGAGGGGGAGAGAGCAAAATAGAGGGGGAGAGTGCAAAAGAGGGGAGATAGAGCTTGCAAAAGAGAGGAGGGAAGAAGGGAGAGAGAGAGAGAGCGAAAGAGAGGGGGAGAGAGAGAGCAAAAGAGAGAGGGGAGAGAGAAAGAGCAAAAGAGGGGAATAGAGAGAGCAAAAGAGAGAGGGGGAAGAGAGCAAAAGAAAGGGGGAGAGAGAGAGCAACAGAGGGGGGATAGAAAGAGCAGAGCAAACTAGGGGGGAAAGAGAGAGCAAAATAGAGGGAGAGAGACTGCAAAAGAGAGGGGGAGAGAGAGCAAAATAGAGGGGGAGAGAGAGAGAGTGCAAAAGAGAGGGGGGAAGAAGGGGGGAGAGAGAGCATAAGAGAGGGGGAGAGATGCAGCAAAAGAGAGGGGGGAAAGAGAGCAAAATAAAGGGGATAGAGAGAGCAAAAGAGGGGGGATTGAGAGAGCATAAGAGGGGGGGATAGAGAGAGCAAGAAAGAGGGGGGAGAGAGAGCAAAAGAGGGGGGATTGAGAGAGCAAATGAGGGGGGATAGAGAGAGCAAAAAAGAGAGGGGGAGAGAGAGAGAGTAAAAGAGATGGGGAGAAAGAGAGAGAGCAAACGAGATGGGGAGAGAGAGAAAGCAAAAAAGGGGGAAGAGAGAGAGCAAAATAGAGAGGGGAGAGAGAAAGAGCAAAAGAGGGGGATAGAGAGAGCAAAAGAGAGAGGGGAAAGAGAGCAAAAGAAAGGGGGGAGAGAGAGAGCAAAAGAGGGGGGTAGAAAGAGCAGAGCAAAAGAGGGGGGAGAGGGAAAGCAAAAGAGAGGGAGAGAGACTGCAAAAGAGAGGGGGAGAGAGAGCAAAATAGAGGAGGAGATAGCGAGAGTGCAAAAGAGAGGGGGAAGAAGGGGGAGAGAGAGCAAAAGAGAGGGGGAGATATACAGCACAAGAGGGGGGGGAAGAGAGCAAAAGAAAGCGGAAAGAGAGAGCAAAAGAGGGGGGATTTAGAGAGCAAAAGAGGGGGGATAGAGAGAGCAAAAAAGAGGGGGGAGAGAGAGCAAAAGAGGGGGGATTGAGAGAGCAAAAGAAGGGGGATGGAAAGAGCAAAAAAGAGGGGGGAGAGAGAGCAAAAGAGATGGGGAGAGAGAGAGAGAGAGAGAGAGAGAGAGAGAGAGAGAGAGAGAGAGAAAGGGGGAAGAGAGAGAGCAAAATATAGAGGGGAGAGAGAAAGAACAAAAGAGGAGGGATAGAGAGAGCAGAGCAAAAGAGGGGGGATAGAGAGAGAAAAAGAGAGGGAGAGAAACCACAAAAGAGAGGGGAAGAGAGAGCAAAAGAGAGGGGGAGAGAGAGAGTGCAAAAGAGAGGGGGGGGAGAGTGCAAAAGAGAGGTGGACAGAGAGTGTAAAAGTGAGGGAGAAAACGAGAGGGAGAGAGAGAGAGAGAGTGCAAAAGAGAGGGGGGAGAGAGAGAGCAAAAGAGAGGGAGGAAAGAGCGAGCAAAATAGAGAGAGGGGGAGAGCAAGAGCAGAAGAGAGGGGTAGAGAGAAAGAGCAAAAGAGAGGGTGGTGAGAGCAAAAGAGAAGGGGGAAAAATGGCCCGTGTACACGGGCTTTAGGACTAGTAGAAAATAATGTACTTTTTAATATTAAATGCATATTTCTATATAGAAAATAGATAAAAAGGTATAAATATATACAAATTTACATATTGTATGTATTTACAAAATAAATTGCATTATTCTGTAAGTGAAGAGCATTGGAATGTAAATCAGTAAATATACAGTTAAACACAGAAATACATAAATACATTTGTACAGAAATAAGTATATATATTTTTTTTTTCTAACACCTGAGATCTCATATCTTTGAGCACTTATAACTTTTTAATACAATAAAAAAAAAATGTATCAGTGTTATTAGGAGTGTAACTGTACTTGTAAATGTACTTTTGATGTTTTTTTGTGACACTTTTTTTGTCTCACGTAATAGTTAACCAAGAGTTTTGAAGTTGTGCTAACAGGAGCATGTTAAAATGAATTGTGCTCAAGAGAACACATTTGCACATGTTACATCTGATGTGTGCAAAGAGCTGTAAAATAACCCTTATTACTCACGTGCAACAGTTAGCACACCCCTCGTAATCTAGCCCAATATGTGAGATATTTAGTGCAGGCATCATATTCATTGAAGGTATAGGGTACTCTTAATGGATGTTGGTCACACCAATCATTGTCTGGTATTTGTGCTTTAATAAAAACAACATATTGGGCTCCATGTACTAACTGGCAGGCGAACAGCTTCTCAACTTGCAAAGCTGTCTGACCACCTTCGCTACACATGGGCAGCGGATCTGTGGATCTGCTTGCCCATATGTATCATTACACATCGGAGTGTGTAATGCCCGCCCCTTTATTCGCACGACTGAAGGGAATGTCAATCACTGAGATCGAGCTCTTGGTGATTTTCGCTTGCTGCCTCAGAGGTGGCGTAGGGTGTAAGAAGCAGCGGTCTAATGACCGCTGCTTCTTACATTGCGGGAAGCATGCTCACATATGCAAACCTGCCCCGCAAGGGCTCCAGAGCAGCTTTTGCTGCCTCGTACATGGAGTCCATTGTGTGCAGTCTTTCTTTAAACATTATTATTTTTATTTTTTGAAGATTCAAAACTGTATAGAACACAATTGGATAAATATAGCTTTTTCATTTTAAATAGAGAGCAACCTTATTTTAAATCTGATTATAGGTATTGTTTTCACATTAAACTTATGGGGGCCTATCTATCAAGCTCCGAATGGCGTTTGATGCCCCATAACAGCAGTTATGAAGCAGCGGTCACAAAGACAGCTGCTCCATAACCTGTCCATCTGCTCTGAGCAGGTGGACAGACATTGCAGGAATTCAACCCGATCGAGTACAATCGGGTTGATTGACACCTCCCTGCTGGAGGCCGATTGGCCACGAGTCTGCAGGGGGCGGCGTTGCACCAGCAGCTCTTGTGAGCTGCTGGTGCAATGCTGAATATGGAGAGCGTATTGCTCTCCGTATTCAGCGAGGTCTGGCGGACCTGATCCGCACTGTCGGATCAGGTCTGCCAGACTTTGTTAAATAGAGGCCATGGTGTAAAGAAAATATTTATAAAATAAAAGTAGGTTTGGAAGTGCAAAATAAAGTTGCTAAGTGTGAGAACAATGTAAAATAATATCAAGTATGTGTCAAATGCAACTATTTGCTAAAATGTATAAAAGGAAAGGCACATAAGAATTAGAAAAATATGAAAATAAAAATAAAAAATGTGTATCGTTACCTAAAGGTACATTTAACAAAAAAATGTATTTTATATATCACATGTGAAAAAAACGTACTAAAACACTACAATAAAAAGTCACAATACAATAAATGGTTAAAAACAACTACAAATATACACAAGATGAAATTTCACAAAATTCTCCTGATAATGGAAGCCGATTTTTGAATGTTTGGTCAGTTCAAAGAAAAAGCCATTAGAAGAGTTTGGTAAGCTGTTCCTCTGATTCACCTATAGAAAAGGAGTACAGATACCCTCCTTAACGGTAGTAACAAGAAATGGGTAATAAAGTATATCAGTATTCACAGTAAGGAAAACCGTGATCAGATCCACTGGTAAGCTTGTCTCAAAAGGTTGTCCTCTAACACTCTCGGAATCCTCCAGTTAGCCCTCTGGCTGATAGGGAAATTAATATTCACCCCCTCTGGGCAGGCTCACCCGCTCACAGCAGCGGACCTCTGGAGAATATGGGACTGTCAGCCGACAGTGTAAGGAAAAAGTAACGTACAATGTAGGTATGCTTCAATCAGGGAACCCCTGTCAGCTGGATAAGTGATGTTGCTGAGCAATGCATTTCAAATAAAATATTTTTCAAGCTCAGCAAGAGGCTTATAAACCCCTCTGATTAAAGGGACATTTTTATTTTAAAGGGACATACAACACTTGTCCAAAGTTATAGGATAAACTAATATATTTTACACTCAAATATGTGAAATGATTCTATTATATGAAGAATGATAATAATAAATAGATTAACCCCTTAAGGACAAGGCCATTTTTAAATTTCCTTCCCTTAGATTGAAATATTTTTTATTGAACAATCGGTACAATACACAGTCTATATCAATAGCAGATACAATAAATAAGTCACAACTGTAAAGCATCTATTTCACATTTCTCAACATTGTACTGCATTTTTCATATCAACATTTTTTTTAACCAGTCTTCACTGTGTGTTACAGGTTGAAGCTCCAGTAAAAACATGAGTCCAATTGTTACAATTTTAAAGATCTAACAATGTTTAACAATTAACATGAATAACCTATATAACCATTATGCCAGCTCGCATCACCATTTAATTTGTTGTATTATCAATAAACATTTCTTAAGCAATCTCCACGTCTTAAACATCCACAGAGCCCACCAAGTACTCTCATCTGCAGTATCTACCTCTGCTCTCAAACTACTGTTTCTTTCTCCCTTGCATGGTAGCTTAATCTATACATGTTTTTCATTAAGGATCCAGTAAAACCAGACTCTATTGAAAGATTCCACCTCGTCTTGTATGTATGCTGCAGTCTCGCATAAACCAAACATACTTCTAATCCTCCCAAGCACTTCCATTCTCTCCGGAATTCCCACCTTCCAATATTTTGCTATAGATATACGAGTCACTGTACACACAATTCTAATGAATTTATTTATAGGTGTATTGAATCTTGGATCCTCACCATTCAGCAAGGCCTGCATGGGCGTCAGTGTTACCTGTTCCTCTAATATAGTGGTTATCATCTTAGATAGGTCGAGCCATACATTTCGTACCTCCGGGCATTCCCACCACATATGAAAATATGTACCTAGCTGTGTGCAACCTCTATAGCACTGCCTAGAACCTCCCTTCACCATATGTGCTGTTTTTAAAGGGGTTAAATACCAGCGAAATGTTGTTTTGATGTTATTCTCCCTTAGGTCCGCTCCCAGCAAGCCCCTACTGGAATTTAGGAAAATCTGGTTCCAAGTCTTTCGGTCATATATTTCACCCAAGTCCGCTTCCCAATGGAGGGCAGTTTGTGGCTTTGAAATTGTGTGTGTTTCCTGTATGAATAAATATAAGTGGGACACCGTGCTTTTCTGTCTATTTTCTGCACTGCACAGTCTCTAAAAAATGTTTTTGGTCCTGGCCTCCCTCCCCGTCCTGTTATACAGCGTGAGAGCTAAGGCTATCTGTAGATATACAAACCACTGCAGATGCATAGTTCTAAGTTTGTCTTGTAGTTGATTGTAAGTCAAAATCTTCCTATTAATTAAAAAGTCTGCTATCCGGTATAAGTCCTTGTGTGCCCACTTGTCTATCAGTTTATGTAATTCTCCTGAAATTATATACTTTAATGGTCTTATTAAAGAATTAGTCGGTAATAGTGTTCCATTTCTATTGGTTATTGCTAGCTGCTTGATAGCTATTTTAGTGATCGGGTTTTGGTAGCCCCCAGGTCTCCCTCTAGTTTCTTTACTCCATAATATATCGTCCGGGCTGTCGTAACCCCCAATGAGAGCCTCTAACTGGGGCCATACTACGTCCTCTTGTTTCCTCCCTAAGAGAGAGTTTTGAGCTAGTCTAGCTGCTGAGTAATAATCCATCAAATTAGGAAGTCCCACCCCTCCCAACTGACGATGTCTGGTGAGAGTATCTCGAGATATCCTCGCATGTCTAGATCCTCTGAGGAATCTATGTAAGTCTGTCTGAAGGGCCTTCAAGTCAGATTTATCTATCTTTACAGGTAAGGAGCGAAATAAGTATAGGATTCTTGGGAGAATGTTCATCTTAATCGACGAGAGTCTCCCATACCAAGAGAAGTTATGCTTCTTCCACTTCTGCAGATCAGATCTGATTGATTTAAACATAGGTATATAATTAGCTCTATATAATTGGGTAGATTGTGCCGTTAGTCTAATCCCCAAATACTTTATGTCATCTTTCACCCATTTAAAGTCAAAATTTGTTTCTATCAGTTTGATAGTGTGTTTTGGTAGACCTATTGAGAGCGCCTCACATTTGTCTAAGTTTATTTTATATCCTGAAACGGAGGAGAACTGTTGTATAATTTTATATATGTTGGGAAGTGAAATGAGTGGCTTAGTGACTGTTAACAATACATCATCTGCGAACAAGGTGATCTTATGCTGAAAATGTTGTATTTGCATGCCTGAGATGTCTGGAGAGTTTCTTATGTTTGCAGCTAGTGGTTCGATACATATCGCAAAAAGAAGGGGCGACAAGGGGCAGCCTTGCCTGGTGCCATTAAGAATATTAAAAGTGTTGGACTGATGTCCAATAGCTCTGATATATGCTGTGGGTGTTGAGTACAAACCTCTCAGTGCTGTCATGAATGACCCAGTGAACCCCACCCTTGTCAAAACTGTATTCATATACACCCAGTCCACCCTATCGAACGCCTTCTCCACATCCAAGGATAGGACCAGAGAAGGCGTTCGCTCATGGTACAAATAATCCATAACCGTAATCATACGTCTAATGTTGTCTGGAGCCTCTCTATTTTTTATGAACCCTACCTGGTCCGGGTGCACAATAGAGGGTAGAATATGTTTCAAGCGGTTAGCCAGGATTTTAGTAACAATTTTCATATCTTGGTTTATTAGAGATATGGGTCTGTAATTTGAACACAGTGTAGCGTTTCTACCCTTTTTTGGTATTACAATGATTTTGGCTTGTAAAAGGTCAGCAGGTATGGGCTGGCCTTCTAGAATATGGTTGGCAAATTTAACTATATGTGGGATCAGGATCTGTCTGAAGAGTCTATAATATTCCCCCGGGAATCCGTCAGGACCCGGGGCCTTGCCTGGTTTGAGCTCTTTTATAGCTGTCACCACTTCAGCTTGTGTGATTTCTGCATTTAATTTGTCTTGGTCTTCTGTAGTCAAGTGTGGAAAGTTTGCTAAATCTAAGAAATTTTCAAGCACACTTTGTGTTTGGGTATTATGTTGGACCTTCTCCCCATCATACAGGTTTCTATAGTACTCTGCAAACGTGTCCACAATTTCTTGTGGATGAGATGTAATACTCCCTGTTCCTGTCTGAATACTCGGAATAGATACTGACTGATATTCATCTCTAATTTTTTTGGCTAAATACCTGTCAGGCTTGTTTGCATATATGAAATAGTTGGCTTTAAGCCTTTGGGCTGCCCTAATAGAGTTATTATTTAATAATGCAAGCAAATCTGTTTTTTTCTGTGTCAGGGTCTGCAAAATGAGTCGTGAATTGGTCCGTTTGTGCTCCTTTTCTAAAGAGTCAATATCCCGCTGTAACCTCAAGTATCTATTGTCGGTCTCTTTTTTGTGTATGGCTTTTTCTTTGATTAACAGTCCTCGAAACACCGATTTGTGCGCTGCCCAAACCGAGATCGGGTTCACAGTAGAATCAGTATTGATTCTCCAGTAGTCACTCATTGCTTTTAAAAGCTTGTCTTTAGTGTTGGGGTATTTTAGACAGGTCGGGTCAAACGTCCATGTTCTAGTCCTACCTGGGTCCACAATGGAACCGAAAAATAGTTGTGTAATGGAATGGTCCGACCAAACACATGTATGTATGTTTGCCTTGCGTAATGTGGGCTGCATTATTTGGCTAGTAAAGATATAATCAATTTTCGTGTAGCATTTGTGTGCTGAGGAATAGTATGTAGTGTCCGCTGTGTCCCCGTATAGTGTGACCCAGCTATCTTGTAGCCCATGCGGTGAAAGTAAGTCGTCAATTTTTGCAGCTATTGATTTTTGTCTTGATTTTTTCTTTGATATATTTCCTGTCGTAAACTTCCTCAACGCTGCCAGGTCTATATTGAAATCTCCTGCTAATATTATTCTCGATCTAGACCAGTTGGTTAGTAAGTTAGATATATGTCTAAAAAATGGTTCCTGCTGCTCATTTGGTGCATAGATATTGCATAGTACTATTTCTGTACCCTGTATGTTGCCCCTTACCAAGATATATCGACCTTCTTTGTCTTTCACTGTGTCCCTATGCTCAAAGTTTAAAGATGAGTGAATCAAAATAGATACTCCCTTAGTCTTAGTGTCAGAAGTATCATGGAAGTGTTGTGTATATTCTCTGGACCAGTACTTAGGAATCTGTGTATTCAAAAAGTGGGTCTCCTGTAGAAACAAAATATTGGCTTTAAGCCTCTTGTATTGTGTCAGTGCAGTCTTCCTCTTTATATCTGAGTTGAGACCTCTCACATTGTGAGATATCAAACTAACTCCAGGAAAGTCTCGAGATGTAGTCATGATAATGTATCACCCCAATCATACAACCAGTTCTGACTCATAAGCTCTCTCTCTCTACCTGATTGCTTCAGTATATCACAATTCTTACCATCCTGTAAGACCCCAACAACAAACTCCTGATCTCCATCTCTAGTGAAACTCTGGGTGTGGTTATTACCTTGCGTGAAGCGAGACTGGCATAGTTCAATACATTTAAATAGCATAAATAACTTTGATTTTCCCTGTAGAACGGAACAGAAAAAAACAACAAAAAATACATAACATGAAGTGTATATTAAGCATTAACATAACGTGTAGGAGATGATAATACGTTTCTCATAACATTATCTCAGTTTTCTATAGGCGGTATGGTATACCAGATAAGATTTAGCCCATACTTGTAACCTTTATGTTAACAGTCTCATTCCCTTGGCTATCATAATTTATCTATGTAACATGTAGCCTCCACGACATTGCCGAGGCAATGTCTAGGAGGGAGTCTTACCAGTCTCTCGCATTCGATATATCTTGAGGCAATTATAGTTCAAAGGTGAGATCAGGGTCTAAATCTCTTGTTATTAACTTTTGTCCAAGTGGATTTCTTGTTTGTCTGCATTAGTGCTTGTGTCCCCGTTTTCTCCTCGGGGTCAGGATCAGATGGGATGTCCGGTGTTTCTATACCAAAGCTTCTGCAAACCTCAGGTATCTCATGGGTTGTCCTAATCGTGGTCACCTTGCCATCCTTGAGTATGTTAAGGGCAAAAGGAAAGCCCCAGCGGTAGGGAATTTGATGTTTTCTGAGCAGTGATGTTAATGGCCTTAATCTCCCCCGTCGCTGTAGTGTTCTCACACACAGGTCTTGGAAAAACTGTACTACATTCCCTTGGTATTTGAACGTGGGATTCTTGCGAGATGCGTTTAAGATTTTTTCCTTATCAATAAATTTGAGGAATTTGATGATCACATCTCTTGGTGGCACATCTCTTTGTGGCCTAGCCCGGAGTGCTCTGTGGGCTCTCTCAATTTGATAGTCCATGTCGTCTGTAGCCATTGTAATAGCTTTAAAAAGACCCTGTAGATAAGGGAGAAGGTCTGGTGCATTGATGGATTCAGGTATGCCCTTTATTCGTAGATTCGATCTTCTGTTGCGATTTTCAACATCTTCCATCTTGTCCTGAAGATCAGCTATTTGTTGTTGCTGGAAGGCAACCGTTTGCGACATAACACAGACCTTCTCTTCTAAATCTCCTCTATCGTTCTCCAAAGCGTCTACCCTGTTTCCATTTTCTAGTATATCATTTTTAATGTCTGATAAACTGCTGGTTACTGTGGCGTGGAGACCATCTATTTTGTCCCACAGTTTCTCAAAATTCGTTGCGATGTCTTGCTTCGAAACTAACAGGGTTAAATCAGCCTTAGTTGCAGGTGTCTGGGCATCTAGATATTTACAGTGTTTAGAATCCATATCAGAGTCACCCTCTGTCTCCATAGTTGTAGTTTCTATTTGTTTGCTAGGTATATTGGATCTCAGGAATGTATCCATGGAAGTTATTTTACTGCTTTTCTCAGGTTTCTGAACTCTTCTGGAAGACATCTTAAGTTTAAGAGTAGCTGCTGTCTACCCAGATCTTTGCACAGTCCTGTGATAAGCGATAATATGTAGAAAGTGCTTTGTGTTTTATCTCGGCAGACTTCAATGTAAGTGTTATCTTTACCGGGTGGAAGATGGGACAAGTACTCAGTGGGTATGTGAAACTAAAGCTTGATGTGTGTCTCTAGAGTCCTGTGGAATCACAGTGTTACCAGCTTTGCAAGAGGGATCTGCTATCCTAAGTATACAATCCTCCAGGGACTTGCTCAAATTGACCACATTCAATATAACTACCGCTTGGGGTATCAGGCATTCATGTATTCAACATATTAGGGCAAGACCTGTATTGTATAGTCACATCCGTAGCAGCCATGTGCGTTTTTAAATGTAGTGCGTCTTGCTTGTATTGCGCAGCTGTCTTTATAGCTCTCTATCTGTTATTGCTTCATTTCCCCACAACTGAGTTACTATCACCAGTGCCAAACAGTGTCAATTCTGCTGCCACCTTTGCCTCAATAATGCTCACCCTTCAGCATACATCAGCTACAAGTCCATCTGTACTCCTCTCAGATGCTGCGTGGCGCAACCAAAATGGCGCCCGCTGCATTTGCTCCCAACTCCTTTTAGGCTCAAAAGTTGCTGCATGCAGTTGCGGTGACCGGAGCTTTCAGAAAAACAGCCAGGACATTTCTCTGTCGCTTATTCTGTAATGTGCTTGCCTTTTGTCGTTCCACCTCAGGGCATTAACCACCTTTTTAGTGTATCATACTCCAGACCTCCGATCTCACACAACCATTGCTGTGCGCTCAAATTTCCTTCCCTTAAAGGGACACTGAACCCAATTTTTTTCTTTCATGATTCAGATAGAACATGAAATTTTAAGCAACTTTCTAATTTACTCCTATTATCGTTTTTTCTTCGTTCTCTTGCTATCTTTATTTGAAATAGAAAGCATCTAAGCTATTTGTTTTGTTCAGACCCTGGAAAGCACTTGTTCATTGGTGGATGAATGTATCCACCAATCAGCAAGAACAACCCAGGTTGTTCACCAAAATGGGCCGGCATTTAAACTTACATTCTTGCATTACCAAGAGAATGAAAATAAATTGATAATATGAGTAAATTAGAAAGTTGCTTAAAATTGTATGCTCTATCTGAATCACGAAAGAAAACATTTGAGTTCAGTGTCCCTTTAAGGACCATGGCTATTTTTACATTTCTGCAGTGTTTGTGTTTAGCTGTAATTGTCCTCTTACTCATTTACTGTACCCATTCATATTATATACCGTTATTCTCGCCATTAAATGGACTTTTAAAAGATTATTTTCATCATATCTTATAATTTAATATAAAAAAATATATAAAATATGATGAAAACAATTTAAAAAAACACAATTTTTCTAACTTTGAGTCCCAAAATCATCTACAGCCACCAAAAAACACCTATGCTAAATAGTTTCTAAATTTTGTCCTGAGTTTAGAAATACCCAATGTTTACATGTTCTTTGCTTTTTTTGCAAGTTATAGGGCAATAAGTACATGTAGCACTTTGCTATTTCTAAACCATGTTTTGTTCAAAATTAGCAATAGTTATATTGGATCACTGATATCTGTGAGGAATCCCTGAATAACCCTTCACATTTATATATTTTTTTTTTTATCCAAAGTATTGATCTAGGCCCATTTTGGTATATTTCATGCTACCATTTCACCTCCAAATGCGATCAAATATAAAAAATTGTTCACTTTTTCACAAACTTTAGGTCTCTCACTGAAATTATTTACAAACAGCTTGTGCAATTATGGCACAAATGGTTGTAAGTGCTTCTCTGGGATCTCTTTTGTTCAGAAATAGCAGACATATATGGCTGTGGCGTTGCTTTTTGGTAATTAGAAGGCCGCTAAATGCCACTGTGCCCCACACGTTTATTATGCCCAGCAGTGAAGGGGTTAATTAGGGAGCTTTTTGGGAGCTTGTAGGATTAATTTTAACTTTAGTGTAGTGTAGTAGACAACGAAAAGTATTGATCTAGGCCCATTTTGGTATATTTCATGCCACCATTTCACCGCCAAATGCAATCAAATAAAAAAAAATGGTTCTCTAGGATCCCCTTTGTTAAGAAATAGCAGAAATATATGGCTTTGGCATTGCTTTTTGGTAATTAGAAGGCTGCTAAATGCCGCTGTGCACAACACTTGTATTATGCCTAGCAGTGAAGGGGTTAATTAGGTAGCTTGTAGTGAGCGTGTAGGGTTCATTTTATCTTTAGTGTAGAGACCAGCCTCCCACCTGACACATCCCACCCTCTGATCCCTTCCTGACCCCCCCCTCAAACAGCTATTTTCCCTCCCCCACCTCACAATTGTCACTGCCATCTTAAGTACTGGCAGAAAGTCTGCCAGTACTAAAATAAAAGGCATTTTTAAAAATTGATAATTAATATATGTATTTCGCAGTGATGGATCCCCCTCAGCCACCAACCTTCCTTATCCCCCCATACAGCTCTCTAACCCTCCCCCCTCCACCTATCTTCCACCATCTTGGGTACTGGCAGCTGTCTGCCAGTACCCATTTTGCCATAATACATGGTTATTTTTTATTTTTCCCTAATCATTTTCTGTAGTGTAGCTGCCCCCCTCAACACCCTCCCCCCCTCCCCATTGCCGATCCCTTTAAAAACATTAATTTCCCTCCATCACCTCAATGCAGCATGCGCGTGCCCCCCTGCCCCTGCGCGCTCCTGATTACTGCGTGCACTGCAGGGACAGGCACAGGAAGTCCCTGCAGTGATAGATTTGACTGTCCCTTTAACGATATGTGTGAAAATATATATGTGTAGAAAATACATGAAAAGGAAATAATGGTTTATAGGAAAATAATGTGAGTTCACATCTCTTAAATAGAATTGCATATTTATATACTCTCTTATATTAAAGGGACATAATACTCATATGCTAAATCACTTGAAACGGATGCAGTATAACTGTAAAAAGCTGACAGGAAAATATCACCTGAGCATCTCTATGTAAAAAAGGAAGATATTTTACCTCACAACTTCCTCAGCTCAGCGGAGTAAGTTCTGTGTAAAAAGTTATACTCAGCTGCTGCCCAGCTGTAGGTAAAAAAAAAAGAAAAGAAGAAGATATAAACTGCAGCCAATCAGCATCAACAGTGCTGAGCTCATGAAGTCTTTTACTGTGATCTCATGAGATTTGACTTAACTCTCATGAGATTATATAGTAAACTTCCTTTAAACTGAATAGGGAAATAACATGAGAGTGCACAAGGCTCAACCCCTTAGCTGTACCGGGACAGACATACTGATTTGCTGCTTAGAAGTCCTTTACAATGGGATGTGGCTACTGAGGAGCATTTGAGGTCAAATATCTTTCTTTTTTACATAGAGATGTTCAGGTGATATTTTCTAGTCAGCTTTTTACAGCTATGCTGCATCACTTTCAAGTGTTTCAACATTTGGGTATTATGGTCCTTTAAGTCAAAGAAATCAGCCCAAATCAAAGTCTAGATTTAACCCTTTTGGGGATAAGGTTTGCCTCTCAAAAATAAATTTTGCCTCTAAATTGAGCAGATCTCTGTGAGTGTCACATCCTCTCCATTAAGTTTTAACCTGGACAATAATTGCATAACTAAAATACTTTAGATTCCACTTATTGCAACTTTTAAAATGACTATGCACAGGGAGCTCTTTATTTCTATCAATATACATATTTTCAATGTAGTTTATATGCCCCCTAATCCTCTCTCTGACTGGCCTTTCTGATTCCCCAATGTAATGAACCCCACATAAGCATTCTATCAGGTATACTACATTCAAATCTGAACATATTTATGAATTTTTAATTTAATATTCCTTTCCTGTGGTTTTTGAAGAAAAAAACCTTCCTTTTTTTAATGTTTACAGGCTTTACAGCTTAAACATGGATAGAAGCCGCTCAAAACATTTCCTGCAATATTTCTATCCTTTTTTATATTGTTATCCCTCTCTCTATTTATATCAGTCGGTGCTAGGATTGTTTTTAGATTTCTACATTTTGTATATACCACTTGGGGATGAGAGGGTATTAATGGTCCAAGAATATCATCTGCTTTGAAAATGTGCCAGTGTGTTTGTAAACATTTTTCTAACTTACAGCTAGATTACGAGTTTTGTGTTAAGCTGAAAAAGCAGTGTCAACAGGTCCTAAGGCTGCTTTTTCACTACCGCTGCTATTACGAGTCTTGCAGGTTTAGGTGTACTGCACATTTGTTTGGCCTTACTGCAAACTGACTTTCGTAAACCCTTTTTTCTATGGGACTTCCATAGCACTGGTATTACGAGTCTGTCCTGGGAGGCCAAAAAGTGAGTGGTACAGCCTCTACCGACAAGATTCTTAAAGCATTCTAAAGTCAGTAGTTATGAGTTTTACACTACAACGCTGTAGCATAAAACTCATAACTAAAGTGCTAAAAAGTACACTAACACCCATAAACTACCTATTAACCCCTAAACTGAGGCCCTCCCACATCGCAAACACTATAATAAAATGTTTAACCCCTAATCTGCCGCTCCAGACATAGCCGCCACTATAATAAATATATTAACCCCTAAACTGCCGCACTCCCGCCTCGCAAACACTAGTTAAATGTTATTAACCCCTAATCTGCTGTCCCTAACATCGCCGCCACCTACATTATATTTATTAACCCCTAATCTGCCGCCCCAATGTCGCAGCAACCTACCTACACTTATTGACCCTAATCTGCCGCCCCCAACATCGCCTCCACTATATTAAATTTATTAACCCCTAAACCTAAGTCTAACCCTAACACCCCCTAATTGAAATATAATTTAATTAAATCTAAATAAAATTTCTATCATTAACTACATTATTCCTATTTAAAACTAAATACTTACCTATAAAATAAACCCTAAGTTAGCTACAATATAACTAATAGTTACATTGTATCTAGCTTAGGTTTTATTTTTATTTTACAGGGAAGTTTGTATTTTGGACAGAAGTCTTCATCCAGACGTCATCTTCTATCCTCATCCTTCCGGCGCGGAGCGGGTCCATCTTCAAGACATCCGAAGCGGAGCATCCTCTTCCAACGAAGTCTTCTTGCTGAATGAATATCTCTTTAAGTGACGTCATCCAAGATGGCGTCCCTTAGATTCCGATTGGCTGATAGAATTCTATCAGCCAAACGGAATTAAGGTAGAAAAAATCCTATTGGCTGATTGGATCAGCTAATAGGATTGAGCTTGCATTCCATTGGCTGATTGGAACAGCCAATAGAATGCAAGCTCAATCCTATTTGCTGATCCAAACAGCCAATAGGATTGAAGTTCAATCCTATTGGCTGATCCAATCAGCCAATAGGATTTTTTCTACCTAGAATTCTATCAGCCAATCGGAATCTAAGGGATGCCATCTGGGATGACGTCACTTAAAGAGATATTCATTCAGCAAGAAGACTTTGTTGGAAGAGGATGCTCCTCGTCGGATGTCTTGAAGATGGAACCGCTCTGCGCCGGATGGATGAATATAGAAGATGCCGTCTGGATGAAGACTTCTGCCCATCTGGAGGACCACTTCTGCCCGTCTGGAGGACCACTTCTGCCGGCTTCTTTGAGGACTTCTTGCCGCTTGGATGAAGACTTCTCCCGGTAAGTCAATCTTCGGGCTTAGTGTTAGGATTTTTTTAAGGGTGTATTGGGTGGGTTTATTTTTTAGGTAAGGGCTTTGGGCCTGCAATAGAGCTAAATGACCTTTTAAGGGCAATGCCCATCCAAATGCCCTATTCAGGGCAATGGGGAGCTTAGGTTTTATTTAGCTAGTATTTTATTTGGGAGGTTGGTTGTGTGGGTGGTGGGTTTTACTGTTGGGGGGGTGTTTGTATTTTTTTCTACAGGTAAAAAAGCTGATTACTTTGGGGCAATGTCCTGAAAAAGTCCCTTTTAATGGCTATTGGTAGTTTAGTTTAGGCTAGGGTTTTTTATTTTGGGGGGGGGGGCTTTTTAATTTTGATAGGGCTCTTAGATTAGGTGTAATTAGTTTAAAGATCTGTAATTTCTTTTTTATTTTCTGTAATTTAGTGTTTTTTTTGTGATTTAGCTAATTTAATTTAATTTATTTAATTGTATTTAATGTAGGTAATTTATTTAATTGTAGTGTAGTTTAGGTGTTAGTGTAACTTAGGTTTTATTTTACAGGTAAAATTGTATTTATTTTAGCTAGGTAGTTATTAAATAGTTAATAACTATTTAATAACTATTCTACCTAGTTAAAATAAATACAAACTTGCCTGTAAAATAAAAATAAAACCTAAGCTAGATACAATGTAACTATTAGTTATATTGTAGCTAGCTTAGGGTTTATTTTATAGGTAAGTATTTAGTTTTAAATAGGAATAATGTAGTTAATGATAGAAATTTTATTTAGATTTATTTAAATTATATTTCAATTAGGGGGTGATAGGGTTACGGTTAGACTTAGGTTTAGGGGTTAATAAATGGTTAATAAATGTAATATAGTGGCGACAACGTTGGGGGCAGCGGATTAGGGGTTAATAAGTGTAGGTATGGGAAAATATAGGATACGCAATTGACGTAAGTGGATTTGCGGTATTTCCGAGTCTGGTCAAAAAAGTGAGCGGTGAGCCTGTCATTTCAAGACTCGTAATACCAGCGGGCATTAAAAAGCAGTGTTGGGACCGGCCAACGCTGCTTTTTAACCCTAACGCAAGACTCGTAATCTAGGCGTATGTTTTTTCAAACTGCCCCCTTATTTAATTTCTTTAGACAGACTAGCATTTTAGCCACTCACTGTTAACTTCAGGGTAACTTAATGTGCATGAGCTCAATGTTATCTATATAAAGCACACTTTCATTTTAGCAAATTAGAATAAAAAAAAACTTTTATTTTATTTTTTAAAAATATACATCATTTGTAAATATTTCGTATTATTACTATTAATTGTTTGATCTGAGTTTTACATTTCTTTGTTGGTGTTCAGTGTCCCTTTATTTAAAAAGGTCATATATAAATGAAATATGATAATGAATACATTTACCCAATTTTAATACATTTTAAATTACTGGTAACATGGTAATTGTGAGTCATTAAATTATATTTATGGATGTATTTAACCTTTAATAGAAGTGATTTGTTTAGGCCAAAGTCAAGACTATATAATTTTTATTTTAAAATATTAATTCAAAACATATATATTGTAGATTCAACCTTTAAGAAGCAGATAAAAGTATATCTTATACATGCATTGAATTTGATCATCAATCATTTGTAACATTTGTATTAGGTGAATAAAGTAATAACAAACAAACACATATATTAATCTTCAAATTATTTTTATTCATAATTTGAAATTCATTCCAAATTCCAAAATAAACAGAAATAATATAAATGAGCACAATAAAAACTCTATTTTTTCACTCTTTTTGGTGATGGAGAAAGGGGGGGAGATCTCTCCCTTGTTCCCCTTCTCCCAAACATTAAAACCAATCCTCTATTAAAAATTCGGTTGTCTTTGTCTGCCCTCTCTTGATGCTGGAGTTCTCCCTGCTCTACTGCTGCCCTGGCCCTATCTACCTCTAAACTCTCCCTCTCAAAATGTATTCTATCACTATCCCTCTGCCTTTCGTACAAAAATCTATCCCTCTCTAATTCTAATTTTGCATTATCCCTCATTCGTTCATATTCAAATCTTTCCTTCTCTAAATCTATTCTACCTGATTCTATTCTCAACCTTTCCTTCTCTAAATCTAATATTTCCCTATCTATTATGATGCCCCTCTCTAATATCTGCCCCTGTTGCTCAACAGATAATCTTAATGCCCCATGCAACTCATGGTGATCATCCCGGTACTGCCTGGCCATATGCAACATTTGACAAACTGCCTCATCATCATTGATGGGAGGCAGTTTGTGGCCAGGATCATCACAGCCATGAGCTGCTGGGGCATGAGCAACAGGTGCAGGAGGGGCACCAGGTCCAGAACAGCTGCTTCTTCTGGGTCAGGAGGGGCAGCACAGATGAGAGCCTCCACATCCAATAGATCTATCGATCTATCTATGCGATAATGCTGATGTTTGTATAGGTTAAAGCAATATTCTATTCAAAATAGAAGGCTAATGATTGTGATAGAGCATGAAATTTTAATGAACTTTATAAATAAATCAATTAACATTTTTCTCTGTTCTCTGTTAATATTGTTTGAAATGTAGGCTTAGATGTACATAGGTAGAACTTGATGATTGTTGTTTAATTGTAGGCAAACAATCATCAGGCAAAACACAGTTGATGATACAAACCTGTGATTCCTTCTAAGTTTAAATGGACATAAAACCCAAAAATGTTCATTCATGATTAAGCTAGAGAATTAATTTTTTATTTCTTTTTAAAATAATTACTTCTATTATCTAATTTGTTTCATTCTCTTGGTATGCTTTGTTGAATGAGCAGCAATGCACTACTGGTTATTGACTGAACACATTGTTGAGCCAATGAAAATTAGTATATATATTCATCAACCAATCATCAGCTATAAACTAGGTTCTTTGCTACTCCTAAACTTGCCAAGATAAACATTTCAGCAAAGGATGACAAGAGAATGAAGCACATTAAATAATTGAAGTAAATTTGAAAATGTATTAATATAGTATTCTCTATCTGAATCCACAAAGTAAAGGGTTGTGTTTCTTGTCCAAAAATAGATAATAATATTAAGAATGATATTTAAATATTTGACAATTTTATATATATATAATATCATCATTTGACTATACTATTATTATAAATACTCTAAAATGACAGTTTTTATCAACCATCAAATGGAATTTAACATTTGTGTTTAAGAATGTGATATTCTTCATTAATACAAAGTTAACTTTAACATGATGTTATTGACAGTTCTGCTAATGTGAGCACACATAATATTAATGTTTGATCTTGTTTTTGAGGAGATCAAAGATGTTGGAGGGTGTCCCAAAGACCTTGTGACCTCAAAAAATAAATGTGTATATACAGAGTTAAAAATCAAATTACAATCATACGAGTAAGAGCATTTTAATCATACAAAATATAACATTAAAAAGCATACCTGTAGAACGGCCAGTGCGTTCTCTATCAGGGGTGCTGCACATTATGTCAGGATGTGTGGCGGCCGAGGAGAAGCTGTGGCTGGATTCAGTATGGATACTGACGGGCAATAGGAGTGTCACATCCCCAGCAGTGGCAGCATCAGCAGCAGCTGTACCTGCAGCAGTAGCAATGGTAGATGCTTTAGAAAAAAACAAACAAACATAAGTACAAATATAATTTTACACCCTTATGTCAACTAAAACAAAAATAAATATTTTTATTAAAAAAAAAATTTGCAACATGAAAAACGCAAGTAATAAAACTTTAATTACCTGCCAACTCGTCAGTATCATGCCCAACCAAATCCAGACCGAGCGTCATATTTGACCCCAGCTTCTCCATCAGCTGAATCTTATATGTAGACAACTCAGCTGTATACGGCACGCCACCACCTGTAGAACGTGCAGCCTGCTTCTCCCTGGCCAGCTTGGCCTTCAAGATTCTCTTGATGTCCGAGAATCTCTTCTTACAGTGCTCTACTGATTTCACATGAGCGCCTTCGGCGGAGACACTGTCAGCTATATCTCTCCAGATCTGTTGTTTTCTGGAGAGATAGATCTTTTGGACTTTGAAACCATATATAAAATCATACAGCTAGATTTAGAGTTTGGCGTTAGCAGTCAAAAGCAGCGCTAAGGGGTCCTAACGCTGCTTTTTACTGCCCGCTGGTATTTAGAGTCAGGCAGGAAAGGGTCTACCGCTCACTTCCTTTCCGCGACTCCAGGCTACCGCAGATCCCCTTACGTCAATTGCGTATTCTATCTTTTCAATGGGATTTGCCTAATGCTGGTATTCGGAGTCTTGGAACAAGTGAGCGGTAGAGCCTCTACCGACAAGACTCCTACCGCCAAAAAAAGTCAGTAGTTAAGAGCTTTATGGGCTAACGCCGGCACATAAAGCTCTTAACTACTGTGCTATAAAGTACACAAACACCCATAAACTACCTATGTACCCCTAAACCGAGGTCCCCCCAACATCGCAAACCCTATAATAAAAAAATTTAACCCCTAATCTGCTGAACGGACACCGCCGCCACCTACTTTATAGCTATGAACCCCTAATCTGCTGCCCCTAACATCACCGACACCTACATTATATTTATTAACCCCTAATCTGCCCCCCCAACGTCGCCGCTACCTAACTACAATTATTAACCCCTAATCTTCCGACCCGACCTCGCCGCCACTATAATAAATGTATTAACCCCCTAAACCACCGCACTCCCGCCTCGTAAACACTATATAAAAAATTATTAACCCCTAATCTGCTGTCCCTAACATCGCCGCCACCTACCTACAATTGTTAACCCCTAATCTCCTGCCCGCAACATCGATGCTAATATAATAAAGTTATTAACCCCTAAACCTAAGTCTAACCCTAACACCCCCCTAACATAAATATAATTTAAATAAAAGAAAATAATATTCCTATAATTAAATAAATTAATCCTATTTAAAACTAAATACTTACCTAGAAAATAAACCCTAATATAGCTACAATATAAATAATAATTAAATTGTATCTATTTTAGGATTTATATTTATTTTACAGGCAACTTTGTATTTATTTTAACTAGGTACAACAGCTATTAAATAGTTATTAACTATTTAATAGCTTCCTAGTTAAAATAATTACAAAATTACATGTAAAATAAATCCTAACCTAAGTTACAATTAAACCTAACACTACACTATCATTAAATTAATTAAATAAATTACCTACAATTACCTACAATTACATTTAATTAAATAAACTAATCTATAATACAAAAAAACAAACACTAAACAACAGAAAATAAAAAAATATTACAAGAAGTTTAAACTAATTAAACCTAATCTAAGCCCCCTAATAAAATAATAAAGACCCCCAAAATAGAAAAAATGCCCTACCCTTTTCTAAATTACAAAGTAATCAGCTCTTTTACCAGCCCTTAAAAGGGCTTTTTGCAGGGCATTGCCCCAAAGTAATCAGCTCTTTTACCTGTAAAAAAAAATACAACCCCCCAACATTAAAACCCACCACCCACATACCCCTACTCTAACCCACCCAATCCCCCCTTAAAAAACCTAACACTAACCCACTGAAGATCACCCAACCTTGAGTCGTCTTCACCCAGCCGAGCCGAATTCTTCATCCAATCTGGGCGATGTGGTCCTCCATCCGGGCGAAGTCTTGATCCAAGCGGCAAAGAAGAGGTCCTCCATCTGGGCGATGTCTTCCTCCAAGCGGCATCTTCTATCTTCTTTCTTCCGGCTCCATCTTCAGACAGCCGATGCGGAACATCCACCTTCCCCGACGGACTAACGACGAATGACGATTCCTTTAAGGGACGTCATCCAAGATGGCATCCCTCGAATTCCGATTGGCTGATAGGATTCTATCAGCCAATCGGAATTAAGGTAGGAAAAATCTGATTGGCTGATTCAATCAGCCAATTAGATTGAAGTTCAATCCGATTGGCTGATCCAATCAGCCAATCGGATTGAACTCGCATTCTATTGGCTGTTCCAATGCGGTAAGCTTGAGTCGCAGAAGAAAAGTGAGCGGTACACCCTCTCCTGCCAGAGTGTAATACCAGCGGGCATTAAAAAGCAGCGTTAGGACCTCTCAACGCTGCTTTTTAAGGCTAACGCAAGACTCGTAATCTAGCAGTATGTTTGCAGTATTTTACATTATTTTATTTTTTTTGCTACAGGTTCATTCAGGGTAATGGATTGAATTTTAAAAAAAAATGTTTGTACCAGTTTTCAACAACAATCTTGAGTATAATATAGGCCTTTTCACATAATCCTCATACTAACAATGATATGTGTTTGTGCTTCATCTCTAACAGATGACCAAGTACCGGTGGAGAATTCTGCCCCAGCCTTTTCGCCGGCTCTGCCAGATGAGGAGGTGGCTGCAGTTGAATGTAAGAAAACTTAATATAAGGTTTTAACAATTTTATCTTGATAATGAATTTGTATAACATTTTTTTTTGTCTTTTTATAGATATGGATCAGGGCACACAAACAGAGCCATTTTTTGCTGAAATATTTCACCAGCTGGCAGAAGGGCTGAATATTGTATCCTGGGATCTGCAGGAGGCTATGACCGATGCAAATTAATTTCTATTGATTTATTAAAAGAAAATTAAAGTTATCAAAACATTTTATAATAAATATCGATTTAATCAAAATTATGGTGTAACTGTATTAATTTAAATATTATTTTGAAATGGCATGAAAACAAAATATATGTTGAATGATGTATCAATAGTATGCAATGTGTTAAATTATATATATATATATATATATATATATATATATATATATATATTTGTATATATATATATTTTTAAAATATAATTCATTTCACTTCATCTTTGAAATAAACTTTGATGAAGAACACATGCAGATAAACTATATAGCTGCTGATTGATGACTGCACATAGATGCCTCATATGATTGGCTTGCACATGTGCATTGCTATTTCTACTAAAAAGGATATCTGAGGATTAAAGTGAAACTGAACCTCAATTTTATCTTTAATGCTTCAGATAGAGCATGCAATTTTAAGCAAATTTCTAATTTACTCCTATTATCCAAATTTCTTCATTCTACTTGTATCTTGATTTGAAATGCAAGAATGTAAATTTCTGAGCAGGCCCATTTTTGAAGAACAACCTGGGTTGAACTTGCTGATTGAACAGCACCAATAAACAAGTGCTGTCTAGGGTGGTTAAACTGAATTTGTCTGTCTCCTTAGCTTAGATGCCTTCTTTTTCACATAAAGAAGGCATATCTTCTATGATATTGGTATCCCTTTAATTTAGGAATAATTTTTTTAAAAAATATACATAAATACATCTTTTATTTTTACATTTAAATAGATACATATGTAGATAGATACATACAAATAAATACATCAAGGCATAAATATATATATATATATAATAAAATATGTATGCACAATCTTCAAAATAATTCTAATAATTGACTGTCCACTTTGGACCAAATATGTCGCTATATTGGCAATTAATTCCTACTCCGAAAAAAATATATTTCCACTATATACAATAATGTGCTAGAGAAATCTGCTTGTTCGTGGACAGTAATGAAGGTATAAATAAAGTTTTGAAAAACCTGAATAGACGCAAGATCGATGACAGTTAACAACAGTCCGATGCTCATCGTGCCGTACTTGATGCGCGTGTTTTTGACATTTTTTTAATAAATCTGCAGATCGTATTGAGATCCGCGGCCGCGATGTTTGCCGATGTTTGGTGAGTGTATTGACGCCCGCGAATGCAACATACTTGACGCTGTGATAAATATCCCCCTATAAATGTAAAAAATAATAATATTAACATGGTTTGCAAAATCACTTGCAAAACATAACATGTGAGCCCATAACCTTTTAAATGTTATGTGCTATGTAACATTAAAGAACCAGTGAAGTCAAACCTAAATGTTCATGTTTCAGATATAACATATCACTTAAAAACAGCTTTTCACTGTACTTCTATTATCATATTTGATTGGTTCCCCATCCTCTGGTATATTTCATTGAAAAATAGGCAGGAGCAGCTAAGTTCTTTTGGGAGGCAGCTAAACATGGGAGAGCCAATAATAAGAGACATATTTATGCAGCGACCAACCATCAGCTAACTCCCAGCATTGCATTGCTACTCCTGAGCCTACCTTGGTGTGCTTTTAGCAAAGGATACCAAGAAAAAAAGCAAATATAATGACACAAGTAAATTGGAAAATCTGAATCATGAAAGTTTAATTTTGACATTATTGTCCCTTTAAATTAGGGTAAAATTATATTAAGAACAAACATTGTATTATACATTTAGGGCTAGATTACGAGTTAGGTGCAAAAGTTTTTGCGCAATCGATATCTACCTTTCACAAACCTTTTTAATTGAGCGGATATTAAAAGATGAACACAATTACACTTCAATCCTCACCCCGATCTCAGAGCTGTGGTTAACTGTTTTTTGAAACAAAAAAAGTTTCACAAAACACATCTACTTTACAAAGTACACTTACACTCATAATAACGCCATCTATTAAAAAATTTTAACAAAAAATATTGCACAAAAATTTATTAGGACTTAAAGATATGAGATCTCGGGACTTTAACATAAAGATACATACAAATACATTTCTAAAGATGCATTTGTATATGTATATAGATATGTCTATATATGTGTACATTTATATGTATGTATTTATATGTGAATATATGTATTGACAGACATATATACACATATATACACATAAATATATATGAACACAGATATAGACATACAGTATATATATAAGTGCTTTAGAGCCCTTTTTGCCATTAAGTAGATGAAAAGATATAAAGATATAAAATATATATTTGAACTGAAGCACACTAGTATGCAGCAAATATGAAATGGCTAGGATAATGAGCTGGTATTTCTAGTTCCTGTTTGAAAAGTCCCCCTTCAGTAAAATCGGTGCATCACGCATGCGCCAAACACAGGAACGTGTACGATCTCAAAGTAACTGCTATCACAAGCAGATGATGACAATGCTGGTGACGAAAGAGGGGAGGTGGCAGGTGGTCATTTTAAAATGGCAGAGGTGCAAATAGTAATTGTTTTTAATTGGATTGCGAACTATATATGTTACAAAATTGGGTTACAGTTGGCAATAATAAGCGGTTGCAACTTTATATGTATGACTTAGGAAAAATTTTGGGTTGACTGTCTATGGAGTCGATTTATGAGGCAGCAGATGCTGCTTCTGACCCACTCCGCTTTAGGTCTGCCTGAAGCGGAAGTTAAGAAGCAGCTGTCTTAAGACCGCTGCTCCTTAAAGGGACACTGTACCCATTTTTTTTCTTTCGTGATTCAGATAGAGCATGACATTTTAAGCAACTTTCTAATTTACTCCTTTTATCAAATTTTCTTCATTCTCTTGGTATCTTTATTTGAAATGCAAGAAAGTAAGTTTAGATGCCGGCCCATTTTTGGTGATCAACCTGGGTTGTTCTTGCTGATTGGTGGATAAACTCATCCACCAATAAAAAAGTGCTGTCCAGAGTTCTGAATAAAAAAAAAAGCTTAGATGTCTTCTTTTTAAAATAAAGATAGCAAGAGAACGAAGAAAAATTGATAATAGGAATAAATTAGAAAGTGGCTTAAAATTGCATGCTCTATCTGAATCATGAAAGAAAAAATTTGGGTTCAGTGTCCCTTTAACTTATCCGCCACCTCTGATGTGGCGGATAGAAATCATCCCGATCAGATACAATCGGGATGATTTACACCAATTGTCAGCGAATCTGCAGGGGGCAGAATTACACAAGCATTTCACAAGGAATGTTTGTGCAATGATAAATGCGGACAGCGTATGCTATCGGCATTTATCGATGTCCACCCGCACAATGGTAAATCGACCCCTATAGGGAGAAGTTAGCATGGTCGCTATACATATATAAATACACATGTATGCACATATATCTGTATGCATACATACAGTACATATATTTAAACATACATATGTCTAAATATAGGGTATAAATATGGGGTAGCACATAGGCCAAATTCCCTTAGTCATTCATCAAAATCAGTAATATAGCTGTAATGTGTGGCAAAAGGTTGTTGAGCTTCACAAAATGGAAAGTGGCTATAAGAAAATAGCAAAAGCATTGAAAATGCTCATTTCCATCATCAGGGCAATAATTAAGAAGTTCCAGTCAACTGGAAATTTATGAATCAACCTGGAAGAGGACATGTGTCTAGAGTGTCTCAATGCACTGTGAAGAGGATGGTTTTAGTGGCCAAAATAACTCTAAGGATCACAGCTGGAAAATTGCAGAAATTAATTGAGTCTTGGGGTCAGAAAGTCTCTAAAACTACAAACCGATCTCACCTACATCACCACAAGTTGTTTGGAAGGGTTTCAAGAAAAAAACCTCTACTCCCATCCAAAAACAAACTCAAATGTCTTCAAATTGCCGGACACTACTTGACCTTCAAATGGAAACAGGTTCTATAGTCATATGAAACCAAAATAGAGCTTTTTGGCAATAAACATGTAATATTCAGAAACTACAGACTACTACACCTTTAAGAAAAGGGGAAGTTCAATGAATCCAGACTGATTCATTGCTTGATGAATGCAAGTTTGTGGCTAGTCAGTCAACTATACTCTGAAGTACTGAAAACTTCCAGTTTCAGTATATTCTGTTCCATTGCTACAGTGAGACAACAACTGCCAGCCTGGGAATCCTCTGTCTCGTGTTCCAGTTCACAGCCTTTTGGAACTTTTTTGAATGCTGCACAAGGATATCTCCTGAATCTCTTCAATCACTCCTAAGCAGGAATTCTGTGATCCCTCCACCAGCTTTCACTCTGATTTCAGCTGCACAAGAATGAGTTAACCTCTCCATACTGCAGCACAGACCTGAGAGAAACTCACCTGAAGTAAAAGTATCAAGCAAGGGAATTTTATTATTTGGGGGGGGGGGCTACTACACCTTTAAGAAAAGGGGAAGTTCAATGAATCCAGACTGATTCATTGCTTGAATTTTATTATTTTGGGGGACTACTACACCTTTAAGAAAAGGGGAAGTTCAATGAATCCAGACTGATTCATTGCTTGATGAATGCAAGTTTGTGGCTAGTCAGTCAACTATACTCTGAAGTACTGAAAACTTCCAGTTTCGGTATATTCTGTTCCATTGCTACAGTGAGACAACAACTGCCAGCCTGGGAATCCTCTGTCTCTTGTTCCAGTTCACAGCCTTTTGGAACTTTTTTTGAATGCTGCACAAGGATATCTCCTGAATCTCTTCAATCACTCCTAAGCAGGAATTCTGTGATCCCTCCACCAGCTTTCACTCTGATTTCAGCTGCACAAGAATGAGTTAACCTCTCCATACTGCAGCACAGACCTGAGAGAAACTCACCTGAAGTAAAAATATCAAGCAAGGGAATTTTATTATTTTGGGGGGCTTTTTTTTATTTTATTAGGGGGATTAGATTAGGTGTAATTAGTTTAAAAAAAAAATTATTTTTTTATTTTCTGTAATTTAGTGTTTGTTGTTTTTCATACTTTAGTTTAATTTAATTTAATTGTAATTAATGGTAGGTAGTTTAGGTAATTAATTTAATAATAGTGTAGTGTTAGGTGTAATTGTAACTTAGGTTAGGGTTTATTTTACAGGTAAATTTGTCTTTATTTTAGCTAGGTAGCTATTAAATAGTTACTAACTATTTACTAACTATTCTACCTAGTTAAAATAAATACAAATTTGCCTGTAAAATAAAAATAAATCATAAGCTAGATACAATGTAACTATTAGTTATATTGTAGCTAGCTTAGGGTTTATTTTACAGGTAAGTATTTAGTTTTAAATAGGAATAATTTAATTAATTGTATTAATTTTATTTAGATGTATTTAAATTATATTTAAATTAGGGGGTGTTAGGGTTAGGGCTAGACTTAGGTTTAGGGGTTAATACCTTTAATATAGTTGTGGCAACATTGGGGGCGGCAGATTAGGGGTCAATACATGTAGGTAGGTGTCGGCAATGTTAGGGACGGCAGATTAGGGGTTAATAAAATTTAACTAGTGTTTGTGAGGCGGGAGTGTGGTGGTTTAGGGATTAATACATTTATTAAAGTGGCGGCGATGTCCAGTCGGCATATTAGGGGTTACAATTTTTATTTAAGTGTTTGCGATGTGGGGGGGGGGGGCTCGGTTTAGGGGTTAATAGGTAGTTTATAGGTGTTAGTGTACTTTTTAGCACTTTAGTTAAGAGTTTTATGTTACAGCGTTAGCCCATAAAACTCTTAACTACTGACTTTTAAATGGGGTATCAGTCTTGAAAGGAGAGGGTGTACCGCTCACTTTCTCCAAGATTCAGAATACCGGCATTAGGAAAATCCCATAGAAAGGATAGGATACGCAATTGACGTAAGGGGATTTGTGGTATGCTCGAGTTGCGGAAGAAAAGTGAGCGGTACGCCTGTACCTGCCAGACTCGTAATACCAGCGGGCATTAAAAATCAGTGTTGGGACCTCTCAGCGCTGCTTTTAAAGGCTAACGCAAGACTCGTAATCTAGGCATTTGTTAGGATACATTACATCATGGACTCTATAAAATATCAATGGATATTAAATGAATACCGGACTGCCTCTGCCAGAAAGCTTAACATGTGTTGTGGTTGGATCTTCCAGCAGGACAATTATCAAAAACATACATCAAAATCAACACAAAAATGGTTTAAAGAACAAAATCAACATCCTGCCAGTGCCATCCCAGTCCCCTGACTTGAACGCCATAGAAAACCTGTAGGGTGAACTTCAGAGGAGAGTCCACCAGCTTCAACCTTGAAATTTGAAGGATCTGGAGAGAGTCTGTATGAAGGAATAGACTCAGATCCCTTGCCGTGTATTCTCCAATCTCATCAGGCATTATAGGAGAAGACTTAGAGCTGTTTTCTTGGCAAAGGGAAGTAGCACAAAGTATTAACTAAAAAGGTGCCAATAATTGTGGCACACATATTTAAAAAAGTTTATTTTTGGGGGGTAATAACACTAATAGAGGAATATAAACTCTATGGATAATAGAGGGCACAATAGGACTAAACATCTTATAGATAAAAAGAAAATATACAAAATACAAATCCTAAAATTCACCAGGTTGATACCCCAGTCCAGAGTACTTATGCAACAATCTAGTTTGCCACACAGACAAATTGGCAGTAGAAACCTTTATGGATCAGATGTGTAAGGTGACTTAATTGGTCTCTCTGTAGGTCTCATACATAGGCTGCTCCTCTTAACAAACTCCAAATAATATCTCACTCTGTAAAAGTGAAAACAGACAGTTATATCCACAGATAATGTTCACACAACATAGTAAATGACCATACTCACAAAAGTTGGAGCACCAAGTGTGCTAAATCTTGCAGTATGGGATCTCTTAGTGTCCCAGTGGGATAATCTACCTCTACTCCCTCCGATACAGGATACAGATAAATGCTTGTGCTTCCGATTGCTATTGATAATAAAATGTTAATAGTAAAATATAAAACACTTGTGAGCTGTACAGTTACCCAAAGTATTAAAAACAAAGAGTATGCGTTTCTTAGCTTAACCAGCCGTTTTCTCTGGAAACCCGAGGAAACGTCTGGTTAAGCTAAAAAATGCATAGCGATTGTTATTAATACTTTAGGAAACTGTACAGCCCACAAGTGTTTTATATTTTACTATTAACATTTTATTATCAATGGCAATTGGTGCTGGCTAATAGTGTTTTTTTTACTTTTTCTGCTTGAGAACTTTTAATCATTGGGCCTTTCATCCTAGATCATATGTCACCCACATTGGAATAATTGTAGCCAAGATATCAAAATTACATTACTGTTATTTAGTGACATTGTGTTACATCTGCCTCGGTAAATACAAAAAATATAAGTCCCTGATTTTTGTTGCCATTTATTATCCCTGTTCAGTTTGTCTGTAGTATAAAGATAATAGGGGGAAAAAATAATTGTGTTTAGTAGACTTTCTTTAATGTAATGTAGTTTTAATTACTACAGCAACAACATGTGCCATTATTGCAAAGCAATCATGATTAATATATAATTTCATTTCTTTGGGCTTTCCCACTGTTTAAAAATGTTATTAAATACAATATTGTCAGGATATTTTCTGTATAAAGTGTTCTAACTAGAAACACTCTAGCATCTAAAAGGAATTTTTAATGGATCTTACTGTTCTATGTATAAATATATGTAGAGTAATAGATAAATCCTATGTGGAGATACCCATAAAAGGTTATTTTCTCCCTGTTCGTGATCCCCTGAGGGTTTAGTTTTTCACTCAAAACTAAAGACTTTTCACTAAGCCATCAACTTAAATGCTCAAGAAGCTTTACCAGAGTATGAAATGTAATGTACTGTGTCTAGCATTCTTAAATGTGGCTTTTAAGTAAAATCACATTAGCTTGTATTTATTTTTTATTAATGGTATATCTGCTATAGCCATTATTTATATTTCTAAGACATTCCTAATAAAGAAACACATTTCAAAGCATCTCTATAATTTATTCAATGAACTTTAATTGATGAGATGACAAAAATATCTTGGATGTATTCTAAAAATATAATATTCATATCCATAACAGCCTTTTCAGCAAATGTGTGCCACTGTGTAAATGTATTTTGTACCACTAATGTAGAAATATATAGGTTATGAATACAAAGGCATAACAGGAGTGTAAAGTTACACTTTAAGCTTCCTGACATAAATCTGCAAAAATATATTTCTTAATGTTACCAAATATATGTTAATTTACCTGTAACTTTCCCTATACAAATTGACTGAAACAGGAAGTCAAATTGTCCTATCTAAGCAGAATATACTTGATGGCTAAGGTCAAGAAGTTATAGTAAATATCCCAATATTTGAAGTCAAAATAGGTTGATGACATGATATAATATTTTTTTATCACCTTGCTTTTGAATTATTAATATTTTTGTATTATTAATAGGGTTTGAAGTACAGAATATAAGCACTATACAAAGATAATACAACTGATGCAAACAAATATTCCTATTAATTATTTTTTACAATATAAAGGCAAATTGAAAAAGATTAAATTCAACTGTCTAAAACATAACAAGAAATAACAGTCTGACCATGCACTTGAGCTAGAGTGCTGGTATTAGTATAACAATATTATTAGCCAAGTTGTTTCATAAATGAGAAACCTCATATTTTATGTTTAGTCATGTATTTCTCATTGTCACTTAAAGAGATCAGAAAACAGATATATCTTAAGAATTATCAAAATCTAAAAGCAAAAACTAAAACATTGAAATGGAAGAAATTTAAATTTCTCATTTATGCCATGATAAAGGGGCAATAGAAAACAAAAAGAGGATTAGTTTTAATTCTCTAGAGATAGAAAGAAAAAGATATGAAAGGGAAAACATAAAAGAAAGGAGGGTAATAGAGGAGTGTAGAACACAAGTTCCATAGTTGGTATAGGAGGACGATGGGGTTTCATTCGCCCCCAGGATTCCCATATTAAGAAATGCCCCAGCTTGTTGAAAAAAGAGAAAACATATTCTGCCAAGGAATCTAGAAGGCTCCTAATATTGGAAATCTTCTTCCACCCCGGCCTACTTGCTTTTTTACCAGTTTCTAACTATCATTAATTTAGCAGCTGTAAAAAGAAATACCCCGAATATACGGTCTGGTAATGACAAATGTTCCAATTCAAGGCTAAATAAACCCACTTGTGGGTTATTCCAGACAGTAATTCCTATCTCAATGCATTTGACAAATATAGCGTCCCAAAATGCGTGTACTTATGAGCACCCCCACCAAATATGAGGAGACCCTACCTTAACACCATTGCACCAACATGATGGAGAATTAAGTGGTGAAATGCTGTACAGGCTAAAAAGAGTAAGATGCCATTGTGTCAAAAAATGTATAACTTCAAAAGCATAATACCATGAAGAGCAGTTTTAGTGCACACAACTGCTTTAGACCACACATATTTTTTCAGCTGAGAAACCAAATTATCTGTCCCAAGAAGATATATATTCTTATTTATTAAAAGTGGGGAGGGGGGGCGACAAATATCTTGGTAGGAAATAGAGAGCTCTTTAACCATTTTTCCCAATCAGTCGATGACCGGAGTAAAGACGTTATAAACCTCCAGGACCTCAGGTAACTCTGAAGCCTCCAGTATTCAAAAAGTACACAAGGAGGAGGATCATAGATGGATTTAAATTGTGATAGAGAAGAAAATTGCCCTTTATGATATAGATCTATCAAAGTTTTGAGTCCTAAAAGGCACCAGTGATGGGTATGAGAGTATTGTAGTGCGCTCAATAACCCCAGAATAGAGTATAAGGTGGATAGATGAGGGGCTATATTGGTAAAATAATGTTTCTTGTCCCAAAACACAAAACTGAGAGAATAATACAATCGTGTATGTTGTAATGTGGCCTTACATGTTTAAAGATCCAAATTAAGTCTCTAAGTAATTAATCTTTAGGAAATGATGCCTGTTCAAGGATCTTCCATTTGCTACCCAGAGTGGGGGCACTCCAAGTCAAGATATAAGATAATCTGGCCACCTCATGATATGCAGCCAGGTTTGAGGCATGCCTCCCCACTGGAAGTTATAGTCAGCTATAAAATCTTAGTTGCAACTCTTGGATGCCCGTTTTACCAGATATACTTGTTGCAGCTTTGCTGAAACTTTGATAAGAAATTTAGGAATAGGAATAGGTAAGGTAAAAACCAAATAAATGAGTTTAGGAAGAAGATTAATTTTGAGCGCTGCTATCCGGCCAAGTCAGTAATAACAGGGTACATTCCATATCAGCGCTGTTCTAGAAGACATGCAAAAGCTGATAGAAGTTGGATTTGATGATGATAGAGATGTAATGCTATAAAAAAAACTCCAAGATGTTTGATTTTTTTGTTTAGAACAGTGAAAGGGGTAGTGTTGTAGTTCTGAATATTCTTGATCTGAAAGATCAATAGAATAAGCTTCTGTCTTAGTGTAATTTACTTTATTTTAACTAACAGCCCTAAAAGCCTTAAGTAGATCAAATAATGCAGGCAAAGTGTGAAGAGGATCTAATATAAAGACCATGAGAAAATATAAAGACCATGAGACCATCTGAGAAGAGGGATGTTTTTTAAACAACTCCTTGATCCTCCACAACAACAACTCTGTATCAGCTCTAATAACTTCAGCCAAAGGCTCCATAATTAGGAAAATAGTAAAGGGAAAGGGGGCACTCATGTGGGGTACCATTGTGAATAATAAACTTAGAAAAATAGAAGCCCAGGCTCCAAACAGAAGTGGATAAAAAGCAGTAAAAAGCCTGTATACAATTAAGAAAATTATTTGGGAATGCAAATTTTGTCAAAAAAGCAAACATATAAGACCAGTTAACCCGATCAAAGGCTGTTTTGACCGCTACTGTAGTGCAGGATTTACTTAGTCTCTTGGTTTCAAAATAAATATTCAATAAGCATCTTGTATTATCTGGGCCTTCTTTTCCCGGGGTGAATTCAACTGGATCCAAGTCAACCAATCTGGGTAGAACTGTGTTCAGCCTTGAAACAAGTATTTTAGCAAAATGTTTGATGTTCAGCCTTTTACTTAATAAGTGACCCTGAAGAAAAGTCTTAAGAGAGCTCCATAAGCAAACATTGCTAACTTGATTATTATCGTTAATAGCTAAGTAGTGATCTATCTCCTGTTAAAAATATGCTATTTTATATGGAGAAGATAATAGCGCTTCAGCAATTTCCATGGTGGTCTAGAAAGAATGTGAGCAGAAGATTCCAAAGCCATACAGATAGGAACGTGGTCAGACCATGAGTAAGGTTGGCTTTGGATATGATTTAAACAATTGAGTAGTCTAGTTTCACAAAAAAATATAATCAAAGGAATAATAAGTGTATTCTCTAGAAATAGTAGGAAAGGAGCGTCATATGTCAAATAAATTATATTGTGCTGTGAGATAAAAAAAAACACCTTGAGATTAATCGTGTTTGATTTTACACAAGGACTAAAATTGGATGACCATGTATCCAGAGTGGGATCATATAGCAAATTAAAGTCATCTTCTAAAAGTAGTTGATTAGATTTGTGTGAAAACAAATGATGCATACAAATCCTAAAGGTTAGGACCATAGTAGCAGACCAGGGTGTAAGGGACATTTTCTAATTTACTGGCCTTGAATCAGCATAAATTGCCAGTTTTTGGATAAGTATATCTGTATGAATAAGGGAAAAAAGGTAAGGTTAGTAAAAATAACAAATGACTAACTTTCGGTGGGAAGTTCCAAAGAGAGAAAACACTATAGGCAATAGAAACTGCATAGTGATACCCCTCAGAAAAAAAATAGGGGTATCTTATCATGTGGTGGGGATAGTGGGAGGTTTAATGGGTGATTGTAAACAATCAATGTAGAGATAACAGTAAAAAATGTAAATGTGTGATGCGAAGTAACAGCAATTAATGGCTATATAAAAAAAATGATATAATACGCTATCATGGGATAAAATCCTGAAGGAAGGGCCCGCCTGCCTAATTAAAAAAATAAAAAACAATGTAAAAATATTAGGGCTTAGCCTAGTTTTTAATTGAAAATTCAAAAATCTGGCAGACACAGCTGTAGTTGAGGGTAACCAATAAGGTAGATCCCTCATGAAGAGCACACAGGGTATATCCTTTCGGCAAACAGAATAATATTATAACCACTAAGGGCTAGATTATGAGTGCCACGCTAAGTGTAGCACACAAGTGATAAGGTGTATTTTTTAGCTTTTTGCACACATTGGAAATTACCCACTTATTATGAGTTAAAAGTAAATACTTTTTATTGCACGCAATTGAATATACCGTGCATCGAACATTTAAAAGCATTGTTAAAATGATAATATTACTGTTTGAAAAAAACATATCAACCTGCCTCTAACCAGAATAGAAAAAGGAGTGGGAGGCTCTGGTGCACAACTGAGCAAGAGGATAAATACCCGCTGCAAACAAGATGCATAGCCAGACACCAGCTTCTGACAGCGTTTCTGATGAATCTTAGCCCATTCCTCATGAGCAATGGCCTTCAGTTCTTGGGCTTGTGTGCTGCAACCTCCTTCCTCAAATCCAACCAAATATTTTCTATGGGGTTGAAGTCAGGTTACTGTGATGGCCACTGTAGAGTATTCCAGTAATTTTTCTGCAACTAAACCTTGGTGGAATTTGAGATATGCTTGGGATCATTGTCCTGTTGGAAGGTCCAATGACACACAAGCTTCAGCTTCATCACAGACAACATTCTGTTTTCTCCTAGGATTTCCTGATACTTCAATTAATCCATCTTGCCTTCCACACACTGCCGCTTTCCAGTGCCAGAGAATGCAAAGCAGCCCCAGAGCATCACCGAGCCACCACCATGCTTAACTGTAGGAAGAGTGTTCTTTTCAGCTTATGCTTAATTCTTCTTCCTCCAGACATACTGCTGATCCATCAGGCCGAAAAGTTCCAGTTTTGTTTCATCGATCCAGAAAACAGATTCCCAAAATTTTTGTATCTTATTTATATCATTTTGAGCATATTAGAGCAGTATTTTCTTGTGCTTTTGGGTCAGTAGTGGTGTACGTCTTGGAGTTCTGACATGGAAACCTTCTGCATTTAGTACACACCTTACTGTGCAAGCTGCAGGTCTTTTGCGGTCATTTAAGGTGTTTTCTCAACCTGCCTTCTCAGAAATCTGGTTTCAGCTGTTGATAGCTTACTTTTTCTGCCCCGTTCAGGTAGTGTTACCACGGTCCCTTTAACTTTAATTTGCTTCCAACAGCTTCTCTAGGAAAATTCAATGCCTACGCTATATTTTTTTATCCTCTTCCTTGTTTGTAAAGGGCGATTATCTCTTCTCTTAACTTTTTGGACCATTATTTTGACTTAGCCATATCAACATGGGGTCAAACGTGACACTCAACAAACCCTTAGCAAGTTCAGGTATTTCATGTGTTCTAGCTCAAGCACACCTGGTGCAACTAATGAAGCCCTTGATTAGTTGCATCAGGTGTGCTTGAGACAACACCTGGTTTGCATATGTGTGCTGTTGTAAGGGATTCTATTCAGGGTTGAATAATTTTGACACTGCAGAATTAATTAAAAGTTGGATTTTCAGTTGAATTTGGGGAAACCACTTGAAGCATTCATTGTGTTAAGCTATTCCAATTGTTTTTGTTTGATTTGTTCATTGCAAACAGCTGAAAGTCTGTAAATTTTGACAACAAACCTGATTTGCAATGGGGGTTGAATATTATTTTAATACAACTGTATATACTATATATATATATATATATATATATATATATATATATATATATATATATCAGTGGTTTTAGGTGCTTCATTGTACTATTTTGAGAATTTTTTTGTGACATTTGACAAAGGCACGATTATGTGCCGAAACTTTATATCTAATTTTTAAATGGAATAATAAATTTATACTTTTAATATAATAAAGCCCAGTGAGTGTCTGCATTCTTGGAAGGTTTGGATACTTATGTAGCAGTGCACCGTGGCATAACTGGATGTGGGTAAGATTGTGCTGTCCTTACTGTATTCTGTATATATATAGAGGCAACAGGTAAGATTCAACCTTACTAAAGCAGAAAGGGACTCTTTAAAGGCACTAACAATGGACAAAACTATAGTGGTTAGAAAGGCTGACAAGGGTGGGGCGATTGTTTTGCTTGATTATGCCTCCTATAGGGAGGAAATCCTTTCACAATTGGATGATGAGACTGTATATTCCAGATTACCTAGAGATTACCTAGAGATCCAACTGCTAGGTTTTAAATGGAGGTTGATGACTACCTGAAGGAAGCCCTGGAGGATGGTATTATTACACAGGATACAATGAATTACCTGACAAAGGATTATCCAAAGATACCCATCTTCTACACACTCCCCAAGGTGCATAAGAGTTTGGAGAGACCCCCTGGGAGGCCGATTGTCTCGGCCGTTGACTCACTACTACAACCACTGGCTGTCTTTATTGATAGTCTGCTACAACATCATGTGCAGAGTATGAAGACCTATATAAAAGATTATAAGGATGTTATTGAGTCACTTGTAAAGATTAAATTGAAAGGAGATGAATGGCTAGTGACTTTGGATGTCACTAGCCTATATACGGTGATCCCCCATGATGAGAGACTGGCGGCTATCAGGAAGCAGCTACTAAGGAATCTGTATATAGGACCACCAGTAGAATTTATCCTTGACCTCCTGGAGACCTGTCTGAAGAAGAACTACATCAGGTTTGAGCAGCAATACTTTCAACAACTGATGGGAACGGCGATGGGGTCCAATGTGGCCCCATCTTACGCAAATCTTTTTATGACTGAATTCGAGGAACATGGAACAGAGTGCTTTAAGAGGAAGGAGATCGTCTATTTTAAGAGGTTTATAGACGATCTCATATTGATCTGGTCTGGAAACGAGGAGGATCTACTCAGCTGGTTCAATGAACTAAATGCTGAACACATTACACTTAAATTCAAGATGAATTGGAGCCAGGAGGGTATTGAGTTTCTGGACCTGAGGATCTTCAAATCCAATGGGGGTCTTGGGACAACTCTGTTCCGGAAGGCCACTGACAGGAATTCTCTGTTAGAAGCGACCAGTTGCCATCCACCAGCGCTGAAGAAAGCCCTGCCTAAATCTCAGTTTGTGAGGGTTAAAAAGAATAATACTGATGTAGGTCAAGCAGTAATACAGACGGATGAAATGAAGGAGCGCTTCCTGAGAAGGGGTTATCGTAAGAAAGTACTGGAGAAACACATCTTTGAAGTGAATTCAGGCGAAGTCCAAAAACAACAGGTGAAAGAGCAAGAAAAGATGACCCTGGTAACCACGTACACGGCGGACAAGAATGGTTTGAGTACTATCCTGAAAAAGAATTGGAGGATATTAAGCCTGGAGGATGCCCTCCCTTTTACAGGGATGGGTGAACCAAGAGTTGGGTACCGGAGAGGTAAATCATTAAAGGATATCCTACAACTCACAGACCCTGTACACTGCTACACAGGACATGGTTGGAGGATGTCAAGCCTGGTTGCTTTAAATGTAGTGAGTGTACCACCTGTAATGGGTTGATAACGGGTAAATTCTTCCATCACCCAAGAAGTAGGAAAAAGTATATACATAGGCACAGGATGACGTGCACAACAAGCCATGTTGTCTACTTGCTGCACTGCCCATGTAGTTTGTTCTACGTGGGTAAGACCAATGATAACCTGCGGATACGGATGGCCAATCATAAAAGTTCCATCAGAAGAGCTATCAAAAAGGGAGAATCGGATCAACCGGTGGCTCGCCACTTCCTGGAGAGTGGGCATAATGTCTGTGACCTGAGATATACATTAATAGATCATGTCCCTGCCCTACGAAGAGGTGGTGACAGGGGCAACATCTTATTGCAGAAAGAATCTAGATGGACATATGAATTGGACACCCTTACCCCTAAAGGCCTAAACGTGAAGCTAGACTGGCAGTGTTTCTTTTGAGTAATCCATAGGATGGTGTATGGGCCTTATACACCCCTACACCCCTATATCATGGCTGAGTTTGATTTCTGCTGTTCTGTTTTTTTAGGGTGCTCCTAGGTTTAACTTTATCTATGTGTTTATCTAGTTGTTTTCCAGCCTTCTCTATTTAGGTTGAATATCTACTGTGTCTAAGAGGTTACATCATTAAGTTTATCCCTTTGCTTAAATTCAACCCATTGGGATTATAACGTATTCTGGCTATTGTGAGTAGTGGTTTGTATACATTAGATATATTGAATGAAGAGATGAGGAATGGCATTTGACATGTATACTGACATAATCATATTAGTTGCTTTTGATAATGGGGGTAAATGTTGCTGATGCTTTTTATTGTAAATAACATATTGTCACTCATTTTTATTAACATATTGTCACTCATTTTTTCACAGGGCTCATTTTTTCACAGGGCTCTGGTGTTGATGACACGATCACCGGCATTTGCGCCTCCAGCCCCAAACAACGTCTAAGATGACGTGTATCTGCTGTGGTTGGCGCTGGTAGGTGATTGGCGGCTTCCGGGGGTGTGACCCAGTAGAGCGTGGCGTCTCATTGTAGATGACGTGATTGAAGCGCCGGGTATGCACCGCTGGAAGCCGAGGCACAATGGGGAAGTTGAGGTGACTGTATTGCACTATGATAATTGTTTTATTGTTTAAATGCATATGTAATTGGTGCGGGGAGGGGTATAAATATGCCACTGTTTGTTGTCACTTTTGCTGTAAGTCTGAGGACGGGGGTGAAACCCCGAAACGTCACTAAGTAAATAACTTGAAATTTAAAACGGAGAGTGCCTGCTTCTTTCTGGGATTATATATATATATATATATATATATATATATATATACACACAAATACATCTTTAGACATGTATATGTATGTCAGTGAATGTTGAAGACCTTTCCCTGATTATTTTTTTTCTAACTCCTGAAACCTCATATATTTGATCCTTTATGAATTTTGTATGCAATTTTTAAAAATATTTTGTATTAGCTAAGTGTTATAATGAGTTTAACTCTACTTTTTAATGTATGTGTTTTGTGACACATTTTTTATTTACAAAATACTTTACCAGAGCTCTGAGGATGCGGTAATCATTCTAGCGTAAATCACGATTGTGCTCAAGTGATCGCGTTTACTTTCAACTTGTAATACGAGCAGAAAACCTGACACGTGCAAACAGCAGCCTATCACTCCGTTTTGAAACACCATGCCATACCTTGTGGATGGCACTTGTTTGGTGTCAGTTTCCTCCTAAATCATTACAATGACCCAAAGCACAGCTACGAACTAGAGAGTAATCCAGAAAGAGCATGCAATTTTAAGCAACTTTCTAATTTACTCCTATTATCAATTTTTCTTCATTATCTTGCTATCATTATTTGAAAAAGAAAGCATCTAAGCTTTTTTTGGTTTCAGTAAAATGGGCCGGCATCTAAACTTACATTCTTGCATTTCAAATAAAGATACCAAGAGAATTAAGAAAATTTGATAATAGGAGTAAATTAAAAAGTTGCTTAAAATTTCATGCTCTATCTGAATCACCAAGAAAAAATTTGGGTACAGTGTCCCTTTAAGATCATTAATTTTTCATATGCGCTAATCCGCAAAGGACATGTGTTAGATAAAAAGACACATTTATTTTTCTAACTTACTACAGACATTGACTGTGTCTTAGTATTGTTGTTTGCCATGCCACATCACATACTCAACCCATAGGTCTTTAACCCTCTCAAAGGAGACTTCCCTAGGGTCATATTACAAATAAATACAGATGGAGAAGCGCTCTCTCAGAAACCAGACGTGGACTCCTTGCTCAATGTGCTAAGAGGAATATGACTGCACCTCACTGACAAGGCCCAATGATGTCTGAAACGAGTATCTGGGGTTGCCATGTTCCTTGTTTAGGGAGGTATTACCTAGTATTTTGGGGATGGACTGACCTTGTTAGGCAGGATCAGACTGACATGCATCAGGAAAGTTCTTCTCTGTGAAAAGCATTATAGGGCAATATGAGGCTGCTCGCCATAGAAAAAGCTATTGAGCTGTTATTCATTCCTAATAGAGCATGTCTCTTTCTGTATATAAGAGTTAGCTGTTACTGCTGTCATGTATCCCTATAATATCATTTAATTTCTTAGGGCCCATTTTACCGAGAGCGGTGTGGAAAAGGTTCTTAACTTGAGAACTTGTCTGCTATGCTATGCATCCAATGAGCAGCAAACCCTGTATGCACACTTGCTTGATAATATAATGTTTCCTCTTCTCTTGTGTGAGAGAAGGGTCTGTCAATCATCTTGAGCGAGTGTTCAGGGTGATTTCTCTGCGCCAACTAAGAGATAGGAGAGAGTGTAAGAAGCAGCGGTCCTACAATGCGGAAAGCAGACTTGCATGTGAGAACCTGCCCCACAAGGGCTCAGAAGAAGCTTACGCTGCTTCGTACATTGAGCCCTTAGTGTTATTTCTAATTTTAATATTATATACAAAAAAAAAAAAAAAGAAAGAAAAAAACAAACAAGTAGTATAGTATTCAGTAAATTAGTTGCATGAATTCAATTAAATGGAAGTTTCTCAAGGGGAACAGAGTACATTTATTGTACATTGTAATGATTACAGAACAAGTAAAATATTTCCTGTTCTTTATAAATATTAGGTAAATCTTCAACTCTTATTAAAACTAAATTAAAATAACCATAGATATGTAATATTTTAGTTTGCTGATCTTCAATATTATTGCAGATCTGGTAATTAATCTCTTTTAATGTCATTTTTACTAGCAGTATAGTTTTTAACAGGAAAGGATACAAACAATCCAAAGAAATGATAGTGATATAAAACATTATGGGCCAGATTACAAATTGAGTGCAAAATATCGCTTCTGCGAAAGTGATATTCGCACTCAATAGATTAATACCAGCGCACGCAAATGGAAACTTCATTCTGAAGCCATCATACACGGCACAGAACCTAGAGCATGGAAAGGGGGTAAGTTGAGCAGCAATGGGAAGCAAATTTATATATATATATATATATATATATATATATATATACATGTATATTTATGTGTTAATATGTGTATATATATACGCAAATTAACAAATTAATATATATGTTGTGACAGAAAGCAAGGCCTGGTTATAAATGGAAGATATTTAAGACCAAGCATTGTACATGCTATTTCTCCTTTCAGTTAAAACCCCAGGGAGAAAGAGTGTGTATTTGATTATGCAGTTGATAAACTGTGTTCTGGGTCCCTGGGGTTTGGGATAATTGGAGAGAGGGTGGGCCATTATCCCAGACAGCTGTGAAGCTGTCCAGCAGCTAATCACAGGTGTGGCTAATTAGAAGTTGTGAGGGTTTAAATAGCAGCCTCACTTAGGCCTAGAGAGAGAGTTACACAGCTACAGAAGCTGGTGTGTGTGTTTGTTACACTGTGTAAAAGACTTTTGTTCCTGTGAACTATAAAAGGACATTATTTTTACAAAGCACTTGTGGAATGCTGTGAAGTGCTGGGACACATTTAAAAGCACTTAACTTTGCTGCAGAGGAAGGATTTCCCTCTTTTGGAAATGAACTGCCTGTTTGTTATTTCTGTGAAAAATAAAGCTTTTTAAACTACAGTGGATTGTCCTGTGCTGCATTTGTGCCCTAGAAGACCGTGGTTAAAAGTGTTCCTGTCACAATGTATATAATCATATACATATATATTTAGGGGGAACACACAGTTCCCGTAGATCGCAATGTAAAGGCACTTTTATGTGCCATTTTTTTTTTTTTTTAAATAACTTTTTATTGGTTTGCGAGAAAGATAGTGACAATTCAACATAAACAATGGAGCATGCCCATACAGGTTACAAAAAATATAAACGAGGCATTCACATCTTGGATCGTGTGTCTAACATCAAAATTTAAAGTTTGAAAAAACTAATATGCTGCAATGCATGAGTTCGTAATCCCTAGGGGAGCCATAAACTTGAAGCAGTCCTAGGTCTATCTAGCTTACCCCAGGGGATTGTTGCAGCTGTGCCTCTTCGTAGCTCATAGTGGGTGGTCGTTATCAAGCAAATTCAAATTCAAGTAAACAGTGTTAAACCTAAACTCAAAAAAAAAAAAAAGGAACTAAGAAGAAGAGAGCAGTAAAGAGAGGGAAAAAAGGGGAAGGAAGGGGAGGGGGGAGGGCGAGGGAGAGACCCTTTATAGCCACAGTTGGGTGCAAATGCTATATCACCGTCAGTGTCTGTTTATTTATTTCTGAATATGGCAGCAGCTTTACTATGTATGTGGATGTGTTATGGTGTCCCAGTAGAATCTCAGGTCTGCATAGAATGTAGACTTATTTCTCTTATAGTAGCCATATTCCTCACAGGAAAGCATCTCATCTGTCTTTTTTAGCCAATTTTCTAGGGACGGGGTGATGGGGGATTTCCAGTGAAGGGCAATAAGGGCTTTTGCACAGTTTAGGCCTATACGTATTAGCGCCCTTCTAATTCTACATTGTAAAGGGGGGTCTCATTTAAGAGAACTACTTGCGGGTTTAATGAAAAATCTGGTTCAGCCAGCTTCTTCAAGGTAGATTCAATGCCATGCCAAAAGGGACCCAATTTTGGGCAAGACCACCACATATGTAACATGGTGCCCTGTCCATCGCACCCCCTCCAGCAAAAGGATGAAGAGGAGGGATAAATGTTGTTTAGTCTGTTAGGGGTTAGATACCAGCGCAGAAGAACTTTGTAATTAAGCTCTATAATTTTAGGGGAAGTGGATGAAGTGCGTGTATTTTGGAAGATTTGTAACCATTGTTTAGTATCCAGAGTTGTATTCAGTTCCTGGTGCCATCTGTCTGTGTAATTGGGAAGAGTGGGTGTCTGGGCATTCAGGAGTATGGCTTTCGCCAGTGATAATGATCCTCTAGTGATCCTGCCAGTCAGGCAGATTTGCTCCAGTGGGGTTGGCGGTCTCAGTAGGTCTCGTTTATCGTGTGCTGTCTGGAGGAAGTGTTGTAATTGCGCGTACTTTAGCCATGGTGCAAATGCTCCATGCAGAATCTGCGATAGTTCCGCTTGTGCCTTGAGCCTGCCCTGCGAGAGTAGTTGTGCTATGGGAACGGAATCCTGGAGTTCGTTAATTACTGTGTCATGTTTTGGGGTACCATACCCTCCCATGAGTTCTATATTGGGGAAGATAGTGGTAAGTGGCGAGGTGGGTGTGGACAATGTTGGGGTCGTCTTGAGTAGGTAGTCCCATGTATTAAATATGTGTTTATATAATATGGAGGACGAGCATGCGGGAGTACGCTTAGTTCTGGGGAGCCAGCAGAGAGGACCTGGATTAGGGGATCTAAGTAGCTGGGAGTCAACTGTCACCCATGCTTTGGAATCTTTTCTGCAATGCCAGTCTATTATTCTTTGCAGGGAGACAGCTTGATAGTAAGCATTTATGTTTGGCAGACCCAGCCCACCATTCTGGAGGGATCTATACATAGTTTCTCTTGATATCCTTGGGCGGAGCCTGCCCCACACAAAGGAATTCACAGCCTTTTGTAATTGTTGTATATAAGATTTGGGAAGGGCTATCGGTAACGCCTGTAGTATATAAAGGATTCTGGGCAGTATTGTCATTTTGACAGACTGTACCCTGCCCCACCACGATAGTGGCTTGTCTTTCCATGAAGATAGCGAATGTTGGGTAGAGTGAAGGAGTGGTTGGTAGTTAAGTGAGAACCATTTTGCTGGGTTGGAAGAAAGCATTAACCCCAAGTATTTGAGATGTGAATGTTGTATTTTGAATGGGCATGTTTTAGTGAAATTCGTAAAACTGGTGGATGTCATCGAGACATTTAGGAGTTCAGATTTGGAACAATTGATAAGGAAGTATGAAAGATTACTAAATCTATCAAATTCTGCAGTCAGGATGGGCAGGGAAGAAGCAGGCTCAGAGAGGGTAAGCAAAATGTCATCCGCGAACATAGCTAGTTTATGTGTATTTTGGCCAATAGTTACCCCATGGATATCTAGATTCTGCCTGATATGACAGGCTAGAACCTCCATCGTGAGGACAAAGAGGATGGGGGAGAGGGGGCAACCCTGCCTTGTCCCATTACATATATTAAACCTCTGTGAGAGAACTCCATTAGTGCGTACCCTAGCTGAGGGGCCATTATATAGGTGGAAAATGCGTTTAATCATCAGTTCTCCAAAACCAAATTGTTTTAGGGTGCAGCGTAGGAAGGGCCAATTTAGTCTGTCGAAGGCCTTTTCCGCATCAGTGGAGACCAGGACCGTAGGGATTTTTTGCTTTTTCACATATTCCAACAGGTGGAGTGTACGGATCGTGTTATCCCTGGCCTCCCTGAGCGGAACAAAGCCAGCCTGATCGACATGAATAAGTGTGGAAAGTTCCTTATTGATTCGGTTCGCAAGGATTTTAGCATAAATTTTTATATCCCCATTCAGGAGGGAAATTGGACGATAGTTACCCGGTTCTGTGGGGTGCTTGCCTGGCTTGGGGAGGACCGAGATGTGTGCTTCTAGCAGGTTGGGGGAAAATTGGCCTTCTTTATCTAAGGAATTAAAGAGTTTGGTGAGGTGTGGAACCAGGATATCTTGAAATTGTTTATAATAAAGGGTCGAGAAACCGTCAGGGCCTGGGCTTTTGTGTAGGGGTATATCTTTTATGGCTGTGATAACCTCTTGTGAGGTGATGGGGTTCTCCATTTGTTTAGAGATTTGCTCGGGTAGGGATGGGATATTGGAGTCTTGTATATATGTATCTATTGCCTAGCAGTCCAAGGAGTGGGATGTCTCTGGAATATTATAAAGTTTTTTGTAGTATTCACTAAATATATGTGCTATTGACTTGCTATCGTATGTGAACCCTCCCTGCGCGGTAGGGTGTGCTAGTTTGCGGATAAAATTACTATTCGTTCGAGCCTTTAATGCTCTTGCTAAGAGGGGTCCCGCTCTGTTGCCCTCCACGAAGTATAGCTTTTTTAAGTAAATCGCCTTCCTCTGTGCTTCTTTATTAAGTAAATCATTTAATTTGCGCCTAGCAGTAGTTAGTTGTGCCGTGTATTGAGTGTTGTTAGGTGCGTGCATATGCAAATTTCCCAAGTGTCTCAGTTGGTGCAGTAATTTGTTATACTTTTCATTGTAGTTTTTCCTGATTATCGCTTTCTGCTTCATAAATTCTCCTCTAATTACTGCTTTATGTGCTTCCCATAACAGGGTAGGGGTGGTATTGGACGTGGTGTTGTGTTGAAAGTAATCCTTAAGTGTGTATAGAATTTTATCCCGAATAGCTGGTTGTAGGAGGAGTGTTTCGTCAAGTCGCCAGGTAGGTTCTGTCAATGGTCTGTCTGGTACGGTCAATGATAAAGTCACCATCGAGTGATCTGACCAAGGGGTCGGTAGAATTTCTGTAGACCTCACCAGGGGCAGGCTCTGCTGGTCGATAAATATGTGATCTATTCTAGAGTAGGATTTTTGGGGGTTGGAATAGAAGGTATACGATTTCTGTAAGGGGTGTTGGATTCTCCAAACATCTAATAAATTTGCCTCTCGTAGGGACTTTGTGATAGCTCCTAATGAGCTTCTGGGCACTGAGCTTTTAGCGTTGGAACAGTCTAAAGTCGGCTCCATAGCTGTGTTACTGTCTCCTGCAAGGATCACCGTTCCCTGTGCTACACCCAATAAGACCCTAATCACTTTTTTAAAGAAGCGAGCCTGCCCTGTGTTTGGGGCGTAAATGTTCACTAATGTGAGCGGTTGGTTATAAAGTGTGCCTAGTAGTATCAAGTACCGGCCCTCATTATCTGCATATTTTTGGGTAAGCTGGAAGGGGACCCTACTACTAAACGGTATGCCCACACCATTTCTTTTAGTGGAAGCTGAGTTAAAAAAGCCTATTGGGAAATGCCTAGAAGCACACCTGGGTTCTGTGTGTTTGCAAAAGTGGGTCTCCTGTAAAAAGATGATTTCCCCTTTATGTTTGTGGAACCAGTTGAGGGCTATCGATTTCTTGTTTGGGGAGTTAAGACCTTTTACGTTTTGCGATATAAGTAAAAGTTCAGGGATTGCCATATGTGTTACAAGGGAGTGTATTAATGTTGGACTGACTATAGCTTATGGGTGCCGTAAAGCATGGTCTCATATAGGAGGGTGTCTTCATTGCTGTGTATGCATCCCGTGTAGTATGTGAATGTTTGTTATAAGGGGTAGAACATGGGGTGACATACCTGAGGATCAGAATAACTGTCTGCGTTTTCCCGGCTGGGTCTCTGGTCTCGATGGAGAGGGAAGGGGGAGGGGAAAGGCAGGGAAAGGAACAGAATAGTCTTGAGCGGAAACTTGCAGGAACTGCAGAGAGGAAAAAGAAAAAGTAAAAAACATTGAACATCCAAAAACAAGTACAATGCATACATAACAAATAACCATACCTAAAATAGTATGTCATAAGGGGGGGGGGGTAGGACATAGTAATATAAAAGAATTACTATGATGGAGCAATTTCCATCTGTTGAAAAGCTAACAGTTTAAGCTTAGGACTAAGGTGGGTAGGCAAGGGTCTATATTATTAATTGTCATTAGGGAACAAACACAACAAGGTCCCCCAAGGAAAAATTTACTGTGTGATTAACCGGAACTTAGTATGATCAAAGGGGAGAGTTGTGCTCAGCAATTGACTTCCAAAAGATTAGTCTTTCAGGATAGTAGTATCAGGTCAATTCTTCTACTGTATGATCTGTCTGTTGAGAGTCTCTATTTGATTTTCTCGGGACATTTATCCAGGGAGGTCTCTGTTGTTTAGGCACCTGAGGTGCAGATGAGTCTTTTGGTGTTGACGCAGGCTTTGAAGAGAGGATGTTTGGGACGGGGATTTTCAGACTCCTGCAAAATTGTTCGAGATCATCTGGAGAACTGTAGGTGATTATTTGGGAGTTGTGCAGCACTTTAATACAGAAGGGGAAGCCCCACCTGTATGGTATCTTTAAATCCTGCAAATGGCTTGTTAGGTATTTCGCCTCCCTGCGTTTGGCGAGTGTGATCGTGCTCAAGTCCGCAAAGATTTGCACCGTATCTCCTTCAAATAGGATTTGACGTTATTTGCGTGAAGCTAACATAATTCTTTCTTTGTCCCTAAAGCTTTGGAACCGAATGATTATGTCCCTTGGCGGTTTATCTTCAGGCGGTTTTGGGCGCAGGGCCCTATGTGCTCTGTCTAGTGGGATATCTGAGGTTTCTTCTTGAAGGATGAATTGGAAGAGTTGTTGTAGGTGTTGTTGGATTTGGGATGTGGAAACTTTCTCGGAGATGCCTCGTAGTCTGAGGTTCTGTCGCCTTCCCCTGTTATCCAAATCCTCGACTTGATTTTGCAGTTGTTGTATCATATCATCGTGTACTTGAAGGGTGCAATTTTGGATATCTGTGTCATTATTGTGCTGGTCTATATCCTCTTCTATTTGCATCACCCTTTCTCCTAGGTCAGAGAGTTCTCTTTTCACCTCAGACAGTCCATCTTTGATGAGTTTGCCCACCTGTGTGAAGAAGGAGGCGAAGTCCGCCTTCGTAGGTAGATTTTGAATGTCTGCTTTTGTTAGGAGGGCTTGTGGTTCTGTCTCTGGCGTTAATGTAGCCAATTCAGTGCTTGGCGTCTCACACGATGTGGACATGGAAGTTTCTAGGACTTTAAAAAAGGTATCCATTTTAGAGCTGGTTGGTGCAGGGCCTTTGGTGGATTTATCAGGTCTGGTTGTGCGTCTAGATGCCATTTCAACAAGTGGTAGTTGCAATGATGTCTGTATAAAGCAAGCGTTAAGGGCTATCTGACATTGAAGCCAGTTTTCAGTTCACTTTAAATCACAGGGGTCGCAGAGGAGGGTGCATGTGAGAGAAGTGGAAAAAGGCCCCTTTAAAAGGTGATCCACTAGCCTGAGGCTAATCTGTAGTATACATCTGTCGATTAATTGATTTATATATATCTGTTCTTGTTTCTTTCACTTTGCACTTTGTCGTTTGAAGCGGTAAAATAGAAGCTGCCTCCTATGTGGTCATATGTTCTATGCCCCTGTGTTTTCTCCCTTACTCAGCCCCTTGGTAGTGATGGTATTGCTTGTAATAGTCTCCTCACATCACTCAGCCTATTGCTTTCATTACGGATTGTCACGCTGCATCACAATAGCAGGCTATAGTTTTCAGTTTATGGCTGCGTCAGGTAGGGACTTATTTGGGGCCTAATATTTGGCCTTGATTGGAGGCGTTCCAGCCCGTGCTGCGGAGTATTATTTAAGCAAATGTACATATAAAATGTTGCCGTACTGATATGCCCAGTCTGTTCTGTTCGGGGGCTGGATTGGGCTTACTCCTACCTGACACAGGGTGGTAGTGGGTCCGGTGCGTTACACGAGCACTCTCAGGCTCGTGGCCTGTTTAACAGCATACTCGGTGCATCTGGCGTTCGCATTTTCCATCCGGTGCTGGCTGGTCTCAATCGGTGCTCCTGCTCCTCCTGTGCCAAACCGCCACTTTTGAGAGGTATTTTAGGTGCAAATGTCCTCTAATTTAGACTGGAAAGGAGCTCCTCTAACCGGAGCAAAAAATTAAGCGGCCATCACAGACGCTGGCCGGCTCCGCCCCCTTATGTGCCATTTTTTTATCTAACATCCCACACCCATCATATTTAACCCCTTAAATCTGCCTATTGCCTTTATGACCCTTTCTTTTGGGGGGCATTTGGGGCACTTTTAGAAAATTAACCAGAGATCTGGTCTCTGGTTAATTTTCTGAGCGCTAATTGCTACCATGAGCTTTCGGTAGCAAAAACCAGCCCCTTGTAATGGCTGAAGATGTATTGCGCGCCTGCAAATGGGTGAATTTGCCAGTTTGCAGGTGTGCGATAAATTAGCGATGCACTTGTAATCTAGCCCTAAATAGAAAAGATGTTACATGTTTATTAAAAAACTGAAAAAGAAAGACTTTTAAAGCAATTTGCTTTCCTAAAACAAATATTAAGGAATCTTCCAGTGTATAAATTAATTAAGTTATAAACTAATTTAACAAATTGATGTTGCATGAAATTAAACTGATTTAATTTGATTTTTATTAAATATAATGTGATATTAAAATAATCTCCTGTAATTAGGATTAATTCCAAGTGCTTATATGATTTTAGATTTTTAACCAACAATTTTTTTTTTTTAAAGGACCCTGATAGTGTTAACATTTTATTCTTTAAAGGGACATAAAACAAGTTGGGATAGAGAGAAAACATACAAAAATGTCCTATAATTCCTTTACCTGCAAATGTATACTGCAGTGCCTCACCATTAACCCTTTCTTTTTCATTTCTGAATTGTAAAGCTCTAACTCCCCCCACACACTTCTATGGCTGTATCTATATCTATTGTTGTTTTGGTAGAATGCAAGAGTGAATAGGGATTATCTGATGGAACATGCCTAGAAGCTGTGAACTCAGTTGAAATACAATGAATGTGTCTAAACACTGATAAGGGTGGGTGGAGTTGGCTGCTCCAGGCAGCTTAGCTATGTAATTAATTTTGCTTATTTTTGAAAATTATTTTAAAAAACTTGCCAGGAATTTTAAACAATTTTTTATACAAACTATTTTTTAATAAATTAGCCCTTTTAGGATATGCAGAGATCTCAACCTGGTTTATGTTCCTTTAAATTAAAAGATAAAAAGCATCAATACCTTCCAAGTGGTGTTTAAAATTAGATTTTTTTTTCTCTTTCTTGCTGCATAATGTCTTACAGCCAAGGAGTTAAAATACTAAAACTGATAACTTCCTGTATATGAGCCACACAAACTAACATATATTTTGTATGGGCTGTGATAGGTGATCCGTTAAAGTTTCACCTTTCAAAATGATATGACATTACATAAAAAAATAACATGTTTGTCCATCCAAAGATCTAAGGTGTTCATAAACAATCTTTCTATGCAAATAATCTTTCCTATGAATTGTTTTTTTCTGATGCCCTTAATGTTTTATAAGAATAAATAACAATAAATCTGTAAGTTTTTGCAGACCAAGATTATACCCCATGAAAAGCCACTTGAGTGTGTTTATGACCTTGGTTGTGGACAATTTTTTAGATTTCTAATTCTGTATGCTGGGTCAATAACGGGTGGGCAAATTAACTTGTGAAGATTTCCGCCCGCCTTCGCTGCATAAGAACAAAGATCTGTTGATCCTCTGGCCCATAAGTATTATTAGACACTCCAAAGAGTGTGTAATACCTGCCCCTTCATTGGTCACACAAGTGAACGAACTGTCAATCACCATGAGCGAGTGGGCTCTCTGTGATTTCTCTCTGCCACCTCAGTGGTGGCGGAGAGTGTAAGAAGCAACGGTCTCATGACCACTGCTTCTTACATTGAGGGAAGCAGGCTCATTGCTTTGTACATGGCAGTGACGTGCTGTCATAGGAGCCAGGTGAGACAGCGCCTCCCCTGTCCTATGTGTGTAATTGCACCACCACCGCACAAAAAAAAAATAACTATTAAAGTGATGCACAAGATTGCATATCCATATTGCACAAAGAAGGAGAGGCTGTGAGACATTCAGCTCCCCCTCCTTTGCGCAATATATGGATGTCTTAGAGCACTGAGCAAATGAACTGCTAGTGCCACTTAGTGGCACTTAAGTCTCTTAGTTTGTGCGGCCCATACTGCTCAATAGAGGCTATGTCTAAAAGCAGACTTGGCACGAGCACAGCCAATCAGTGCCCCGCTCTGTTTTCCATCATAGTAGGTGTAGGCATGGGAAGAGAGAGCCAACAGAGTGAGATGAGCAGTCATTCAATCAGCAGTCAAAGCCAGCCCACTAACTATGGAGAAAATCAGGTTTATAGATCAGTAAGTAATAAAAATGTGCACTGTTTTTTTTTATTATTATTGTTACTGCAAGCCTGCCAACTCACACAGTCCTCCCAATCATCCAGCATTGTGTGGGAAACACAGGATGCTTAGGCTGCCTCCTGCCATGAACAAGTTTTAAAATGGCAGCAATTGCATTGTGCAGTCTGACACTGCTGCACCTCTAGGATGCTCCTGTTCTGTTTCTAAATGCAGCCTGCATGCAGCTGAGCAGGACATAAGTCTTATCTTCCTCCTCCTTCCTCTCCCAGCCACGGAGATCTTCTGTTTTCCCCCTCTGATTTTTTTACACATGAGGTGGCGTCATGATCTGATCAGTGAGTAAACTGAAGTCAGAGCAGAGAGCACCCGCCAGCCACAGACACACAAAAAAGTTCAGACAGAGTGGGCTTTGATCAATAAAGGTAACCTTTGCCCTCAATGTAATCTGAGATAGGTAGCACATGGAGATGGCATGGGCTTTGCATCTATTTCATTTATGACTTGAGCTTATTGAGACGTGAGTGTGAATAATAATAATATTGACATAATAAATCTGTGTATATATATATATATATATATATATATATATATATATATATATTAGCTAAAATGGAGATTTAAGTATTATTTACAAATGCTGCATTCAACGAATATATATTTATATGTATATATATATATATATATATATATATATATATATATATATATATATATATATAAGCACTACAAAACGTATGCTGGTTCCCAGACACACTTAAATTAGAGGGGAATTTTTAAGCAGAAGTTTACTGCATTATAAAGTTGTTACACAAATCAGAAGTGCATAGCTATTTTATTATCTGCTGTAATGGTATAGCAAAGAGAAAGTAATTTTAAGTTTTACTAGACTAACAGCTCTGGGGGAACAGGTGGGAAGAAGTACAACTCCATTTTAAAAATACAGCTTTAATGTGTTTATTCATATAATTATATCCATAGCCAAAAGTGGTTAGGGAAACAGAAATAGCTGCATTTCTCATAATCCCAGATTATATTTATAGCAGTATTTGCTTCTTACATTTTCTATTTTTTAAACAATACTTGAGTCTCTACTGACAAACGCCTAGATTTAGAGTTTGGCGTTAGCCATCAAAACCAGCGTTAAAGGCTACCGCTGGTATTTAGAGTCGTGTAGGTAAGGGTCTAACGCTCACTTTTCAGCCGCGACTTTCCATACCGCAGATCCCCCTACGCCAATTGCGTATCCTATCTTTTCAATGGGATCTTTCTAACGCCGGTATTTAGAGTCTTGGCTGAAGTGAGAGTTAGAAATCTAACGACAAAACTCCAGCCAGGAGTTAAGAGCTGTATGGGCTAACGCCGGTTTATAAAGCTCTTAACTACTGTGCTCTAAAGTACACTAACACCCATAAACTACCTATGTACCCCTAAACCGAGGTCCCCCCACATCGCCACCACTTTATTAAAAATTTTTAACCCCTAATCTGCCGACCGCACACCGCCGCCACCTACGTTATCCCTATGTACCCCTAATCTGCTACCCCTAACACCGCCGACCCCTATATTATATTTATTAACCCCTAATCTGCCGCCCCCAACGTCGCTGCTACCTTACCTACAATTATTAGGTTTTTTTTCAGCTCAAACGGCCCCATTGTTTCCTATGGGGGAATCGTGCACAAGCACGTTTTTGAAGCTAGCCGCGTCCATAAGCACCGCTGGTATTGAGATTTGCAGTGGCGGTAAATATGCCTATATGCTCCCTTTTTGAAGCCTAACGCAGCCATTCTGTGAACTCTAAATACCAGCGGTATTTAAAAGATGTGGGGGAAAAAAAGCCAGCGTTTGCTACGCAGGTCGTTACCGACAAAACTCTAAATCTAGCTGAAATTGTTTTCTGAGCTGTTGATGCTACATTTCTATCCCCCCACGATCTTTAAAGTACAGTAAAGTGAACATTAAACTTTCATGTTACAGACAGATCATTTAATTTTAAACAACTTTCCAATTTACTTTTATTATATATTTAGCTTTGTTCTTTTTATTATCCTTTGTTGAAAAGCATACCCAGGTAGGCTCAGAAGCAGCAATGCACTACTGATAGCTAGCTGTTGAATGGTGGTTGCACATATGTCTTGACATTAGCTCACCTGATGTGTTCACCTAGCTCCATCTAATGCATAGCTGCTTCTTCAACAAAGGATACCAAGATAATTAAGCAAGTAATAATAGAAGTTAATCAGAAAGTAGTTTAAATGATATGCTCTATTTAAAATGTATTTTTTTTTTTACAAAGAAGACTACTAAACTAGTACATCAGCTAAAATAAATAAAACTGCATATGAGATTGTATGTGGGTGTTTGCCATTTTGACTTTAATGTCCCTTTAAGACATGGAGTATTATAAATGAATATTGGCTTGTTTTGGGTATCTGGTTTTACTGTGGTCTACGCTTTGTGTTATACACCAGTGCTGGGCAGTTGGGGTGACATTGCCTCTCTATTTATCTATTTGTCTCTCTCTGTCTGTCTGTCTATCATCTGTCTCTCTTCTCTCTCTTCTTTCTCTCTCTCTCTCTCTCTCTCTGAACAATGGATGTGCTTGTGCTAAAAAAGTAAATGTTTCTTATGGTTGGTGGAGTGTCACTGTCTACCAATAGAGCTGTGGGAGTTGTCTTTATAAGCCTATGAAAATCTGTGGTCAGCGATACTTAACTATGCTTGTTAGGAGCCAGACAACTGTGTGTATATGCATGTCTAGAATAAATCCAGAAGTTATAAGCCAGACTCCCATAATTTTGTCAATCCATGCCTTATAATTAGGAAATGCCTACAAAGCAATTTATTGTATTCTCTTTTGCAAGTTTTTCTCTGTGTTTTAAAGATGCCTTATATTTTTGCTTTGCCTAAGGCCTAACTAACTCTACAGCTGCCTCAGATTAAAATGATGTGTTATAGCTTCAGATTTTGCAATGTGGAATCCTGGATTGCACAGCAGTTCCAAGAATTGAATTTGTTGATAATGAAATAATTCCCAGCAAAATGTGCAGATGTATGTGTGTGTGTGTGTAACTCGGACAGTAGTCTTCTTATCCCGGCGTCGAGCCGAAATGATAGGGGATATCCCAGAGAAGAGAAAGCTTGCAAGATGAGGTAGCGGTACTCACTATAGGCAGGATAGTCTTTGACAACAGCAATCAGGGAATCAGAGGAAGGTGGTTCAAGGGTAAACCACTAGAATGGTCAGGCAGGCAGGGTTTGGTAACAGTTGGGCAGTCCAAAAATAAACCACTAGAATGGTCAGGCAGGCAGGGTTTGGCAACGGTAAGGCAATCCAGTATATTAGGGGTTAGGCAAGCAGAGTAGTCAGACATGCAGAGTCCATTAACATTGAGGCAATCCAGTACCTTAGGGGTTAAGCAAGTAGAGTAGTCAGGCAGGCTGAGTTCATCAACAGTCAGGCAATCCAGTACTTTAGGGGTTAAGCAGGCAGAGTAGTCAGACAGGCAGAGTTTGTTAACAATGGGGCAATCCAGTACTTTAGGGTTTAGGAAGGCAGAGTAGTCAGACAGGCAAAGTTCAATAATGTAATGGCAATCCAGAAAACAATAACAAAGACACCCAGGAGCACACAAAGTAACACCTATACTTGGGCAGTGATAGGTAGAAAGTGAGCAACTTACATAGGCGCAGAATTCGCGCCACAGGAGATCCTGACCGGCTTCACAATGAGAGGAACGTGTGGCGATGATGTCACCACTACACGCAACAGGAGCCAATACAGCCCTTTACAACGAGCAGGAAAGTAGGCGCCACTCCCCTATCATCGGCTAGAGTGGCACGGTGTGACAGATAGAGCACACAATTTGAAATAATTTTCAATTCCCTTTCATTATCTAAATGTGCACAAGATCCTACGGAGCATGTGCAAGATATACATATATGCATTTTGTGATTGGATGATTGCTGTCACATGATGCATTAGGAAGGAAAATGTAGCTTACAGTTTACTAAGTGCTTTTTCATTGCCTCTTTATAATGCATAAATTGATTATGCTATTCTACCGATTTTAGTGGTCCTTTAAGTAAACCGTTAAATGCTAATTTAATGACAATATGCAAATTAAAGGAAAATTAAACCCAAAATGTATCTTTCCAATTTACTTCTTTCGCTTGTTATCCTTTGCTGAAAGATTTATCTAGGAAAGCAGGGGCAGCAAAGAACCTAGGTTCTCGCTGCTGATTGGTGGCTGCATATATATACCAATTGTCATTGGCTCACCCATGTGTTCAGTTAAAAAAGAGTAGTGCATTGCTGCTCCTTCAACAAATAATACAAAGAGAATGAAACAAATTCGATAATGGAAGTAAATTAGAAAGTTGTTTAAAATTGTAATCTTTATCTGTATCATGAAAGAAAATATTTGAGTTTCATGTCCCTTTAAATTCTGACCCCTTATAGTTACCATTCATCTTTTCTAATGCAGTCAAATTTCCTACTCCAGATTGTGAATTTCTAATACCTTTTTTCAGTTACTTGAATTGCCAAGTATACATTTTGCTAAGAATTTGGAATAAAAGCAGATCATTTTTGCCTATAATAGTACACATAGGCCTCTAGTTATCAAGCCGTCAACCTCAAATACGCTGGAATTCCGCAGTGTATTTGTGGCGAGGCTGATTCGTAGAATTTTGTGACGTAAGCTTCGATCCGCTAGGCAAAGTCTGACACAGATCGATTCTTACGTCACTCCAGATATTCTTTAACACCTAATATGTAATTTGAAGTAATATGATTCTTTAAAACTATTAGTCTAACAGGCTGAAGTTCAGTGGCTATAGCGATAGCTATTTAATTCCTTATTTTGTTATCTATCAGGATCTGAATTTTTTTTTAGAAATTATTGGACCCCGCTTTTAAGGAATATATATTAAGAGGAGAATAAAGGGTCATTTAAGTCTGATGTAAATTCAGTGCTAGTCCCCTAGTTTCAGATCAGTAATAAATTGCAGTGGATGAGTAAATATTTTTTTCCTACCATTTAGTGACTTGTAACTTTTTTCCTGGTATAGTAACATTGAACCCTTGAATAATAAACCAAAGTGATATTTTTCCTCCCCTGCATATATACTATCTCTGAAACAGAGGAAAAAATCTAGATAGCATTGTGAGTTGTGAAAGTGGTAACACAAGCATCCTTAATTATGTTTTTGAGGATAATGTTTACCCATGCTGCATCTAGGTCCAAACACCAGCGGAAGAAACAATCAACTTTAGAAATAAAACCAATTTGAAAAAAAAAGGTTCACTGAAAATGTTCCCCAAATATTTTGAATTTGAAAGAATAGGTATATATTCAAATTCTATTTCCTGGGATCACTCAAGTAACACAAGAATGCATTTGAAACCCATGCTGGAAAAATTATATTCTGCCTTGATTGTTATCTGTTTGTAAAAGTGTTTTGAGTAACAAATTGTTTAGAAGTTTTATCCTGAGGAGGCTTCAACATGATGTTTTGTGTTATGTAATTAATGTTAATAAAAGTTCTAGTCAAATAATGTATAGTTCTTTCTTGAAGTGTATGATCTAACCAATCCTGGATTGCACAGCAGTTCCAAGAATTGAATTTGTTGATAATGAAATAATTCCCAGCAAAATGTGCAGATGTATGTGTGTGTGTGTGTAACTCGGACAGTAGTCTTCTTATCCCGGCGTCGAGCCGAAATGATAGGGGATATCCCAGAGAAGAGAAAGCTTGCAAGATGAGGTAGCGGTACTCACTATAGGCAGGATAGTCTTTGACAACAGCAATCAGGGAATCAGAGGAAGGTGGTTCAAGGGTAAACCACTAGAATGGTCAGGCAGGCAGGGTTTGGTAACAGTTGGGCAGTCCAAAAATAAACCACTAGAATGGTCAGGCAGGCAGGGTTTGGCAACGGTAAGGCAATCCAGTATATTAGGGGTTAGGCAAGCAGAGTAGTCAGACATGCAGAGTCCATTAACATTGAGGCAATCCAGTACCTTAGGGGTTAAGCAAGTAGAGTAGTCAGGCAGGCTGAGTTCATCAACAGTCAGGCAATCCAGTACTTTAGGGGTTAAGCAGGCAGAGTAGTCAGACAGGCAGAGTTTGTTAACAATGGGGCAATCCAGTACTTTAGGGTTTAGGAAGGCAGAGTAGTCAGACAGGCAAAGTTCAATAATGTAATGGCAATCCAGAAAACAATAACAAAGACACCCAGGAGCACACAAAGTAACACCTATACTTGGGCAGTGATAGGTAGAAAGTGAGCAACTTACATAGGCGCAGAATTCGCGCCACAGGAGATCCTGACCGGCTTCACAATGAGAGGAACGTGTGGCGATGATGTCACCACTACACGCAACAGGAGCCAATACAGCCCTTTACAACGAGCAGGAAAGTAGGCGCCACTCCCCTATCATCGGCTAGAGTGGCACGGTGTGACAGATAGAGCACACAATTTGAAATAATTTTCAATTCCCTTTCATTATCTAAATGTGCACAAGATCCTACGGAGCATGTGCAAGATATACATATATGCATTTTGTGATTGGATGATTGCTGTCACATGATGCATTAGGAAGGAAAATGTAGCTTACAGTTTACTAAGTGCTTTTTCATTGCCTCTTTATAATGCATAAATTGATTATGCTATTCTACCGATTTTAGTGGTCCTTTAAGTAAACCGTTAAATGCTAATTTAATGACAATATGCAAATTAAAGGAAAATTAAACCCAAAATGTATCTTTCCAATTTACTTCTTTCACTTGTTATCCTTTGCTGAAAGATTTATCTAGGAAAGCAGGGTCAGCAAAGAACCTAGGTTCTCGCTGCTGATTGGTGGCTGCATATATATACCAATTGTCATTGGCTCACCCATGTGTTCAGTTAAAAAAGAGTAGTGCATTGCTGCTCCTTCAACAAATAATACAAAGAGAATGAAACAAATTCGATAATGGAAGTAAATTAGAAAGTTGTTTAAAATTGTAATCTTTATCTGTATCATGAAAGAAAATATTTGAGTTTCATGTCCCTTTAAATTCTGACCCCTTATAGTTACCATTCATCTTTTCTAATGCAGTCAAATTTCCTACTCCAGATTGTGAATTTCTAATACCTTTTTTCAGTTACTTGAATTGCCAAGTATACATTTTGCTAAGAATTTGGAATAAAAGCAGATCATTTTTGCCTATAATAGTACACATAGGCCTCTAGTTATCAAGCCGTCAACCTCAAATACGCTGGAATTCCGCAGTGTATTTGTGGCGAGGCTGATTCGTAGAATTTTGTGACGTAAGCTTCGATCCGCTAGGCAAAGTCTGACACAGATCGATTCTTACGTCACTCCAGATGTTCTGCACACAAGTTCGGCACAATCTGACTACTTTTGCTAGTTATCAAAAAACTAGCAGGTACGCTCGGCACTTTTCTGGCCCCCTTGGAGGCGGCGGATCCCATAGGAATCAATGGGAGTCTGACCATAGCGAAAGTTCATGTTCGCTGCTGCCCGACATCCCATTGATTCCTATGGGAGCTGTCTACACCTAACACCCTAACATGTACCCCGAGTCTAAACACCCCTAATCTGTCCCCCCCTACACCGCCATAACTAAATACATCGGAAAAGCCAATAGAATGCGAGCTCAATCTGATTGGCTAATTGGATCAGCCAATCGGATTGAACTTCAATCTGATTGGCTAATTCAATCAGCCGATCAGATTTTTCCTACCTTAATTCCGATTGGCTGATAGAATCCTATCAGCCAATAGAAATTCGAGGAACGCCATCTTGGATGATGTCACTTAAAGGAACCTTCATTTGTCGACTAGTCGTCGGTGGAAGAAGATGGCTCCGCGTCGGCTCGTCTGAAGATGGCTCCGCTCCGCTCCGGATAAATGAAGATTGAAGACACCAGCTGGATGATGACTTCAATTGGATGGAAGACTTCTTCAGCGCCCCTTGGATGATGACTTCAATCGGATGGAAGACTTCTTCAGCGCCCCTTGGATGATGACTTCATCCGCTGCGGATGTCCTCTTCTGTTCCATCGGTGGTCGACTGGCTGATGATGGCTAAAGGTAGGATGATCTTCAGGGGGGTAGTGTTAGGTTTATTTAAGGGGGTTTGGGTTAGAGTAAGGGTGTGTGGGTGCTGGGTTTTAATGTTGGGGGGGTTGTATTTTTATTTTACAGGTAAAAGAGCTGTTTTCTTTGGGGCATGCCCGCAAAAGGCCCTTTTAAGGGCTGGTAAGGTAATAGAGCTGTTAACTTTTTAATGTAGAATAGGGTAGGGCATTTTTTTATTTTGGGGGCTTTGTTATTTTATTAGGGGGCTTAGATTAGGTGTAAGTAGCTTAAAATTGTTGTAATATTTTTTAAATGTTTGTAACTTATTTTTTTTATTTTTTGTACTTTAGTTAGTTTATTTAATTGTATTTAATTGTAGTTATTTGTAGGTAATTTATTTAATTAATTTAATGATAGTGTAGTGTTAGGTTTAATTGTAACTTAGGTTAGGATTTATTTTACAGGTAATTTTGTATTTCTTTTAGCTAGGTAGTTATTAAATAGTTAATAACTAATTAATAACTATTCTAACTAGATAAATTAAATAAAAAGTTACCTGTAAAATAAATATAAATCCTAAAATAGCTACAATGTAATTATTAATTACATTGTAGCTATCTTAGGGTTTATTTTACAGGTAAGTATTTAGTTTTAAATAGAAATAATTTAGTTAATGATAGTGTAGTGTTAGGTGTAATTGTAACTTAGGTTAGGATTTATTTTACAGGTAAATTTATCTTTATTTTAACTAGGTAGATATTAAATAGTTAATAACTATTTAATAGCTATTGTACCTAGTTAAAATAAATTGAAATTTGCCTGTAAAATAAAAATAAATCCTAAAATAGCTACAATATAATTATTATTTATATTGTAGCTAGCTTAGGGTTTATTTTAAAGGTAAGTATTTAGTTTTAAATAGGATTTATTTAGTTAATAAGAGTTATAATATTTTGATGTATTTAATTAATATTTAAGTTAGGGGGGTGTTAGGGTTAGGGTCAGACTTAGGTTTAGGGGTTAATAATTTTATTTTAGTGGCGGCGGTGTAGGGGGGGCAGGATAGGGGTTAAAAAATTTATTATAGGTGGCGACGGTATGGGGGGCAGATTAGGGGTTAATAAGTTTAATATAGATGGCGGCGGGGTCTGGGAGCGGCGGTTTAGGGGTTAAACAATTTATTTAGTTGCGGCGGGGTCTGGTATCGGCAGGATAGGGGTTAAAAAATGTATTATAAGTGGCGACGGTATAGGGGGGCAGGATAGGGGTTACTAGGTATAATGTAGGTGGCGGTGGGCTCCGGGAGCGGCGGTTTAGGGGTTAATACATTTATTAAAGTTGTGGCGGGGTCTAGGAGCGGCGGTTTAGGAGTTAATAACTTTATTTAGTTGCGGGGGGCTCCAGGGGCGCAGGTATACTGGGTGGAACAGTGTAGTTTAGTGTGGGTGCTTAGTGACAGCTTATCAATAAAGCTGTAGAAAAGCCGAAGAGCAGCGAGATCGGATGAGTGATAACTATCACAGTCCGCTGCTCATCGCCCCGTATTTGGTGCGCAGCTTTTTTGATAACTTTGGCAAGATTTTTCAGGTCTGCGGCGGCTATGGTAGGCGAGCTTAGGCGGGCGTATTGGGCCGGCGAAGGCAGGTATGTAGACACGATATTCTTTAACACCTAATATGTAATTTGAAGTAATATGATTCTTTAAAACTATTAGTCTAACAGGCTGAAGTTCAGTGGCTATAGCGATAGCTATGGAATTCCTTATTTTGTTATCTATCAGGATCTGAATTTTTTTTTAGAAATTATTGGACCCCGCTTTTAAGGAATATATATTAAGAGGAGAATAAAGGGTCATTTAAGTCTGATGTAAATTCAGTGCTAGTCCCCTAGTTTCAGATCAGTAATAAATTGCAGTGGATGAGTAAATATTTTTTTCCTACCATTTAGTGACTTGTAACTTTTTTCCTGGTATAGTAACATTGAACCCTTGAATAATAAACCAAAGTGATATTTTTCCTCCCCTGCATATATACTATCTCTGAAACAGAGGAAAAAATCTAGATAGCATTGTGAGTTGTGAAAGTGGTAACACAAGCATCCTTAATTATGTTTTTGAGGATAATGTTTACCCATGCTGCATCTAGGTCCAAACACCAGCGGAAGAAACAATCAACTTTAGAAATAAAACCAATTTGAAAAAAAAAGGTTCACTGAAAATGTTCCCCAAATATTTTGAATTTGAAAGAATAGGTATATATTCAAATTCTATTTCCTGGGATCACTCAAGTAACACAAGAATGCATTTGAAACCCATGCTGGAAAAATTATATTCTGCCTTGATTGTTATCTGTTTGTAAAAGTGTTTTGAGTAACAAATTGTTTAGAAGTTTTATCCTGAGGAGGCTTCAACATGATGTTTTGTGTTATGTAAATAATGTTAATAAAAGTTCTAGTCAAATAATGTATAGTTCTTTCTTGAAGTGTATGATCTAACCAATTCTGATGTGAAACCAATCACAACCTATTAAAGAGAAGCCTTTCAGATGATTGAATGTTTTTGGAGGGCTTGAATATGAAGATAAGTGATGAAAATGAACTTAAATGAGAATTTAATTTTGTATGTTTTATGTTTTTTTTGTTAGAAAATGGGTAATAAGCTTTGCTGATTTGCAGAATATTACTAGTTTATAGAGAAAGGACATTATTTAAAAACTTAGTGGCAGTGTCCAGAGAGTATTTGGAATCATTTTTCCAAGAAAACAATGTCAACTAAATAAATAGTCAATACATCTTAGGTATAACATAAATGACTAATTTCAGTAGTTTGTTAAATATCCACAGGGCTGGAGATAAGCTGATTGGTGGACTTGTAAACTCTGGTCATTGATCTTTTTTTTAGAGCTGGAGAAAGAACTGATGACATTTCTCAGCTGGAATAGTAAGATAAGAATTATTTAGTTCTAAACATACAAACTAGTCTATTTGTGTAGAAGGAATTTTTTTAGAAATTGTATGCTTACTTAAAGTGGGCAGATCCCCAAGATGGCTGCAAGTTTTTATGGCTCTGCTGAAAGCCTTCATGAATAACCCTTCTTACAGCTTATATATCCAGCCATCCGCACCCCCCTAGGCATTTAGGTTGTCCAGGAACTATAGTGGACAGAAGAAACACTATCATTGCTACCCCGGAAAGGCTATTGACTGTCTAGGAACTTTGAGTTCTAACCTTGGAACAAGCCTTGTGTTGCCACCCTCTTTGGCTTAGAAATCTAGAGACTTGCTTCTATTTTATGCAGAGTATTCCTGCTATTGATTATCTACAGAGTGTAGCAGTGACGATCTTGCCTACAGGGTACAGATATTTTCTATCAGCATAGCTGTGTTACCTTCTAAAGACGGCAATGGATACTATTTTGTCTGATTTAGCGAGCATTCTAATGCTGTCTTTCTACTCTATGCTCCAACAGCTTCACTCTCTCCAGTGTGAAGTGAAGCAGCTGAACCAGCAATCTACGGCAGAGCCCTCTGCCACGTGTATGCCTACAGCTTTAAATGGAACACCACCATATGCTATTCTGCATATGATTGAGAACGACCCTATAGCCGTGAACCTTGTGTATAGCCCATCTCGGAAGTCCACATTTCACTTGAAGCGTATCTTTGGACTCTTATGCCAACCCTGTCCTCTGGGCACTCTAGACTGTGTCAGTACTGCCGTGATTTTTATGGTCTCCCAATCTTGTGCACCGAAGTCCACTATAGACAATGTTAAGGTACCGGCTATTTGAGACCCGTTGCTGCTTTTGCGTAATTCATTATATGTATGCTTTCTTCAGCAAGACTAACCTCACAAACCCTGTACTTGCCTCTGGTACAGTGTGAAATTGGATAGAGGGGGTGCCTGCAAGCTATTAAAAATGGCAGTGTATAGCAATAAATACAAGACTGCCCTCCATGACACTTTCATCTCGGACTGACTTTGTAATAGGAATAATTAATCCTGCAATGTCTGAATAAACAAGAGGACGTTTCAAAATTAATTATACTTTTTTTATCTGATTTAAATTTCAATACTCTGTTTATTTAAGATGCATGCCTGCAAATGAATTGCTATAGCGTTAGACAACTATGGTAATAGCTTATTGTTCTTCTATGTTTAAAATTAGTTTTATTTTTATTTTTTTATCTTTTCCTCTGTATAACATATTTGGTTACCCCATTTCATTACTACTTATCAGTATCACTTGACAATAGTCTGGGTTTACACACTTCCCTTGCTAGGCTATGATTTAGTTGACCTGCATACACAAGAGTTTATATCTATGTATACACTGTGAGGCCCATTTATCAAGCTCCGTATGGAGCTTGAAGGGCTGTCTAAAGACCGCTGCTCCATAACCCTGTCCACCTGCTCCGATGAGGCGGACAGGAATCATTGCAATTCAACCCGATCAAGTACGATAAGGTTGATTGACACCTCCCTGCTGGTGGCCCATTGGCCTTGATGCTGCAGGGGGCGGCGTTGCACCAGCAGCTCTTGTGAGCTGCTGGTGCAATGCTGAATACGGAGTGTGTATTGCTCTCCACATTCAGGGAGGTCTTGAGGACCTGGTCCGCAAGACCTTTGATAAATTGGCCTCTATGGCTGTAAGTTTACTAAAGCATACATGAATGAGAATTCCTGATTCTCCATAACGACATAATGCAACAATACGCAGGATAAGTGCGAGGGTAGCTTATGGATGGTTGCTCAACAAATGTTTTATGTTATACTGGTAATTGTCTGTTTTGATCTTTTTGTTTGTTGATTTTTGTTTGGTGTTTTACTTTTGGAAAAAGAAAATTAGGAAAATAATTCCATCAGTAGAGGATTCCATAAAATCTAACAATACAGTTGATCCTACTGAGAAACAACCTTACTCACTCACTCACTCACTCATTTTTCATTTCTACTGTTTATTGGAGAAGGCTTGTTGCTCCCCCTTTCTTCTCTTTTACTCAGAATTTGAACTGTTTAATAACATATTTCCTACTATGAATAGTTTACAATGTATAATTTAAGTGCTATCAGATGATGTCTTGTAATATGCCAGACACACTCTTTCTGTACTTCTTTCATTGTATGCATTTTGTGCATTTTCCTCAATAAAAAAAGAATGAAAGAAATTGTATGCTTTCATTTTGAAATCATTATATGGAATATAAAAAGAAAACTTGAGTGTATTACTGGACAAAATTAATTGCTTAAAAGCAAATAGCCTAAATCCCACAAGAACAATATAAGACTACAATGAAGGCAGTTGAAAAGGAAATTCTGATATTAAAGGGACAGTCTAGTCTTAATTAAACTTTCATGATTCAGAAAGGGCATGCAATTTTAAACAACTTTCCAATTTACTTGTATCATCAAATTTGATTTTTCTCTTGGTATTCTTTTTGAAGGCTAAACCTAAGTATGCTCATATGCTAATTTCTAAGTTTGTGAAGGCCACCTGTTATCTTAGTGCATTTTTGACAGTCTTTCACAGCTAGACAGTGCTAGTTCATGTGTGCCATATAGATAACATTGTGCTCACTCCCAGGGAGTTATTTATTAGTCAACACTGATTGGCTAAAAATGAGATAATGTGCAGTCTGCAGAGGCCTAGATACAAGGTAATTACAGAGGTAAAATGTGTATTAATTTATGCAAAACTGGGAAATGGGTAATAGAGGGATTATCTATCTTTTTAAACAATAGATATTCTGGAGTAGACTGTCCCTTTAAATTGAAATTATTCATAGTTTGATGTTAACAGGAATGTTAAGCCAAAAATGCTGATTTTATCTTTATTACACATTCCTTGCCTAAGCTGTAATTTTGTTCAAGCTGATCTGCAGAGAAGAATGTCAGAACATCCCTAAATTCAGGTGTGAAAACTTGTTACATCATACCCAAAAATACTTTTCATTTTAATAAATTTGCAAAATTATTTAAATTATGGTTTTTAGGAATATATATACAGGTATAGGTGTATGTGTGTATGTGTATATATATATATATATATATATATATATATATATATATATATATATATATATATATAAACTTCAAAGTATCAATCCGCCCTCCTGGTTCAACTACCCGGGTAAACACTTGTAGTAGATAAATAGCAATAAACAGTGATGCATCAGGACTTTATCAATACAAGTCAAGTTTATTTAACGTTTAAACTTTGAAGAAGGGGATTTTATTCCCCAAAACGTCAAATAAACTTGACTTGTATTGATAAAATCCTGAGGTATCACTGTTATTGATATATATATATATATAGTTATGAAGCAGCTGTCATCACAATGCTGCTTCTTAACCTGTACACCAACTGTTAACTGGCAGATTAAAATCACCCTTGGAAAGTTAGATCGTGGTGATTGACAGCACTTGCTGGTGCATGGATGGCCTTGCGCTAGCAGGGGGCAGCATTGCACAAGCAGCTGCTGGTGCAATGATAAATGCGGGCAGTGTATTACTGGCCGCGATACCGGGTGGACAGGTATGCTGGAGCAAGTCTTGTCCATCCTGTGTTTGGGAAATGTTGGCCTAAATGAATGATAAAATTGATAGAAGCCCATTATTTATTATAATAATGCTATATTTTAAAATAGGCAAAGCAATCTCTGCAAGCATTTTTATATTATTAGTAGTGATGTCGCGAACCTAAAATTTTGCGTTCGCGTACGGCGAACGCGAACTTCCGCAAATGTTTGCGAACGGGCGAACCGGGCAAACCGACATAAGCTTCAATAGGCACGCAAATTTTAAAGCCCACAAGCACTCTTTATGGCCACAATAGTGATGGAAAAGTTGTTGCAAGGTGACTAACACTTGGACTGTGGCATTCCGGAGGGGGATCCATGGCAAAACTCCCATGGAAAATTACATAGTTGATGCAGAGTCTGGTTTTAATCCATAAAGGGCATAAATCACCTAACATTCCTAAATTGTTTGGAATAACGTGCTTTAAAACATCAGGTATGATGTTGTATCGATCAGGTAGGGTAAGGGTTACGCCCGCTTCACAGTGACAGATCAAACTCCCCGTTTAACGCACCGCTAACAACCGCAAACAGTCCAAATTCAAATTAATGTGCCACCGGATAGGAGTGGCGTGTTAAGTAGTACTATTCCTATCAGTTTAATCCCTGTTATGTGCCTTTTTTTTTGTTTGGTTTTTGAAGCCACAGTGCAGCACCAGAGGCCAGAAAAATTAGGCATGTACACATGCCTGAAAAATTAGGTATTGTTGCAGCTGCTGCTGTAGCAGCGGCCAGAAAAATTAATGTTTAATTCCCAGGCAAAAAGTGCCCTAAAACATTGCGGCTTGAACCCTAGTTGGTGTCGGATAAGTCATGCAAGTAATCCGGCATTCAGAGATAAAATACAGCAGCGTGTGGACCATTTTTAGCCCAAGGCAGCTCATCTCATCAGGCCTTTTTTAGTCAAATGTATCGCCCACTGTCAGTCCCTTTGGGATCCATCCCTCATTCATCTTAATAAAGGTGAGGTAATCTAGACTTTTTCGACCTAGGCGACTTCTCTTCTCAATGACGATACCTCCTGCTGCACTGAAGGTCCTTTCTGACAGGACACTTGAAGCGGGGCAGGCCAGAAGTTCTATCGCAAATTGGGATAGCTCAGGCCACAGGTCAAGCCTGCATGCCCAGTAGTCAAGGGGTTCATCACTCCTCAGAGTGTTGATATCTTCAGTTAAGGCGAGGTAATCTGCTACCTGTCGGTCGAGTCGTTCTCTGAGGGTGGACCCCGAAGGGCTGTGGCGATGCGTAGGACTTAAAAAGCTCCACATGTCCTCCATCAACAACACATCTGTAAAGCATCCTGTCCTTGCCGGCGTGGTCGTGGGAGGAGGAGGATTACTGTCACCTCTTCCCCTGTTAGATTCCCGTTGTGCTGTGACATCAACCTTATACGCTGTGTAAAGCATACTTTTTAATTTATTTTGGAACTGCTGCATCCTTTCCGACTTGCGGTAATTCGGAAATCATTTCAGGCACTTTATGCTTATACCAGGGGTCTAGTAGCGTGAACACCAAGTACAGGTCATTCTCCTTCAGCCTTTTTATACGAGGGTCCCTCAACAGGCACGACATCATGAAAGAACCCATTTGCACAAGGTTGGATGCCGAGCTACTCATGTTCCGTTCATCGTCCTCAGTGATCTCACTGAAGGTATGTTCTTCCCCCCAGCCACGTACAATCCCACGGGTACCAGATAGGTGACAACGAGCACCCTGGGATGCCTGTTGTGGTTGGTCCTCCTCCTCCTCCTCAAAGCCACATTCCTCCTCTGACTCCTCTTCCTCACAATCCTCTTCCAGCATTGCCGCAGGTCCAGCAAGGCATGCTGATAAGGCTGTTTCTGGTGGTGATGGTGACCACAACTCTTCCTCTTCATGCTCATCTATGGCCTGATCCAGCACTCTTCGCAGGGCATGCTCCAAGAAGAAAACAAATGGTATGATGTCACTGATGGTGCCTTCGGTGTGACTGACTAGGTTTATCACCTCCTCAAAAGGATGCATGAGCCTACAGGCATTGCGCATGAGCGTCCAGTAACGTGGCAAAAAAATTCCCAGCTCCGCTGAGGCTGTCCTAGCACCCCGGTCATACAAATAGTCATTAATGTTTTTTTCTTGTTGGATCAGGTGGTCGAACATTAGGAGTGTTGAATTCCAACGTGTCGGGCTGTTGCAAATCAAGCGCCTCACTGGCATGTTGTTTCGCCGCTGGATATCTGAAAAGTGCGCCATGGCCGTGTAGGAACACCTGAAATGGCCACACACCTTCCTGGCCTGCTTCAGGGCGTCCTGTAAGCCTGGGTACTTATGCACAAAGCGTTGTACGATCAGATTACACACATGTGCCATGCACGGCACATGTGTCAATTTGCCCAAATTCAATGCCGCCACCAAATTTCTTCTGTTGTCACAAACCACTTCGCCGATCTCCAGTTGGTGCGGAGTCAGCCACTGATCCACCTGTACGTTCAGGGCGGACAGGAGTGCTGGTCCGGTGTGACTCTTTGCTTTCAGGCAAGTCAACCCCAAGACGGCGTGACAGTGCCATATCCGGGATGTGGAATAGTACGTGGGGAGCTGGGGGGTGCCTTTGATGTGGAGCAAGATGCAGCAGCAGAAGAGGACTCAGCCAAGGAGGTTATGGAAGAGGATGGGGTAGGTGGAGTAGAGGAGGTGGCAGCAGGCCTGCTTGCAAGTCGTGGTGGTGTCACCAACTCCTCTGCAGAACCACACATTCCATGCTTGGCAGCCATCAGCAGATTTACCCAATGCGCAGTGTAGGTGATATACCTGCCATGACCATGCTTTGCAGACCAGGTATCAGTGGTCAGATGGACCCTTGCCCCAACACTGTGTGCCAGACATGCCATTACTTCCTTTTGCACAATCGAGTACAGGTTGAGGATTGCCTTTTGTGCAAAGAAATTTTGGCCAGGTACCTTCCACTGTGGTGTCCCAATAGCTACAAATTTTTGGAACTCCTCTGACTCCACCAGCTTGTATGGTAAAGGTAAAAGCTGTCGGGATAAGAGTTCAGACAAGCCAGCTGTCAGATGCCGGGCAAGGGGGTGACTTTGTGACATTGGCTTCTTACGCTCAAACATGTCCTTGACAGACACCTGACTGTGGGCAGATGAGCAGGAACTGCTCAAGGCGAGAGACGGAGTGGCGGATGGTTGAGAGGGGACAAGGAGGACAGCAGTGGTTGATGTGGCTGAAGATGCTGGACCAGGAGGAGGATGGCGGCTTTGAGTTTGTGTGCTGCTTGTACTCATGTGTTTATCCCATAGGCGTTTGTGATGTGCGATCATGTGCCTTCGCAAAGCAGTTGTACCTAGGTGGGTGTTGGACTTCCCACGACTCAGTTTCTTTTGGCACAGGTTGCAAATGGCATCGCTTTTGTCAGAGGCAGACACACAAAAAAAATGCCACACTGCTGAGCTCTGCAATGACGGCATTCTGGTGGTGGCAACAGCATGCGTTAATTGGCGTGCTGTCTGGCTGACCCCAGGTGCCGATGCATGCTGTCTGACTGTGCCACTAGCTCCTTGTGACAACCTCCCCCTGCTCCCAACTCGTCTGCTCCTCCTCTCTGTCTCCCCATCTGAACTTTCCCCCTGTTCTTCTTCTCTTCTAGCGGGCACCCACGTGACATCCACGGAGGCATCGTCATCATCAACCGCTTCACTTGTATCTGACAACTCAGCAAAGAAAGCAGCAGCGGGTACAACATCATCATCATCATCATCATCACACCGTATGTCCATGTGTGTAATGCTGCCTGACTGAGAAATATCCCTGTTATCTACATCCTCTGGCAATAATGGTTGCGCATCACTATCACTCATTTCTTCCAACTGATGTGTAAATAACTCCTCTGACAGATCAAGTGAAGCGGCTGTGGTGCTAGTGTTGGTGGTGGCGGCAGGCGGGCAAGTGGTAACTTGAGAGGTGCCGATGCTAAGCTGGAGGAGGATGGTGCATCAAGGTTCCGAGCGGAAGCTGTAGATGATTGGGTGTCCTGTGTTAGCCTGTCATTTATGTCCTCAGAACTGTTCAAGTTCGGGGTACGTGGCCTCTGAACACTGGGTCACCCTGCGGGGTGGCCTGCCTCTGCTTGTCATTTTTTTTTTCGATTAGTGGTACTATGCGTGCAAGCTACTGTGACAACAGATATGAGTGGCACTGTGCACTGGCAGAAGTTGGCAGAGTAGACGCTGTAGGCCTTACACACACGCTTGCAGACAACTAACTGCTATTCAATCTATTACAGTCAAATGTTTTATTTTTTTTTAAATGTACACTACTGTTACACCAGATATGAGTTGCACCGGGGTGACACTGTGCCCTGGCAGGCACTGAAATGTACACGCGTGAAGGAAGCTGACTGCTATTATTTCACAGTCAAAAAAGTGTTGTTTTTTTTTAAATGTACACTACTGTTACACCAGATATGAGTTGCACTGGGGTGACACTGTGCCCTGGCAGGCACTGAAACGCCACGTGTGAAGGAAACTGACTGCTATTATTTCACAGTCAAAAAAGTGTTTTGTTTTTTTAATGTACACTACTGTTACACCAGATATGAGTTGCACTGGGGTGACACTGTGCCCTGGCAGGCACTGAAACGCACACGTGTGAAGGAAACTGAATGCTATTATTTCACAGTCAAAAAAGTGTTTTTTTTTTTTTTTTTAAATGTACACTACTGTTACACCAGATATGAGTTGCACTGGGGTGACACTGTGCCCTGGAAGGCAATGAAACGCACACGTGTGAAGGAAACTGACTGCTATTATTTCACAGTCAAAAAAGTGTTGTTTTTTTTAAATGTACACTACTGTTACACCAGATATGAGTTGCACTGAGGTGACACTGTGCCCTGGCAGGCACTGAAACGCACACTTGTGAAGGAAACTGACTGCTATTATTTCACAGTCAAAAAATTGTTTTTTTTTTTAAATGTAGACTACTGTTACACCAGATATGAGTTGCACTGGGGTGACACTGTGCCCTGGCAGACACTGAAACGCACACGTGTGAAGGAAACTGACTGCTATTATTTCACAGTCAAAAAAGTGTTTTTTTTTTAAATGTACACTACTGTTACACCAGATATGAGTTGCACTGGGGTGACACTGTGCCCTGGCAGGCACTGAAACGCACACGTGTGAAGGAAACTGACTGCTATTATTTCACAGTCAAAAAAGTGTTTTTTTTTTTAATGTACACTACTGTTACACCAGATATGAGTTGCACTGGGGTGACACTGTGCCCTGGCAGGCACTGAAACGCACACGTGTGAAGGAAACTGACTGCTATTATTTCACAGTCAAAAAAGTGTTGTTTTTTTTTTTTTAAATGTACACTACTGTTACACCAGATATGAGTTGCACTGGGGTGACACTGTGCCCTGGCAGGCACTGAAACACACACGTGTGAAGGAAACTGACTGCTATTATTTCACAGTCAAAAAAGTGTTGTTTTTTTTTTAAATGTACACTACTGTTACACCAGATATGAGTTGCACTGGGGTGACACTGTGCCCTGGCAGGCACTGAAACGCCACGTGTGAAGGAAACTGACTGCTATTATTTCACAGTCAAAAAAGTGTTTTGTTTTTTTAATGTACACTACTGTTACACCAGATATGAGTTGCACTGGGGTGACACTGTGCCCTGGCAGGCACTGAAACGCACACGTGTGAAGGAAACTGAATGCTATTATTTCACAGTCAAAAAAGTGTTTTTTTTTTTTTTTTTAAATGTACACTACTGTTACACCAGATATGAGTTGCACTGGGGTGACACTGTGCCCTGGCAGGCACTGAAACGCACACGTGTGAAGGAAACTGACTGCTATTATTTCACAGTCAAAAAAGTGTTGTTTTTTTTAAATGTACACTACTGTTACACCAGATATGAGTTGCACTGGGGTGACACTCTGCCCTGGCAGGCACTGAAATGCACACTTGTGAAGGAAACTGACTGCTATTATTTCACAGTCAAAAAAGTGTTGTTTTTTTTAAATGTACACTACTGTTACACCAGGGGCGCGATCCGATATCGATCGCAGTTTGCGGCGCAAGCGAGGGAACCGGCGTCCCTCACAGTTTCAGCTCGCAACTCGAGCCATCCCATATAGGTCGCCGTCAGATGCTAACGTGCCGTAAGTCTGACAAACCAGCGATGTCCAGAAATCTGCGTAAGTACAAATTTCTGGCGTCGCCAGTGACTTGCGGCACGTTAGAAACTGCCGGCGCCTATAAAACCTGACTAAAGTTTAAAACACCCGCACTGTCTAACACGCCTCCCTAACATAGCCCGCACTGTCTAACACGCCTCCCTAACATAGCCCGCACTGTCTAACCCTCTATCCGCTATCCCCCCTCACTAGCCTAACAATAAAAAAGCTATTAACCCCTAAACTGCCGCTCCTTTACCCCGCCGCAACCTAATAAAGTTATTAACCCCTAAACCGCCGCTCCCGTACCCCGCCGCCAGCTATATTATATCTATAACCCCCTAAAGTGAGCCCCTAACACCGCCGCCATCTATATTAAAATTATTAACCCCTAATGTAAGCCCCTTACACCGCCGCCATCTCTATTAAAATGATTAACCCCTAATTTAATCTACCTACCCCGCCGCCAGCTATATTATCTATATTAACCCTAAGTATATTATAGTTAATATAGGTATTACATTATATATATTAACTATATTAACCCTAATTATATTAGGGTTAATATAGTTAATATAGTTACTATAGTATTTATATAAACTATATTAACTCTATCTAACCCTAACTAAATTTATATTAAATTAATCTAATTCATTTATAAACTAAAATATTACTATTTAAATCTAAATACTTACCTATAAAATAAACCCTAAGATAGCTACAATATAATTAATAATTACATTGTAGCTATGTTAGGGTTAATATTTATTTTACAGGTAAATTGTTAATTATTTTAACTAGGTATAATAGATATTAAATAGTTATTAACTATTTAATATCTACCTAGTTAAAATAATTACCCAATTACCTGTAAAATAAATCCTAACCTAAGTTACAAATACACCTACACTATCAATAAATTTAATAAACTACAAACATCTATCTAAAAATACAATTAAATTAACTAAACTAAATTACAAAAAAAACCAAACACTAAATTACAAAAAATAAAAAAAAGATTACAAGATATTTAAGCTAATTACACCTATTCTAAGCCCCCTAATAAAATAATAAACCCCCAAAATAAAAAAAATTCCCTGGCCTTTTCTAAATTCAACAAATTTCAAATCTCTTTACCTTACCAGCCCTTAAAAGGGCCTTTTGTGGGGCATGCCCCAAAGAATTCAGCTCTTTTGCATACAACAAATACAATACCCCCCCCCATTACAACCCACCACCCACATACCCCTATTCTAAACCCACCCAAACCCCCCTTAAAAAAGCCTAACACTACCCCCCTGAAGATCTCCCTACCTTGTCTTCACCACACCGGGCCGAACTCCTGATCCGATCCGGGCGATGTCTTCCTCCAAGCGGCAAAGAAGAATTCTTCCTCCGGCGACGTCTTCCTCCAAGCGGCAGCAAAGTCTTCATTCTTCCGGCGGCATCTTCAATCTTCTTTCTTCGCTCCGCCGCCGCGGAGCATCCATCCCGGCCGACTGCTGAACTTGGAATGAGGTACCTTTAAATGACATCATCCAAGATGGCGTCCGCCGAATTCCGATTGGCTGATAGGATTCTATCAGCCAATCGGAATTAAGTTAAAAAAATCTGATTGGCTGATTGAATCAGCCAATCAGATTCAAGTTCAATCCGATTGGCTGATCCAATCAGCCAATCAGATTGAGCTCGCATTCTATTGGCTGATCGGAACAGCCAATAGAATGCGAGTCTTCATTCTTCCGGCGGCATCTTCAATCTTCTTTCTTCGCTCCGCCGCCGCGGAGCATCCATCCCGGCCGACTGCTGAACTTGGAATGAGGTACCTTTAAATGACGTCATCCAAGATGGCGTCCGCCGAATTCCGATTGGCTGATAGGATTCTATCAGCCAATCGGAATTAAGTTAAAAAAATCTGATTGGCTGATTGAATCAGCCAATCAGATTCAAGTTCAATCCGATTGGCTGATCCAATCAGCCAATCAGATTGAGCTCGCATTCTATTGGCTGATCGGAACAGCCAATAGAATGCGAGCTCAATCTGATTGGCTGATTGGATCAGCCAATCGGATTGAACTTGAATCTGATTGGCTGATTCAATCAGCCAATCAGATTTTTTTAACTTAATTCCGATTGGCTGATAGAATCCTATCAGCCAATCGGAATTCGGCGGACGCCATCTTGGATGACGTCATTTAAAGGTACCTCATTCCAAGTTCAGCAGTCGGCCGGGATGGATGCTCCGCGGCGGCGGAGCGAAGAAAGAAGATTGAAGATGCCACCGGAAGAATGAAGACTTTGCTGCCGCTTGGAGGAAGACGTCGCCGGAGGAAGAATTCTTCTTTGCCGCTTGGAGGAAGACATCGCCCGGATCGGATCAGGAGTTCGGCCCGGTGTGGTGAAGACAAGGTAGGGAGATCTTCAGGGGGGTAGTGTTAGGCTTTTTTAAGGGGGGTTTGGGTGGGTTTAGAATAGGGGTATGTGGGTGGTGGGTTGTAATGGGGGGGGGTATTGTATTTGTTGTATGCAAAAGAGCTGAATTCTTTGGGGCATGCCCCACAAAAGGCCCTTTTAAGGGCTGGTAAGGTAAAGAGCTTTGAAATTTGTTGAATTTAGAATAGGGCAGGGAATATTTTTTATTTTGGGGGTTTATTATTTTATTAGGGGGCTTAGAATAGGTGTAATTAGCTTAAATATCTTGTAATCTTTTTTTTATTTTTTGTAATTTAGTGTTTGGTTTTTTTTGTAATTTAGTTTATTTAATTTAATTGTATTTTTAGATAGATGTTTGTAGTTTATTAAATTTATTGATAGTGTAGGTGTATTTGTAACTTAGGTTAGGATTTATTTTACAGGTAATTGGGTAATTATTTTAACTAGGTAGATATTAAATAGTTAATAACTATTTAATATCTATTATACCTAGTTAAAATAATTAACAATTTACCTGTAAAATAAATATTAACCCTAACATAGCTACAATGTAATTATTAATTATATTGTAGCTATCTTAGGGTTTATTTTATAGGTAAGTATTTAGATTTAAATAGGAATATTTTAGTTTATAAATGAATTAGATTAATTTAATATAAATTTAGTTAGGGGTGTTAGGGTTAGATAGAGTTAATATAGTTAATATAAATACTATAGTAACTATATTAACTATATTAACCCTAATATAATTAGGGTTAATATAGTTAATATATATAATGTAATACCTATATTAACTATAATATACTTAGGGTTAATATAGATAATATAGCTGGCGGCGGGGTAGGTAGATTAAATTAGGGGTTAATCATTTTAATAGAGATGGCGGCGGTGTAAGGGGCTTACATTAGGGGTTAATAATATTAATATAGCTGGCGGCGGTATAGGGGGATTAGATTAGGGGTTAATAATTTTTATATAGGTGGCGGCGGTGTAAGGGGTCAGATTAGGGGATAGATAAGGTAGATGGCGGCGGTTTTAGAGGCTTACAGTAGGGGGTTAGTTTATGTAGATGGCGGCGGGGTCCGGGAGCGGCGGTTTAGGGGGTAATAACTTTATTAGGGATTTCGGGGGGGGGGGATCGCGGTTGACAGGGAGATAGACATTGCGCATGCGTTAGGTGTTAGGTTTATTTTAGCAGATCGCGGTTGACAGGGAGATAGACATTGCGCATGAGTTAGGTGTTGGGTTTATTTTCTAGTTAGTTTAGGGAGTTACGGGGCTCCAATAGTCAGCGTAAGGCTTCTTACGGCTGCTTTTTGTGGCGAGGTGAAAATGGAGTAAGTTTTCTCCATTTTCGCCACGTAAGTCCTTACGCTGCATATTGGATACCAAACTGCGCGGGTTTGGTATACCTGCCTATGGCCCAAAAAACTGCGGGCGATGGCAGAAATATACGCGCGTAACTTCTAGGTTACGCCGTATATGTGATACCAAACCCGTGCAAATATTGGCGTCGCCGGCTTTTGCGGGCGACGATTTATATCGGATCGACCCCCAGATATGAGTTGCACTGGGGTGACACTGTGCCCTGGCAGACACTGAAACGCACACGTGTGAAGGAAACTGACTGCTATTATTTCACAGTCAAAAAAGTGTTTTTTTTTTTTTAAATGTACACTACTGTTTCAACAGATATGAGTTGCACTGGGGTGACACTGTGCCCTGGCAGGCACTGAAATGCACACGTGTGAAGGAAACTGACTGCTATTATTTCACAGTCAAAATAGTGTTGGTATTTTTAAATGTACACTACTGTTACACCAGATATGAGTTGCACTGGGGTGACACTGTGCCCTGGCAGGCACTGAAACGCACACATGTGAAGGAAACTGACTGCTATTATTTCACAGTCAAAAAAGTGTTTTTTTTTTTTAAATGTACACTACTGTTACACCAGATATGAGTTGCACTGGGGTGACACTGTGCCCTGGCAGGCACTGAAACGCACACGTGTGAAGGAAACTGACTGCTATTATTTCACAGTCAAAAAAGTGGTTATTTTTTTAATGTACACTACTGTTACACCAGATATGAGTTGCACTGGGGTGACACTGTGCCCTGGCAGGCACTGAAACGCACACGTGTGAAGGAAACTGACTGCTATTATTTCACAGTCAAAAAAGTGTTTTGTTTTTTTCTAAATGTACACTACTGTTACACCAGATATGAATTGCACTGGGGTGACACTGTGCCCTGGCAGGCACTGAAACACACACGTGTGAAGGAAACTGACTGCTATTATTTCACAGTCAAAAAAGTGTTTGTTTTTTTTTAAATGTACACTACTGTTACACCAGATATGAGTTGCACTGGGGTGACACTGTGCCCTGGCAGGCACTGAAACGCACACTTGTGAAGGAAACTGACTGCTATTATTTCACAGTCAAAAAAGTGTTGTTTTTTTTAAATGTACACTACTGTTACACCAGATATGAGTTGCACTGGGGTGACACTGTGCCCTGGCAGGCACTGAAACGCACACGTGTGAAGGAAACTGACTGCTATTATTTCACAGTCAAAAAAGTGTTGTTTTTTTTAAATGTACACTACTGTTACAACAGATATGAGTTGCACTGGGGTGACACTGTGCCCTGGCAGGCACTGAAATGCACACGTGTGAAGGAAACTGACTGCTATTATTTCACAGTCAAAATAGTGTTGGTTTTTTGAAATGTACACTACTGTTACACCAGATATGAGTTGCTGGCGTGACACTGTGCCCTGGCAGGCACTGAAACACACACGTGTGAAGGAAACTGACTGCTATTATTTCACAGTCAAAAAAGTGTTGTTTTTTTTTAAATGTACACTACTGTTACACCAGATATGAGTTGCACTGGGGTGACACTGTGCCCTGGCAGGCACTGAAACGCACACGTGTGAAGGAAACTGACTGCTATTATTTCACAGTCAAAAAAGTGTTGTTTTTTTTTTAAATGTATACTACTGTTACACCAGATATGAGTTGCACTGGGGTGACACTGTGCCCTGGCAGGCACTGAAATGCACACGTGTGAAGGAAACTGACTGCTATTATTTCACAGTCAAAAAAGTGTTGTTTTTATTAAATGTACACTACTGTTACACCAGATATGAGTTGCACTGGGGTGACACTGTGCCCTGGCAGGCACTGAAATGCACACGTGTGAAGGAAACTGACTGCTATTATTTCACAGTCAAAATAGTGTTGGTTTTTTGAAATGTACACTACTGTTACACCAGATATGAGTTGCTGGCGTGACACTGTGCCCTGGCAGGCACTGAAACGCACACGTGTGAAGGAAACTGACTGCTATTATTTCACAGTCAAAAAAGTGTTGTTGTTTTTTAAATGTACACTACTGTTACACCAAATATGAGTTGCACTGGTGTGACACTGTGCCCTGGCAGGCACTGAAACGCACACGTGTGAAGGAAACTGACTGCTATTATTTCACAGTCAAAAAAGTGTTGTTTTTTTTTTTAAATGTATACTACTGTTACACCAGATATGAGTTGCACTGGGGTGACACTGTGCCCTGGCAGGCACTGAAATGCACACGTGTGAAGGAAACTGACTGCTATTATTTCACAGTCAAAAAAGTGTTGTTTTTATTAAATGTACACTACTGTTACACCAGATATGAGTGGTGGCACTGGGCAAGTGGGCACAGTATTCGCTGTGAGCCTGACACACACGCTGGCAGGCAGGCAACTGCGATTAGATTACACAGGAAAAAAAAAAGCAGACTGATGTTCTAGCCCTAAAAAGGGCTTTTACAGCAGAGATCAGATGAGTCCTTCAGGACTGTAGTGGACACTGAATACACTAGCCTAGCTATCGATATCCCTATTAAATCAGCAGCAGCTACACTGTCCCTCCTCTCACTAAGAATGCAGCTTCCAAATGAATCTAAAATGGATGCTGTCCAGGAGGTAGGAGGGGTCTGGGAGGGAGGGTCTGCTGCTGATTGGCTGGAAGTGTATGCTGACTGTGAGGTACAGGGTCAAAGTTTTACTCAATGATGATGAATAGGGGGCGGATCGAACATCGCATATGTTCGCCCGCCGCAGCAAACGTGAACAAGCTATGTTCGCCGGGAACAATTCGCCGGCTAACTATTTGCGACATCACTAATTATTAGAGTTAATGCACTTTTTATAAGTATTTGGATATGAGAGCACCCAAAATTTAATTTTTTTCATCTGAAATAACACTTTATCACTATTGAAATGGTCATTTATACAAATATGAGACCACCTAGTAAGGTGATATTAAAAAAATTAAGTAACCATGAAAAAAGACACAGACATCTCCATAGTGAAGCAGATGAGTTTGTTGATATGAAATTGTGAGGCATAGCAGAGAAGAAATATTAAAATAGGATGCTCGCAATCTTAAAGAACATTTTTTATCTTGTTATATTCAGCTTAGAATCTTCTATGTATAAAGGGGCAGTTTACTGTAACATTGTTTTTTTTTTTTTTACTTAATGTGTTTGCAGTTGGTTGTTATACCAGCTGCAGAGTTGAAAATGTATGGTAGAATTATTCTTTTAGGTATATTTTTGTATATGAAACAGCTGTTTCAGCTAACTGAAACCACAACTCAATTATTTAAACAAAGTCCTCATGATCTACTTTACTACTAATTATTCAAAGAACAATACTTAGGGCCCGATGATCTAAAGCTCTTCACTCAGACAAGATGATCTAAGATGTCTCGTCAGTACGACGAGGTCGCTCTAAAAATTTAGACAATTTTATTTTGAGACATCTTTATGTTGCTATGTAGCATTCTTTATGTGAAACAGAGACTCCTACATTAAAATCAGCTAGATTACGAGTTTTGAGCGCTATAGGGAAATTAACGACCGCCACAAAAGCGGCTGTATTTCCCCTCCCTATAGCGCTGCTATTAAAGGTTTTGTAAAACCCGGCTTGTACGGGCGATATGGTTGCGTTGAGCTCCATACCTCACCCAAATACAAGCAGCGTTTTGACGTGCTCGTGCAAGATTTCCCCATTGACATCAATGGGGAGAGTCAGCTAAAAAAAAGCCTAACACTTGCGATCGCAGAAACAAAAGCTCCATAACGCAGCCCCATTAATGTCTATGGAGAAAGAAAAAGTTATGTTTAAACCTAACACCCTAACATAAAAAACACGTCTAAACACCACTAATCTGCTGCCCCTAACATCGCCGCCACCTACATTACAGTTATTAACCCCTAATCTGCCTCCACCAATATCGGCCTCACCTACACACAGTTATTAACCCCTAATTTGCTGCCCCTAACATTGCCGCCACCTACATTACAGTTATTAACCCCTAATCTGCTGGCCCGAACATAGCCACCACCTACCTACACTTATTAGCCCCAAATCTGCTGCCCCCAATGTCGACACCACTATACTAAAGTTATTAACCCCTAAACCTCTGGCCTTCCACATCACTAACACTACATAAATATAGCTTTCATCCTATTGGCAATTCAATCAGCCAATAGGATTGAGCTCACATTCTATTGGCTATTCCAATCAATGATTTTTTACTCTTTAATTCCAATTGGTTGATAGAATTCTATCAGACAATCGGAATTCAAGGGACGCCAACTCGGATGGCTGGGACTGTATGAAGAGGATGCCTTGAAGATGGATGTCTTGAAGATGGAGCCACTCCGCGTCGGAAGGATGAAGATAGAAGATGTTTCTGGATGAAGACTTCTCCCGCCTTCGTTGAGGACTTCTGCCCGCTTGGATGAAGACTTCTCCTGGCTGGATGAGAATGGATGTCTGGTCTTCAAAAACTGTAAGTGGATCTTCGGGGGTTAGTGTTAGGTTTTATTAAGGGTTTATTGAGTGGGTTTTATTTTTAGATTAGGGACTTTGGGTAATGAAAAAGAGCTAAATGCCCTTTTTAGGGCAATACCCATCCAAATGCCCTTTTCAGGGCAATGGGGAGCTTAGGTTTATTTAGATAGGATTTTATTTGGGGGGTTTGGTTGTGTGGGTGGTAGGTTTTACTGTTAGGGGGTTGTTTGTATTTTTTTTACAGGTAAAAGAGCTAATTTATTTGGGGCAATTCCCCCGCAAAAGGCCCTTTTAAGGGCTATTGGCAGTTTAGTGTAGGCTAGGGGCTTTTTTTGGGGGGGGGATTTTTTATTTTGATAGGGCTATTAGATTAGGTGTAATTAGTTTAAATATTTGATAATTTCTTTTTTATTTTATGTAATTTAGTGTTTATTTTTTTTTTGTAATTTAGTTAATTGTATTTATTTAATATAACATTTAATTTTAGTGTAATGTTAGGTTTAACTGTAAGACAGGTTAGATTTTATTTCACAGGTAAATTTGTATTTATTTTTACTAGGTAGTTAGTAAATAGTTAAGAACTATTTACTAACTAATCAACCTAGTTAAAATAAATACAAACTTAGCTGTGAAATAAAAATAAAATCTAAGCTAAATACAATATAACTATTAACTATATTCTAGCTAGCTTAGGTTTTATTTTACAGGTAAGTATTTATTTAGTTTTAAATAGGAATAATTTAGGTAATAATTGTACTTTTTATTTTTAATTATTTTAATTAGGTTAAAGTTAGTGGGTGTTAGGGTTACGTTAGGGTTAGGGTTAGACTTAGGGTTAGGTTTAGGGGTTAATAACTTTAGTATAGTGGCGACGACATTGGGGGCAGCAGATAAGGGGATTAATAATATTTAACTAGTGTTTGCGATGCGGGAGTGCTGCGGTTTAGGGGTTTATGTGTTTATTATAGTGGTGGCACTGTCCGGAGCAGCAGATTAGGGGTTAATAATTTTATTTTAGTATTTGCGATGTGGGAGGGCCTCGGTTTAGGGGTTAAAAGGTATAATCAACCTAGTTAAAATAAATACAAACTTAGCTGTGAAATAAAAATAAAATCTAAGCTAAATACAATATAACTATTAACTATATTCTAGCTAGCTTAGGTTTTATTTTACAAGTAAGTATTTATTTAGTTTTAAAAAGGAATAATTTAGGTAATAATTGTACTTTTTATTTTTAATTATTTTAATTAGGTTAAAGTTAGTGGGTGTTAGGGTTACGTTAGGGTTAGGGTTAGACTTAGGCTTAGGTTTTGGGGTTAATAACTTTAGTATAGTGGCGACGACATTGGGGGCAGCAGATAAGGGGATTAATAATATTTAACTAGTGTTTGCGATGCGGGAGTGCTGCGGTTTAGGGGTTTATGTGTTTATTATAGTGGTGGCACTGTCTGGAGCAGCAGATTAGGGGTTAATAATTTTATTTTAGTATTTGCGATGTGGGAGGGCCTCGGTTTAGGGGTTAAAAGGTATACCTACTATTTACTATATTCTTGGTCCATGGGACCTAAAATTAAGTTCCTAACTGGCCAGCCATTCATGATATACTATTGAAAAAAATGAGGTCTCATTAACCTTACACCAATGTACTTAATAGAGACCGAATTGTTTCGGTTAATTGTGTTTGTATTCTGTTCTTTTGACAAAAAGGTGTTCTGTATTTTATGTATGTTTTATGCAAAAACCTCAATAAAAAATTATTTAAAAAAAAAAAAGGTAGTTTATGAGTGTTAGTGTACTTTGTAACACTTTAGTTATGAGTTTTATGCTACAGCTTTGTAGCGTAAAACCCATAACTACTGACTTTAGATGGGGGTACAAATCTTGACGGCTGTACCGCTCACTTTTTGGCTGGACAGGCAAAACTCATAATACCGGTGCTATGGAAGTCCCATTGAAAAAGAACTTTTTGAAAGGTATGGTACTTACGTTGCGTTAATGCCAAAAAAGTGTGCGGTGCAGCTATACTTACAAGACTCGTAATAGCAGTGGTAGTGAAAAAGCAGCGTTATGAGCCATAACGCAAAACTCGTAATATAGCCAAAAGTGTTTATTTTTTTTGTAATTTAGATAATTGTATTTGATTAATTAAAAAAAATATATTTTTTTGTAATGTTAGGTTTTAGTGTAAGGTAGGTTAGGTTTTATTTTACACGTAACTTTATATTTATTTTAACTAGGTAAAATAGTTAAAGGGACACTGAACCCCAAAAAATTCTTTCTTGATTCAGACAGAGCATGACATTTTAAGCAACTTTCTAATTTACTCCTATTATCAAATTTTCTTTATTCTCTTGGTATCTTTATTTGAAATGCAAGAATGTAATTTCAGATGCCGGCCCATTTTTGTTGAACAACTTGGGTTGTCCTTGCTGATTGGTGGATACATTCATACACCAATAAAAAAGTGCTGTCCAGAGTTCTGAACATAAAAAAGCTTAGATGCCTTCTTTTTCAAATAAAGATAGAAAGTGAATGAAGAAAATTTGATAATAGGAGTAAATTAGAAAGTTGCTTAAAATTGCATGGTCTATCTGAATCATGAAAGAAAAAAATTGGGTTCAGTGTCCCTTTAATAACTATTTACTAACTAATCTACCTAGCTAAACTAAATACAAACTTACCTGTGAAATAAAAATAAAACCTAAGTTAGTTACAATGTAACTATTAGTTATTTTGTAGCTAGCTTATTTTTTATTTTACAGGTAAGAATGTATTTAGTTTTAAATAGGTTATGTAGGTAATAATTGTAAGTTTTATTTAGATTTATTTTAATTATATTTAAGTTAGGGGGTGTTAGGGTTAGGTTCAGGGTTACGTTAGGGTTAGACTTATGCTTAGGGTTAGGGTTACGTTAGGTTTAGGAGTTAATATATTTATGTAGTGATGCGGGAGGGCGGCGGTTTAGGGGTTAATAGGTTTATTATAGTGGGGACGATGTCGGGGAGCAGCGGAATAGGGGTTAATACAATTTTTCAGTGGTGGCTATGTCCAGAGCGGCAGATTAGGGGTTAACAATTTTATTTTATTATTTGCGATGCTGAAGGGCCTCGGTTTAGGGGTTAATAGGTAGTTTATGAATGTTGTGTACTTTGTAACACTTTAGTTATGAGTTTTATGCTACAGCTTTGTAATGTAAAACTCATAACTACTGACTTTAGAGTGCGGTACGAATTTTGTGGTTATAGAATGTACCACTCACTTTTTGGCCTCCCATGTAAACTTGTAATACCGGCACTTTGGAAGTCCCATTGAAAAAGGACTTTTTTTAAAAGCGCGGAACTGACGTTGCGTGACGGCCAAAAAGGTGTGCGGTACACCTATACCTGCAAGACTTGTAATACCGGTGTTAGGAAAAAAGCAGCGTTATGAAGCATAACAATGCTTTTCACTCATAATGCCAAACTCGTAATCAAGCTGAATGTAAGGTCTAAAAAAATCTTAAAGATTTTGTGTAATTTCTCTCTATGCTGGCAAGGTTTTGATAATTAAGCCCTTAGAGAGAACAATGAAAAATTTACATTTTAGTACTTTTCTATTACAGCCCCTAACTGGGAGAATTATTTTATCTAAACCTTCTATTTTACATGGGTTTTTTGTAACCAGAACGTGAGTTCAGAAATGTTCAGCATAGGTGGGCAAAATCATCTATTTCATATGACAAAATAAAAGTGAAGGAGCTATTTGTAAACAGTTTAAAACACTTCAGTAGGTAAAATGGACAATTGGGATTACATTAAAGGGAAGAAAAATTATAGTACATTGTCTCTTTATGTAAAATAATTTAGCATGTAAAGATTGTCTTGATATGAATAAATGGCATTCTATGGTTGTAGTATTTGCAGCAATGTTATACACTGTTGCAAATACTGCTGCCTTAGAGTGTTAAAGACATGTTTGAGCTTCTGAAATCTTATGAATCTACCCAGGTTTATTCTTAAAGAAAGGATACCAAATTCCATTCTGTATATAAACCACAATATTTTAAAAGCATATAAAACCCAATTTTTGTCTTTCATGTTTTAGATAGAGCATGCAGTTTAAACAAGTTTCTAATTTACTTCTATTATTATTTTTTCTTCATTCTCTTGGTATCATTTGTTGAAAAGCAGGAACTTGTGTATAGGAGCCATCTCATTTCTGGAGTTCTATAGCGCAGCAGTTTTGCAAGAATGATATCCATTAATAAGATGCCTACCTAGGTATCTCTTCAACACAATGGGAACAAAGCAAATTTGCTTATAGAAACAAATTGGAAACTTTTTTTTTTTTTAAATTGAATGCTCTGTCTGAGTCAAAAAAGAAAATGTCTCTTTAATCTTGACGGCACAGTCCTCATTAGAGTTTGAGTTGTTTTTTTTGTTTTTTTTTTAACATAGCTAATAAATTAGTGGTATTTTTTGTGATTTACTGTATTTCACAAATTGGTTCCATGCAGAGCTAACTTTACAACAAGAACAAAATCTCCATCCCTCTGTTAGTGAAGCTTCCAGTTATATGCTTGACACAAGTGTTTGTAGCAGTAAAGATAACAGTATTTTGGTTTAACCACCTTGGAAATGGTGATGATTATGTGATTCTTATTTAATTGCAATGGATGTAAATATATGCAAAATGGTAATTACAGTGTTCTGCAGTCAGACAAAGATATGTAAAAACTGAAATTAAAAGTAATGTTGCTTTTAAATATGAAACTGATGTTTATTTTGTTGTTAATGTGTTCACAATACCATACAGCAAAACAGCAAAAACAGATATTGAGGATTATTCCACAATTTCCATTTCACCTTCAACTGTTCTAATTTGCCATAAAAGGGACACAATCACTTATATAACCCTTCAGGGATATAAAAACACAAAGAACCGAAGAAATCTTGCATCTGTTGGAACATGGGTATTTTGAAAGAAAAAGAATGACACAGTCACATGGTTGAATTTTATTTAGACCAATATCTGCAGCCAGCTGCTGCTTGGAGATAGGCACATCAAAATTGATGGCCGACTTGCTGGAAAGTTGTCTTATATCTCAGAAATGTCAAGATAAATTGGAGTCTTAAAAAAGTATAGTACCTGGAAAAGAATAAAAAAAAGTGAATACTGGTTTCACTGCCTACTTGGATGAGTAGGATGTATCCCTATATCTTTCAACCAACTTTTTTTCCCCTCTTTTTTTTTTCTTTGTATAAGATATTTTTTTAGGGGTCTAAATCTTATGAGCCTTGTGCATTGGTCAAATCTTATACATTTGGAGAATTAAAGGGACAGTCTACCACAGAATTGTTTTTAAAATACAGATAAACCCTTTATTACCGATTCTCCAGTTTTGTATAACCAACACGGTTATATTAATATACTTTTTACCTCTGTGAATACCTTGTATCTAAACTCTTGCAGACTGCCCATTTATTTCAGTTCTTTTGACAGACTTGCATTTATAGTGAATCAGTGCCCTCTCATAAGTAACTCCACAGGCATGAGCACAATGTTTTCTTTATGGCACACATGAACTAACGCCCTAGAGCTATGAAAAGTTGTCAAATACTATGAGATAAAAGGTGGCATTCAATGAGAAAATTAGTCTACCTAGGTTTAGCTTTCAACAAAGAATACCAAGAAAACAAAACATATTGGATTATAAAAGTTAAATGGAAAGCTGTTTAAAATTGCATGCCCTATATGAATGAATAAAATGAATGATGAACGTTTAATTTTGACTAGACTGTCCCTTTCAGCTGTCAACCTTGTTGTTTATAGAGAGATTGTAGAATTATGCTTCTGTTGTATGTTTTCTTTTAATTTTGTTGTCATTTTTTTAAATTAAACACTGTAAACATAGAGGGCCAGATCACTGGTTACAAACTAACCAAAGACAACAAAATTTGAGTTCTCAGGGGGAGCTAGAGGAAAAAAAATAAATATATATAAATATATATATATATATATATATATATATATGTATATAATAACAAAATTGTCAATATTCTAACAAAAAGATGAAATACCTAATGAATTAAATAGTACAAACGGAGGAAATGTTGATACTAAATATACCAGAAGAGAGACATAAAACAAAATTCTTCTAGAGGGAGCTCCTCTTCAGATGGTATGGTATCATCAATAGACGTTTAGAAGTAGAAAACAAAAGGGCGCCTAATACTGTAGAATTTTCAAGGAGTATATATGAAGATAATGCAATCTCAATTGGGTAACGCACATTTAAAGGAGCACTATGTGTGAGATAGTGCTAAATTAACAGGCTGGATTCAACAGTCTCCAGCTGACTGACACCTCCATATATGCTTCCAAAATCCAGCTGCATATGGTCTGTTTCTTGTCCTCTTAGGATACAACTTTTCCAAAATATTATGGAGGCATAATTAAGGTTTGTTAACTGCAATATGAGTTTCAAAGAATTATGCCATAATTGCTTGGTGACATGCCTGATGTAACTCTGCATTATAGCTGAGAAATTCATTGCATGTTTTTAAGCTACTGATTTTATTAAAGTTTTTACTACATGATTCGGCAAGCAGTTACGGCATAATTCTTTGAAGCTCCTGTTGCAGTTAAAAAATCAATCTGTCAATCTATCTGTATTCATATAGATATAAAGGTATAGAGATATATTTATATATATATATATATATATGTTACAGGTAAAGTCAGATACCAAAGTGGCTGTGGGTAAAGCCTGATGTACTGTAATTCACCATCTACACTATTTTTGTTGTCTCCGCCTAGGGCATTTAATGGGGGCGCCCCACCGATCCTCTGGCATCCACCCCAAGTGAACCTTGGGGAATGAAGTTAACAAGAGGGGCCTTGAACCACCCAGATGGAGGCAAAAATATAGTGAAAAATGTTGAATTACATTGCATCGTATATATGTTAGATGCAGTGACTTGATGAAGCGCATGTACTCTGAGGGAATTTATGATATTACATCAGACTTTACCCACAGCCGCTTGGATAATGTCCATTTTACCCGGGTAATCCTAGATTTACCCAATATCTGACTTTATCCACAACACACATCTATATATATAATGAAAAATATGTCTAAAAATAAAAAGAAAATGTTCTAAGTTGTGAAGCGACTTCAGCACAGTTGATCGAGAACAGTATCAGGTTAGCATGTGAACAATAACTAACAAGCAGGTAGATTACGAGTTGTGCGTTTGTCTTTTAACGCTGAAAAAATGCTAATTTCAGCATTAAAACAGTAATGCAGCCATTACAAGTCTTGTCGGTATAGCTGTACCGCAAGCCTTTTAGCCTGTAACGCAACATCATTCCCACACTCGTAAAAATTACGTTTTTTCATGGGACTTCCATAGCGCTGCCATTACGAGTTTTGCGGTGAGGCTAAAAAGCGTGCGTTCCAGCCTATACCGACATGATCTGTTACGCCATCTGAGAGCAGTAGTTATGAGTTTTATGCAACAAAACTGTTACATAAAACTCATAACTAAAGTGTTACATAGTACACTAAACACCCATAAACTACCTATTAACCCCTGAACTGAGGCCCTCCTGCATTGCAAATACTATATTTAAGTTATTTACCCCTAATCTGCTGCTCCCGACATTGCAGCCACTAATAAAATGTATTAACCCCTATTCCACAGCTACCCGACATCATCACCACTATAAAAAAGCTATTAACCCCTAAACCGCTGCCCTCCAACATCGTAAACACTATTTAAATATTATTAACACAACACTTAACACTGAGCTGCGCACAGGTAGTAATGCAACAATATGTATGTTAGTGATATTCCAAACAATATTTGTATATATCTGTAACACCCTTTCCTGACCTTCCCTGAGGTGGGTGATAGTGTAATGCTGTCTACCTGTTTCGTGTATGAGAACTAAGCCTCCACAGAGTGGGAGTAGGAGGGGGGGTTGAAATCAGGTATATAAGGGATGCCTGTATGACGCAGTGCCTCCACCTATAGGGGACACCCTAGAATAATAGGGTGTGGGGTCCTATAAGATGCTAGTACAAAAAGAAAACAAGTAATAACCACACAAGAAATCTTCAAATAAAATGTTGCTTTGATTATTATAAAGTGTTTAACCAATAACATACAGTGCAACAAATACAAATAATAATATTAATCACAATATCTTCTTATGACATCAGTATACCTTTTTTTAACTCAGAAGTCCTTCATGAGCTCATGAAATAATAACATAACTGTTGTTGTAAAATACTTTGAGGTGGTGCTGTACAATGCAATTTCATATACTAAATAGAATTTAGTTGAGGTAATTATCCCTTGCTGCTTGTGAACGAAGCTAGAGAGCGCTGCTTGTGATCGATGCAGTGCTCAAGAAAACGTCTCCTCAAAAATACGGAATAACATAAGTCTCTACCTTATTACTGAATTTCAGCAATCCACTTGCCTTATACTGCAAAGTCAGTCTCTCTTTTACTATAAACAGCTGCAGAAATCTCACAGTTATGCCCTTATGTAATGTAGCTTTATAAATCCAGTCAGTGTATTTGTGCAAACTATTCAGGCAGAATAACTTATAGGATATTCTCTGGGTTATCTCCTTAATATATATCACACTCAGTTACTTCCTTATGTAATGCAGCTGTGCAATCCATTTAGTGTATTTATGCAAACTGTTTAGGCAGAATAACTTCTAGAATATTCTCTGGGTTATCTCTTTAATATACAACAACTCTTCAATTTCATGGGGTATATCATACTAGTATGTAACTGGACTATACTAATGACTACAGTGACAACTCCATCAACAGCACACCTATTTCCACCCACACCTCTTAAATCAATTTGAGAGGGAGGCTTGATTTTAAGATGTTTAAGGTAAGTATCATAAAAACTACGATAGATTATGGTGCACTGAGATCCAGTGTCCAACAGCGCCTGTGTAGAAATGTTACAAACTTTTACTCCAATAAAAGCCCTTGGCCCAGCTACATCATCTTCAGATAAATCAAAGGAAATATCAGTCATTCTCTTCTTCTGAGGGACTGTAAGGCTTCCCAAAAAAATCACCAGCATATGAATGTATTTTGCTGGGGCAATCCTTTGAGAAATGGCCTATCTCTCCACAAGTGAAACAACTCCCTTTTGGTCGAGTAGTATTTTGGAGTTTTACAGGTAGTTTTGCTCTCTCCAACTCAGCCTTTACTTGGTCAGGCAGTCCATTCTCCATAAGCTCTTTCAACAAAGAATCTGCATTTCTGGAGTCTTCTAATTTTTTTTTAGTCTCACTTTTACCTATGCAAGCTTCGCCAGACTTACGCACAGTGTGAAAACTCATTTCCTCTTCTTGAGTCCTTATCATAGGCATAAGGGCCTCCAATTCGTTTGGAGCTTGAGAGTGCAATTGGGCTCTAAGAAAGATGGCTATTGGGTGGTCTGGTATAATGCCACAAAGGAACTGATCTTGCCTCCGTTTAATCATATCTTGTCGGGTCACTACCCCTTTTCGAAACAATAATACAAGCTGCTCATGTAATCTTAATAGAAAGTCAGACATCTTCTCTGTCTCTCGCTGCTTAAGTAACCGAAACTTATACAAGAGATCTTCTGGATCTTCAAATAGACTATATAAGGTCTTTAAGAAAGAGATTAACTCTACAGCAGTAGCTTCAGGGTGTTCCTCTCTATGGTGTTGCAACAATACTTGTGCTGGTGGCCTAACACTTTCTAAGAGGCGGACACGCTTCACTGTCTCTGGGCAACTCCATTCTTGCAGCACCATGTTAGCATGATCACACCATGCCGCAATACTCTCCTCTCTTAAGGGTACAGGAAGGTTTCCTGAAAATATCTTTAGTTTCCGGTAACTGTATGTATGTGAGCTGTCTGTGATGCTTGTAGCCAACATCTTCAGAACTTCAGATAGACTCCATATTAGATTAATTTTGAGATCCTCTAACACCCTGAACTTCATTTTCCTTGACTATATGCAGTTCTGATTTTATGGCATAAATGAGGGGTAGTCTGACTGAAGGTAGCCCTAGTAGCTGTAGCTCAGAGGGGTTGGGTACTTCTTAGAAACATTGGTTGGTGTCTATTAATATGCTACCCCAAGTGTCATCTGGTACTCTTTTGAATGCTACTATCTTAGGGTACTCTCTTAGTTGAAGTGCTCTCTGGAGTGACTCACATAGTTTATCTTGACTGGTTCCTAGTGGTATCCAAGTCACAGCCACTGTCTGCTCAATTGGTACCTTTTTCTGCATTGTCCACTCTCTCACCTCTTCTAATTTTAAAAGATGCATCTCTTCTGATTTTTCCCCCTTCTCGATCTCAGCAGTGCCTCCATCGGTAACACCCTTTCCTGACCTTCCCTGAGGTGGGTGATAGTGTAATGCTGTCTACCTGTTTCGTGTATGAGAACTAAGCCTCCGCAAAGTGGGAGTAGGAGGGGGGGTTATATAAGGTATATAAGGGATGCCTGTATGATGCAGTGCCTCCACCTATAGGGGACACCCTAGAATAATAGGGTGTGGGGTTCTATAAGATTTTAGTACAAAAAGAAAACAAGTAATAACCACACAAGAAATCTTCAAATAAAATGTTGCTTTGATTATTATAAAGTGTTTAACCAATAACATACAGTGCAACAAATACAAATAATAATATTAATCACAATATCTTCTTATGACATCAGTATACCTTTTTTAACTCAGAAGTCCTTCAGGAGCTCATGAAATAATAACATAACTGTTGTTGTAAAATACTTTGAGGTGGTGCTGTACAATGCAATTTCATATACTAAATAGAATTTAGTTGAGGTAATTATCCCTTGCTGCTTGTGAACGAAGCTAGAGAGCGCTGCTTGTGATCGATGCAGTGCTCAAGAAAACGTCTCCTCAGAAATACTGAATAACATAAGTCTCTACCTTATTACTGAATTTCAGCAATCCACTTGCCTTATACTGCAAAGTCAGTCACTCTTTTACTATAAACAGCTGCAGAAATCTCACAGTTATGCCCTTATGTAATGTAGCTTTATAAATCCAGTCAGTGTATTTGTGCAAACTATTCAGGCAGAATAACTTATAGGATATTCTCTGGGTTATCTCTTTAATATACATCACACTCAGTTACTTCCTTATGTAATGCAGCTGTGCAATCCATTTAGTGTATTTATGCAAACTGTTTAGACAGAATAACTTCTAGAATATTCTCTGGGTTATCTCTTTAATATACAACAACTCTGCAGCACATCACACTCAGTTACTTCCTTATGTAATGCAGCTGTGCAATCCATTTAGTGTATTTATGCAAACTGTTTAAGCAGAATAACTTCTAGAATATTCTCTGAGTTATCTCTTTAATATACAACAACTCTGCAGCACATCAGATATGACTTAAAAGATCTTAAAACAGCAGATAATGGCTGACACTCACAGTACAAATAAAAGGTTCCAACTTCTGTCTTCAGCAGCCACATGTAGCAATGTCTGAACTGTCTCTGGAATCCATGCATTAGTCTGAATAACTTCTTTCAGCTTGGAAATCGCAACTTTCTTCCCCCATTTCAAAGTCTGTGCAAAGCTCCACACTTCTCTTAACACCTCAGAAATCTCCTCAGCACTAACAACTCCTCCCCCTTCCCAGATGGCATTTCTCTTCCTCAATACAACTATTACAGCAGCCATCTTGGGTAAGGGCAAGGTCCTTACATTAATAAAAAAGAAAATAAAAATTCAGTTACTTTTATATACGTATATATTTATCCACAATTTAAAAGGTACAGTAATTAAGCATACACTTCTTACAATACACACTATATGTTTACCAAACTAATTACCACCAACGTGCCTCAAGGAGTATGTGTAAAAAAATTATCTTCTTAAGTCTTCTTAATTGCTTCTTCCTTTTGGGAATGGTAGCTCTCCCCTTGATGAGTCACAGGTGCAGCTCCCACACGTCTCCAAGCACCAAGGAGTACACTGGAAATTGGGTTGAAATACTGCAAAACAAGAGCACAGGAGCGCAACCTTTACTCGAGGTAGTAATTGAGTAATTTATTTTGAGCACACACCAATCTATGCACTTACAGGAAAAACGTAAAAAAATGCCTTAATCAATGTAAAATCACAGTTTAAAAGCACTACGATCATCATCCGCTTCTGGGCATTAGGTTTTTAGTGCATCTCAGTCCAAGTAGACACAAAGCACTGTATCAGTTATTCAAGTCCCTGCAAGGCACTTTCCTCCCACAAACAAATGGATACACACACCAATCCAATCCTACGCATTTCATCTAACCTGTGTAGACTTTCTCAAGGCAATATCGGACTGAAGGTGTATTGCCGTGAGGATCCCCGTCTGTTAAGAGCGGCCGCAAACTCCTCCTCTTCCTGTGATGCTCTCCGCTCTGACTGGCTCGCTTGCACCACAACAAACCCGCCTCTAGCCATGTGTTTGTTGCGTCACACTGCTTTCATTGCAAGCCGCCTCCATGAATGCACAGTTCTTAGGTTTACACTGCTTAATCATAGATAGAAAATTGCGTATAACAACCCTAAAGAATCCCTTACTCTTGGACTTATCTCCTGCACTAATATAAATGAAGAAAAAAATATATTAACATTTATATACTTTATACAATTTAAATGCATAAATTTCCATACATAAAATATATACACAACACATAAAAAGTTTGTACATGCCTTATAATATTTAATACAAATTTAAAAAAAATCTCATAATATTTACTTCATTTTAAAAAAAAACTCTTTCCTACCATTAAAAACTATAAATGGACAAATCTATATATAATAACATCATATTTAATGTATTCTTCACAGGGCCTATTGGTCTCTATCTTCCAACTATATTTCCATTATCATTACACCATAAACGCCTGCAAATCTATATTCAAATCTTTTGGAGTTAGGCTTTCTAATTCCTGAATCCATCTTGTTTCCATTTTCCTGAGTAACAAGAGCCTTTGATGGGGGTTTTCACCTTGGGGGACTTCTAATATACTGATATGAAGATTTCTTGGATCTTTAATCGTTTATTAATGGAATAATTTAATAGGTACTTTGATTCAGGTAGTCATAATAAGAAATTTAAATATAGAGACATCTTGAGTTTGGGGGAAAGGTTATCTTTAAAAAAAAATAAAGTAAGATAATAAGCTAGTAATTAGGCAGGCGGATAAGGGAGGGGGGGGATAGTCGTCCAAGATAGAGACGACTATTTGGCAGAAGCACACCGACTATTGTATGATGACAGTACATATGTCAAACTTAATAGAGATCTGACTGTGGAATATAATAAAGAGTTACTTAAATTGATAACAGAAGTTAAAAATGATGGCATTCTTAATAGTGATTAATTTGGTTTCATATTTAACCCTAATCTAAAGATTCCAATTTTTTACCATATCTCAAAAATTCACAAAAATTCCACTACCCCACCGGGACGTCCCATTATTTCCGGTGTTGATTCCATAACTAACAACTTATCCATATATATCGACTCTTATATGTAGCCCATGGTTAAACAAATCAGGTCATACATTAAAGACACTTTAGAAGTTATTAATAAATTTGAAGGACTGCATTGGGAAGAGGGATATATATGGATGACGTGCGATGTTATGTCATTATATACAAATATACCCCATGTTAAAGGAGTGGAAGATTTTGAACATATGGGGAAGATGAGTAATATATCAATTAAGCATTTGAAGTTTTTGAAATCTGGTATTAAATACATATTCGATCATAATTATTTCTGTTTTGACTCCTTGTTTTATAAACAAATTCAGGGGACAGCCATGGGTACTTCCATGGCACCGTCCTATGCCATCTTATATATGGCTAAATTCGAGGAAGAGATGATCTGGCATAATAATCCCTTTTCTAATAACATCATCAAATATTATAGGTATATTGATGATGCTATTATTATTTGGAAGGGTGATACTATTAGCGCAGCAAATTTTGTGAATTATATTAATAATAATGAATACAATTTGACCTTTACAGAAAAAACTTCTGGGGATCAAATTGAATTTTTGGATATTGAGCTCTTTATTGATAGTAGCTCCAATTCAGTTATGGTACGAAATTTCCGGAAACCAACGGACAGTAATGGATTCCTCAATGCCACTAGTGGGCATATGAGGAATTGGAAAATACATATTCCATTTCGTCAATTCCATAGGATCAGGCAAAACTGTTCCAGATTGGAGGATTATAACAGGGAGGCAAATATATTACAGAAAAAAATTATTGAAAAATAATGGGATACACAACTAGTGAGGTAAGCAAGAGAAAAGAATGCTTTGTGTCAACGTAGTACAATGCTGCAACATCAGACTAAAAATAACACTGATAAACAGGGGATCAATAATGTCAGATTTACTATTACGTACAGTGAAGGAGCAGGGTTTATTATAAAGGTGCTAAATAAACATTGGGGCATCCTGAAAGCAGACCCCATACTTAGGGGGGTTAATGAAGATAAACCACAGGTAGTTTTCAAAAGAAGCAGGAATCTCAAAAATATCCTAGCTCCCTCAAAATTGAAAGGGGAACAGAAACCATACAGAACAGGTACATTAGACAATTGGGTCAAAGATAAACCAGGGACGTATAAGTGTGGATGCAGTAAGTGCTGTATGTGCGCCCATCTTTTGAATTCTGACTCTATTAACTCTATTAATAATTTGAATAATACTAAGACTTTACCTATTAGAAGCAGAGGGAACTGTCATAGCACCTATGTGGTCTATGGTCTTACATGTGACTGTGGTTTGACCTATGTAGGTAGGACCCAGAGGAAGGTCAAGATGCGGTGCTACGAACACATTAGTAATATTGAAGCAGGACTGAAAACACATAGTGTGTCAGACCATTTTAGGGTCTGCCATCAAAAAGATCCAATAAATCTTTGTATCAGTATATTAGAAGTAGTCCCCCAAGGTGAAAACCCCCATCAAAGGCTCTTGTTACTCAGGAAAAAGGAAACAAGATGGATTCAGGAATTAGAAAGCCTAACTCCAAAAGCTCTGAATATTGACCTAGATTTGCAGGCGTTTATGATGTAATGATAATGGAAATATGGTTGGAACATAGAGACCAATAGAGTAGAATAAATGAAATATGATGTTATTATATATAGATTTGTCCATTTATAGTTTTTAATGGTAGGAAAGAGTTTTTTAAAATGAATTAAATATTATGAGCTATTTTTAAATTTGTATTAAATATTATAAGGCATGTATGAACTTTTTATGTGTTGTTTATATATTTTATGTATGGGAATTTATGCATTTAAATTGTATAAAGTATATAAATGTTAATATATTTTTTTTCTTCATTTATATTAGTGCAGGAGATAAGTCCAAGAGTAAGGGATTCTTTAGGGTTGTTATATGCAATTTGCTATCTATGATTAAGCAGTGTAAACCTAAGAACGGTGCATTCATGGAGGCGGCTTGCAATGAAAGCAGTGTGACGCAACAAACACATGGCAAGAGGTGGGTTTGTTGTGGTGCGAGCGAGCCAGTCAGAGCGGAGAGCATCACAGGAAGAGGAGGAGTTTGCGGCCGCTCTTAACAGATGGGGATCCTCACGGCAATACATCTTCAGTCCGATATTGCCTTGAGAAAGTCTACACAGGTTAGACAAAACCCATAGGATTGGACAGGTGTGCGTATTCATTTGTTTGTGGGAGGAAAGCGCCTTGCAGGGACTTGAATAACTGATACTGTGCTTTGTGTGTACTTGGACTGAGATGCACTAAAAACTTAAAGCCCAGAAGCCGATGATGATTGTAGTGCTTTTAAACTGTGATTTTACATTGATTAAGGCATTTTTAATGTTTTTCCTGTAATTGCATAGATTGGTGTGTGCTCAAAATAAATTACTCAATTACTACCTTCGACCATCGAGGTTGCACTCCTGTGCTCTTGTTTTGCAGTATTTAAAGGACCAGTCAACACAGTAGATTTACATAATCAACAAATGCAAGATAACAAGACAATGCAATAGCACTTAGTCTGAACTTCAAATGAGTAGTAGATTTTTTTCTGACAATTTTAAAAGTTATGTCTATTTCCACTCCCCCTGTACCATGTGACAGCCATCAGCCATTCACAAATGCATACACGTACCATGTGACAGCCATCAGCCACTCACACACGCATACACACTTCTTGCACTTCTTGCACATTCTCAGTAGGAACTGGTGACTCAAAAAGTTTAAATATAAAAAGACTGTGCACATTTTGTTAATGGAAGTAAATTGGAAAGTTGTTTAAAATTGCATTGTCTATCCGAATAATGAAAGTTTAATTTTGATTGAGTGTCCCTTTAAATATTATTAACCCCTAATCTGCCATCTGCTCACATCGCCCCACTGTACTAAAGTTATTAACCCCTATTCCGCCACTCCCCTAAACCGCCGCCACTATAATAAACCTATTAACCCCTAAATCACAAGCCCCCTCAACTAAATATATTAAATTAAACTATTAACCCCTAAACCGAAAGCCCCCACATCGCAGTAAACTAATTTAAACTAGTAACCCCTAAACCTAACGCCCCCTAGCTTTTTATGAAATATACAATTTCGATATCATAAATTAAATTAAAACTTACCTGTAAAATTAAAAAACTAAGATTAAACTAACAATTAAACTAATATAGCTATTAAACTAAAATTAAACTCACTACCAATAAAAAGAAACTAAAATACACATTAAAAAAAACACTACTATAGAAATTACAAAGTATCTAATTACAAAAAAGAAAAATTACTAAATTACAAAAAATAACAAACACTTAATTATGAAAAATAACAAACTAAATTCTCAAAAATAAAAAAAAAGAATTACAACTAATCTTATAGCCGTATAAAAATAAAAAAGCACAACCAAAATAAAAATAAACCCTAGCCTACAATAAACTACCAATAGCCCTTAAAATGGCCTTTTGTGGGGCATTGCCCTAAGTTAAACAACTATTTTACCTGTAAAAAAACCACAAAGACCCCTCCAACAGTAAAACCCACCACTTAACCAACCCCCAAAATAATAAACCTAACTCTAACAAAAACCTAAGCTACCCATTGCCCTGAAAAGGGCATTTGTATAGACATTGCCCTTAAAATGTCATTCAGCTCTTTTTCATTGCCCTTAAAAGGGCATTTAGCTAATTTAGGAATGCCCAAATCATAATCTAAAAAATAAACCCACCCAAAAAGTTAAAAAAATCCTAATACTAACCCCGACGATACACTTACAGTTCTTGAAGTCTGGGACATCCAAGCGGCGAAAGGTCTTCATCCAGGCAGTGAGGTCTTCATCCATCCAGGTGGCGTCTTCTATCTTCATCCAAGCGGCATCTTCTATCTTCATCCCGGCGTCGTCTTCTATCTTCATCCCGGCGGCGTGGAGCAGGTTCATCCTGACGATATCCTCTTCATACGGTCGCCGCCGTATACTGAATCTTCAATGCAAGGGAACCTTTTCAAAATGGCGTCCCTTGCATTCCTATTGGCTGATTTGATTTTTGAAATTCAAATCAGCTAATAGAATGAGAGCTACTGAAATCCTATTGGCTGTTCAAATCAGCCAATAGGATGAGAGCTACTGAAATTCTATTGGCTGATTTGAATAGCCAAAACAGCGCTTGTGTTTTGTGCGGTATGGCGCTTAACGCAGCCATATCGCACGCACAACCCGGCTGTTTGAAAACTTGTAATGGCAGCGCTATGGAGGGTGAAATAACGCAACTTTTGTTGCATTTGTTAAATACCCTAACACGCATAACTTGTAATCTACCTGAAGGTTATTTGTAGTTAGTCCTGCAGTGTGCCTCTGAGTCTTTCACTATTGAGCTAACATTTTACTTTCAACTTGTAATAAGCGCCCAAATCTTGTGGCGCTAATTTGTTTACTTTCAATGCAGTTAGCACTCATCTTTTCAGTAATCAAGCAATTAATCAAGTAATTAATTATTGTATCCTTTACACTTTGAATTATATAAAAAAGAAAAATAATAAATAAAGCAGAGCATAAATATTACAAATTATTATTAATTTTCATTTTAAAAATAATATTAATAATTTTTTTAACACATTATTAAAAATATACTCTTTTAAAGTGCAAATGTGAATTTTAAACATCTTATTTTTAATAAATAATGAAGATTTATAACGCAAATATTATTTTTTTATAAGACATAACTCAAAACACAAAGCCCTATATATTACAGAATAGAAGCATTGCAGCAACACTGTTTATGGATTTCTGAACTATTTTTGAAAACTCTCTTGATAATTTCTGTCCCCATTTGTTGAAAGTTGACCCTAGTATGATTTGTGAAAAATACATTGGTTTTCCTAAGGGACACAATTCATCAATGTAGGCTAAGCAAGACTGAGCAAGATCAGCAAAATAAATTACATATATGTTTCAGGGAAGTCATGTCTGTGCTGACTCTACAAAATAGTGCTCAGAAATAGAGCCCTGTCTTAAAAAGGAAATCTAGACAGAAATAAATACTTACACAATCTGATAAAAATTATTTTTAAAAAAATTGCACACAAAGTTATAAGGGATCAAAGGTGTGTGTAAATATGTATTTATATGTGTATATTTGTGCTTACAGACATATATACACATATAAACCCATAAACACATGTATACATATATAGACATATATAAGAGCATTGGAGCCCTTAGTTAAGCCTCAGTTAAGTAGATGAAAACATGTAAAACCATATTTATCCAATATTCATATTTAATAATGGTTTTAACAATGTATTTATTGTAAATATTTCGCATACCAATGTTCTACTCATAGGAAAATATGTTTTAAGTATTTATAAATAGATAATCCTAATATTTATCTGTATATATCTATACCTATATATAACCATCTGTATATATAGGTATAGATATATATTTGTGCAAAAAAACATCAGATTTACATAGACATTTATATTTATGAATATATAGAATAAATTCTTCTATGTGAAGAACATTGGAACGTGAAATATTCATATTTTCATGTCAGTTAGAGCACATGAGAATATGCCCTTGGGTTTGCTTGTGAGTTCGGAATACGTAACCGAACACGATATTGTGTTAGGCTTTTTGCGCTCGTCATGTTAGCGTGCAAGCAAAAACAGTTTACTTTTAACTCATATTACGAGTTAAACCCGATGAGTGCAAAAAGATTAATTATAGTTCAGTTAACTCTCAAGTGGGAGAGTTAAATAGTGCTCCACTCGTAATCAGGCCCATAAAGGGCTAGATTCCAACTAAAGTGGTATTGTATTGCGTGTTTACGGGTGGCAATAAATAACCAGCCATTACAAGTGGCTAGTTATTGCTACCACGAGCTCGAGGTAGCAATAAGGCCTCAGAAAATTAACCATAGAAAAAAGAAAAGTGCCTTTACATTACAGTCTATGGGAACTGTGTGTTCGCAGTAAATATATATGTATATGCTTGTATACATATATATATTTATGTATTAATATGTGTATATACACACCTGACACCACCGCCACCTACATTATACTTATTAACCCCTAATCTGCCGCGCTGACACCGTCGCCACCTACATTATACTTATTAACCCTTAATCTGCCGCCCTGACACCGCTGCCACCTACATAAAAGTATTAACCCCTATCCCGTCGCTCCCGGACCCCGCTGCCACCTAAATAATGTATTAACCCCTATCCCACCGCTCCAGGACCTCGCCGCCACCTAAATAATATATTAACCCCTATCCCATCACTCCTGGAGTCCACCACAACTAAATAAAGTTATTAACCCCTAAACCCCTGGCCTCCCACATCACTACCACTTACTAAACCTATTAACCCCTAATCTGCCAGCCCCCCACATTGCCATAAGCAAAATTAACCTACTAACCCCTAAACCTAACAACCCCTTAACTTTACATTAAATATTAACTCATCCCTATCTTATAATAAATTAAAACTTACCTTTAGATTTAAATTAAACTATATTAAACTAATAATAATCTACCCTAACTATAATACTAACATTACATTAAACTATATTAAACTAATAATTAATCAACCCTAACTATTAGACTCAAATTACATTAAACTATATTAAACTAATAATTAATCTATCATAACTGTTATACTAAAATTACATTAAACTACAAATTAAAAATTACAAAGTTACAAAAAACTAACAACTAAGTTACACAAAATAACAAACACTAAGTTACACAAAATAACAAACACTAACACCGAGATTACAAGTCTTGTGTTAGCCTTAAAAAGCAGCATTGAGAGGTCCCAATGCTGCTTTTTAATGCCCGCTGGTATTATGAGTATGGCAGGTACAGGTGTACCGCTCACTTTTCTTCCGCGACTCGAGCAAACCGCAAATCCCCTTACGTCAATTGCGTATCCTATCTTTTCAATGGGATTTGCCTAACGCTGGTATTACGAGTCTTGGAAGAAGTGAGCGGTAGACCCTCTCCTGTCGAGACTTCTACCGCATTTAAAAGTCAGTAGTTAAGAGTTTTATGGGCTAACGCCGGAACATAAAACTCTTAACTAAAGTGCTAAAAAGTACACTAACACTCATAAACTACATATGATATTAACCCCTAAACTGAGCCCCCCCCCCACATCGGAAACACTTTAATAAATATATTAACCCCTAATCTGCCGACCGGACATCGCCACCACTTTAATAAATATATTAACCCCTAAACCGCAACACTCCCGCCTCGCAATCACTAGTTAAATTTTATTAACCCCTAATCTGCTGTCCCTAACATCGCCAACACCTACCTACATTTATTAACCCTTAATCTGCCACCCCCAACGTCGCCGCTACTATATTAAAGGTATTAACAGAGAATACAACAAAAGCACAATCGCTTGGAGTAGAAATGCAGGCATGTAAAGTTATTTATCGATAGATAAATAGTCATATAGGTGCTCTAGTTATCCTCGGATAACATTGTACTTGACTCCTCAAATTGCAGTACTTCATATTGTATTTTATATGCTTTGTTATATATAGCTCAGCTAGCTCACACTTGGTGTCGCTAAAAACTTGTCCCAATTTTCCACTTTGAAATCATAGTAAAAATTGCTCGCTTCCATGTTTCCTTTTGGAATGAGAGGTCTTAGCCTGATATGTTTTTTACAGTGCTATAAAGTGTGCTATTACTTGGATTTATCTTATATATAATGTTGTGCGCTTTATTTTACTTTGTTCACTGTAATACTTATCGTGCTTTTTTCCTTATATTTTCTGACCAAAATATCCATTATGAGTATTGATACATCATATTTATGCCAGTTCTAGCTTTGTTTAATTTTATTTATTATTTTAAGTGTGTATTTGTGTAGCAATGTTTTAAACAGAGTTACATTATGGTATTTAACATATGTGCTATGATTCAGGTCAACTAATAGTTAACCTGTAGCTTTACCTGTGATTGGTTATACCGGCAACTTACCTCTGATTAAAGCAGCTGCTGGAGACTAAGGCCTAGATTTAGAGTTCGGCAGTAAAAGGGCTGTTAACGCTCCGCGGGTTTTTTTCTGGCCGCACCATAAATTTAACTCTGGTATCGAGAGTTCAAACAAATGCTGCGTTAGGCTCCAAAAAAGGAGCGTAGAGCATTTTTACCGCAAATGCAACTCTCGATACCAGAGCTGCTTACGGACGCGGCCGGCATCAAAAACGTGCTCGTGCACGATTCTCCCATAGGAAACAATGGGGCTGTTTGAGCTGAAAAAAAACCTAACACCTGCAAAAAAGCAGCGTTCAGCTCCTAACGCAGCCCCATTGTTTCCTATGGGGAAACACTTCCTACGTCTGCACCTAACACTCTAACATGTACCCCGAGTCTAAACACCCCTAGCCTTACACTTATTAACCCCTAATCTGCCGCCCACGCTATCGCTGACCCCTGCATTACACTTTTAACCCCTAATCTGCCGCTCCGTAAAACGCCGCCACCTACGTTATCCCTATGTACCCCTAATCTGCTGCCCTAACATCGCCGACCCCTATGTTATATTTATTAACCCCTAATCTGCCCCCCACAATGTCGCCGACACCTACCTACACTTATTAACCCCTAATCTGCCGAGCGGACCTGAGCGCTACTATAATAAAGTTATTAACCCCTAATCCGCCTCACTAACCCTATCATAAATAGTATTAACCCCTAATCTGCCCTCCCTAACATCGCCGACACCTACCTTCAATTATTAACCCCTAAACTTCCGATCGGAGCTCACCGCTATTCTAATAAATGGATTAACCCCTAAAGCTAAGTCTAACCCTAACACTAACACCCCCCTAAGTTAAATATAATTTTTATCTAACGAAATAAATTAACTCTTATTAAATAAATGATTCCTATTTAAAGCTAAATACTTACCTGTAAAATAAATCCTAATATAGCTACAATATAAATTATAATTATATTATAGCTATTTTAGGATTAATATTTATTTTACAGGCAACTTTGTAATTATTTTAACCAGGTACAATAGCTATTAAATAGTTAAGAACTATTTAATAGTTACCTAGTTAAAATAATAACAAATTTACCTGTAAAATAAATCCTAACCTAAGTTATAATTAAACCTAACACTACCCTATCAATAAAATAATTAAATAAACTACCTACAATTACCTACAATTAACCTAACACTACACTATCAATAAATTAATTAAACACAATTGCTACAAATAAATACAATTAAATAAACTAGCTAAAGTACAAAAAATAAAAAAGAACTAAGTTACAGAAAATAAAAAAATATTTACAAACATAAGAAAAATATTACAACAATTTTAAACTAATTACACCTACTCTAAGCCCCCTAATAAAATAACAAAGCCCCCCAAAATAAAAAATTCCCTACCCTATTCTAAATTAAAAAAGTTACAAGCTCTTTTACCTTACCAGCCCTGAACAGGGCCCTTTGCGGGGCATGCCCCAAGAATTTCAGCTCTTTTGCCTGTAAAAGAATAAATACAATACCCCCCCCCCAACATTACAACCCACCACCCACATACCCCTAATCTAACCCAAACCCCCCTTAAATAAACCTAACACTAAGCCCCTGAAGATCTTCCTACCTTGTCTTCACCATCCAGGTATCACCGATCCGTCCTGGCTCCAAGATCTTCATCCAACCCAAGCGGGGGTTGGCGATCCATAATCCGGTGCTCCAAAGTCTTCCTCCTATCCGGCAAGAAGAGGACATCCGGACCGGCAAACATCTTCTCCAAGCGGCATCTTCGATCTTCTTCCATCCGGTGCGGAGCGGGTCCATCTTGAAGCAGGCGACGCGGATCCATCCTCTTCTTCCGATGTCTCCCGACTAATGACGGTTCCTTTAAGGGACGTCATCCAAGATGGCGTCCCTCGAATTCCGATTGGCTGATAGGATTCTATCAGCCAATCGGAATTAAGGTAGGAATTTTCTGATTGGCTGATGGAATCAGCCAATCAGAATCAAGTTCAATCCGATTGGCTGATCCAATCAGCCAATCAGATTGAGCTCGCATTCTATTGGCTGATCGGAACAGCCAATAGAATGCGAGCTCAATCTGATTGGCTGATTGGATCAGCCAATCGGATTGAACTTGATTCTGATTGGCTGATTCCATCAGCCAATCAGAAAATTCCTACCTTAATTCCGATTGGCTAATAGAATCCTATCAGCCAATCGGAATTCGAGGGACGCCATCTTGGATGACGTCCCTTAAAGGAACCGTCATTAGTCGGGAGACATCGGAAGAAGAGGATGGATCCGCGTCGCCTGCTTCAAGATGGACCCGCTTCGCACCGGATGGAAGAAGATCGAAGATGCCGCTTGGAGAAGATGTTTGCCGGTCCGGATGTCCTCTTCTTGCCGGATAGGAGGAAGACTTTGGAGCACCGGATTATGGATCGCCAACCCCCGCTTGGGTTGGATGAAGATCTTGGAGCCAGGACGGATCGGTGATACCTGGATGGTGAAGACAAGGTAGGAAGATCTTCAGGGGCTTAGTGTTAGGTTTATTTAAGGGGGGTTTGGGTTAGATTAGGGGTATGTGGGTGGTAGGTTGTAATGTTGGGGGGGGGGTATTGTATTTATTCTTTTACAGGCAAAAGAGCTGAAATTCTTGGGGCATGCCCCGCAAAGGGCCCTGTTCAGGGCTGGTAAGGTAAAAGAGCTTGTAACTTTTTTAATTTAGAATAGGGTAGGGAATTTTTTATTTTGGGGGGCTTTGTTATTTTATTAGGGGGCTTAGAGTAGGTGTAATTAGTTTAAAATTGTTGTAATATTTTTCTTATGTTTGTAAATATTTTTTTATTTTCTGTAACTTAGTTCTTTTTTATTTTTTGTACTTTAGCTAGTTTATTTAATTGTATTTATTTGTAGCAATTGTGTTTAATTAATTTATTGATAGTGTAGTGTTAGGTTAATTGTAGGTAATTGTAGGTAGTTTATTTAATTATTTTATTGATAGGGTAGTGTTAGGTTTAATTATAACTTAGGTTAGGATTTATTTTACAGGTAAATTTGTTATTATTTTAACTAGGTAACTATTAAATAGTTCTTAACTATTTAATAGCTATTGTACCTGGTTAAAATAATTACAAAGTTGCCTGTAAAATAAATATTAATCCTAAAATAGCTATAATATAATTATAATTTATATTGTAGCTATATTAGGATTTATTTTACAGGTAAGTATTTAGCTTTAAATAGGAATAATTTATTTAATAAGAGTTAATTTATTTCGTTAGATAAAAATTATATTTAACTTAGGGGGGTGTTAGTGTTAGGGTTAGACTTAGCTTTAGGGGTTAATACATTTATTAGAATAGCGGTGAGCTCCGATCGGAAGTTTAGGGGTTAATAATTGAAGGTAGGTGTCGGCGATGTTAGGGAGGGCAGATTAGGGGTTAATACTATTTATGATAGGGTTAGTGAGGCGGATTAGGGGTTAATAACTTTATTATAGTAGCGCTCAGGTCCGCTCGGCAGATTAGGGGTTAATAAGTGTAGGCAGGTGTCGGCGACGTTGAGGGGGGCAGATTAGGGGTTAATAAATATAATATAGGGGTCGGCGGTGTTAGGGGTAGCAGATTAGGGGTACATAGGGATAACGTAGGTGGCGGCGATTTGCGGTCGGAAGATTAGGGGTTAATTATTGTAAGTAGCTGGCGGCGACGTTGTGGGGGGCAGGTTAGGGGTGAATAAATATAATACAGGGGTCGGCGGGGTTAGGGGCAGCAGATTAGGGGTACATAAATATAACGTAGGTGGCGGTCGGCAGATTAGGGGTTAAAAATTTTAATCGAGTGGCGGCGGTGTGGGGGGACCTCGGTTTAGGGGTACATAGGTAGTTTATGGGTGTTAGTGTACTTTAGGGTACAGTAGTTAAGAGCTTTATAAACCGGCGTTAGCCCAGAAAGCTCTTAACTCCTGCTATTTTCCGGCGGCTGGAGTTTTGTCGTTAGAGCTCTAACGCTCACTGCAGAAACGACTCTAAATACCGGCGTTAGAAAGATCCCATTGAAAAGATAGGCTACGCAAATGGCGTAGGGGGATCTGCGGTATGGAAAAGTCGCGGCTGTAAAGTGAGCGTTAGACCCTTTAATCACTGACTCCAAATACCAGCGGGTGGCCAAAACCAGCGTTAGGAGCCTCTAACGCTGGTTTTGACGGCTACCGCCGAACTCTAAATCTAGGCCTTAGTCTTTAGCTCTGATGAACTGCCAGTAAGGCAGGAAACGCGTCAGCTGTGGACTCTGTGATCTGTGCTGTTAATGTTTTTAACATTTATATCTCTCCCTGCCTGCATTTCTACTCCAAGGGATTGTGCTTTTATTGTATTCTCTGCTATTTTGCCTGCTCAGTAAGGGTTTTTGGAGAGCCCTAGCAATACCAGGAGGGAGACAGCCTACAGCGGAATACTTACCTGCTGTGAATACGGAGGGCGTGGACCACAAGTGCACTGGAATCAAATGGAACAGTGCTGTCTAGGTGAGCACAGTGTTTGAATCACTTATACATATATATTATACTGACCTGCAATACTCAGGTGCTCTATCCTAAAGTGGAAAACCTTCCTTAATACTGATAAGTGGGGACATTATTGTTTGCTATTTGCGTTGTTAACTTTGTGATATCCGCTATTTGTGGGACCCTAGGACAGGGTAGTATCACAAGTATTATATATCTTTCATATTCAGAAATTGGAAGCCACCAAGCAGCTTGTGAATTTTAAAGGTATTAAACCCTAAACCTAAGTCTAAACCTAACCCTAACCCCCCCTAACTTAAATATAATTTTAAAAAATCTAAATAAAATTACTACAATTAAATAAAACTAAATACTTACCTATAAAATAAACCCTAAGCTAGCTACAATATAACTAATAGTTACATTGTAGCTAGCTTAGGGTTTATATTTATTTTACAGGCAACTTTGTATTTATTTTAACTAGGTACAATAGTTATTAAATAGTTATTAACTATTTATTAACTACCGTGTTAAAATAAATACAAATATACCTGTAAAATAAATCCTAACCTAAGTTACAATTACACCTAACACTACACTATCATTAAATAAATTACCTAAACTACGTACAATTAATTACAATAAAATCAAATAAACTAAAGTACGAAAAACAAGCACTAAGGCCTAGATTTGGAGTTCGGCGGTAGCCGTCAAAACCAGCGTTAGAGGCTCCTAACGCTGGTTTTGGCCGCCCGCTGGTATTTGGAGTCAGTGATTAAAGGGTCTAACGCTCACTTTACAGTCGCGACTTTTCCATACCGCAGATCCCCCTACGCCATTTGCGTAGCCTATATTTTCAATGGGATCTTTCTAACGCTGGTATTTAGAGTCGTTTCTGAAGTGAGCGTTAGAGCTCTAACGACAAGATTCCAGCCGCCTGAAAATAGCAGGAGTTAAGAGCTTTCTGGCTAACGCCGGTTTATAAAGCTCTTAACTACTGTACCCTAAAGTACACTAACACCCATAAACTACCTATGTACCCCTAAACCGAGGTCCCCCCACATCGCCGCCACTCGATTAAAATTTTTAACCCCTAATCTGCCGACCGCCACCTACGTTATACTTATGTACCCCTAATCTGCTGCCCCTAACCCCGCCGACCCCTGTATTATATTTATTCACCCCTAACCTGCCCCCCACAACGTCGCCGCCAGCTACTTACAATAATTAACCCCTAATCTTCCGACCGCAAAGCGCCGCCACCTACGTTATCCTTATGTACCCCTAATCTGCTGCCCTAACACCGCCGACCCCTATATTATATTTATTAACCCCTAATCTGCCCCCCTCAACGTCGCCGACACCTGCCTACACTTATTAACCCCTAATCTGCCGAGCGGACCTGAGCGCTACTATAATAAAGTTATTAACCCCTAATCCGCCTCACTAACCCTATCATAAATAGTATTAACCCCTAATCTGCCCTCCCTAACATCGCCGACACCTACCTTCAATTATTAACCCCTAATCTGACGACCGGAGCTCACCGCTATTCTAATAAATGGATTAACCCCTAAAGCTAAGTCTAACCCTAACACTAACACCCCCCTAAGTTAAATATAATTTTTATCTAACGAAATAAATTAACTCTTATTAAATAACTTATTCCTATTTAAAGCTAAATACTTACCTGTAAAATAAATCCTAATATAGCTACAATATAAATTATAATTATATTATAGCTATTTTAGGATTAATATTTATTTTACAGGCAACTTTGTAATTATTTTAACCAGGTACAATAGCTATTAAATAGTTAAGAACTATTTAATAGTTACCTAGTTAAAATAATAACAAATTTACCTGTAAAATAAATCCTAACCTAAGTTATAATTAAACCTAACACTACCCTATCAATAAAATAATTAAATAAACTACCTACAATTACCTACAATTAACCTAACACTACACTATCAATAAATAAATTAAACACAATTCCTACAAATAAATACAATTAAATAAACTAGCTAAAGTACAAAAAATAAAAAAGAACTAAGTTACAGAAAATAAAAAAATATTTACAAACATAAGAAAAATATTACAACATTTTTAAACTAATTACACCTACTCTAAGCCCCCTAATAAAATAACAAAGCCCCCCAAAATAAAAAATTCCCTACCCTATTCTAAATTAAAAAAGTTACAAGCTCTTTTACCTTACCAGCCCTGAACAGGGCCCTTTGCGGGGCATGCCCCAAGAATTTCAGCTCTTTTGCCTGTAAAAAAAAACATACAATACCCCCCCCCAACATTACAACCCACCACCCACATACCCCTAATCTAACCCAAACCCCCCTTAAATAAACCTAACACTAATCCCCTGAAGATCTTCCTACCTTGTCTTCACCATCCAGGTATCACCGATCCGTCCTGGCTCCAAGATCTTCATCCAACCCAAGCGGGGGTTGGCGATCCATAATCCGGTGCTCCAAAGTCTTCCTCCTATCCGGCAAGAAGAGGACATCCGGACCGGCAAACATCTTCTCCAAGCGGCATCTTCGATCTTCTTCCATCCGGTGCGGAGCGGGTCCATCTTGAAGCAGGCGACGCGGATCCATCCTCTTCTTCCGATGTCTCCCGACTAATGACGGTTCCTTTAAGGGACGTCATCCAAGATGGCGTCCCTCGAATTCCGATTGGCTGATAGGATTCTATCAGCCAATCGGAATTAAGGTAGGAATTTTCTGATTGGCTGATGGAATCAGCCAATCAGAATCAAGTTCAATCCGATTGGCCGATCCCATCAGCCAATCAGATTGAGCTCGCATTCTATTGGCTGATCGGAACAGCCAATAGAATGCGAGCTCAATCTGATTGGCTGATTGGATCAGCCAATCGGATTGAACTTGATTCTGATTGGCTGATTCCATCAGCCAATCAGAAAATTCCTACCTTAATTCCGATTGGCTGATAGAATCCTATCAGCCAATCGGAATTCGAGGGATGCCATCTTGGATGACGTCCCTTAAAGGAACCGTCATTAGTCGGGAGACATCGGAAGAAGAGGATGGATCCGCGTCGCCTGCTTCAAGATGGACCCGCTCCGCACCGGATGGAAGAAGATCGAAGATGCCGCTTGGAGAAGATGTTTGCCGGTCCGGATGTCCTCTTCTTGCCGGATAGGAGGAAGACTTTGGAGCACCGGATTATGGATCGCCAACCCCCGCTTGGGTTGGATGAAGATCTTGGAGCCAGGACGGATCGGTGATACCTGGATGGTGAAGACAAGGTAGGAAGATCTTCAGGGGATTAGTGTTAGGTTTATTTAAGGGGGGTTTGGGTTAGATTAGGGGTATGTGGGTGGTGGGTTGTAATGTTGGGGGGGGTATTGTATGTTTTTTTTTTACAGGCAAAAGAGCTGAAATTCTTGGGGCATGCCCCGCAAAGGGCCCTGTTCAGGGCTGGTAAGGTAAAAGAGCTTGTAACTTTTTTAATTTAGAATAGGGTAGGGAATTTTTTATTTTGGGGGGCTTTGTTATTTTATTAGGGGGCTTAGAGTAGGTGTAATTAGTTTAAAATTGTTGTAATATTTTTCTTATGTTTGTAAATATTTTTTTATTTTCTGTAACTTAGTTCTTTTTTATTTTTTGTACTTTAGCTAGTTTATTTAATTGTATTTATTTGTAGGAATTGTGTTTAATTAATTTATTGATAGTGTAGTGTTAGGTTAATTGTAGGTAATTGTAGGTAGTTTATTTAATTATTTTATTGATAGTGTAGTGTTAGGTTTAATTATAACTTAGGTTAGGATTTATTTTACAGGTAAATTTGTTATTATTTTAACTAGGTAACTATTAAATAGTTCTTAACTATTTAATAGCTATTGTACCTGGTTAAAATAATTACAAAGTTGCCTGTAAAATAAATATTAATCCTAAAATAGCTATAATATAATTATAATTTATATTGTAGCTATATTAGGATTTATTTTACAGGTAAGTATTTAGCTTTAAATAGGAATAAGTTATTTAATAAGAGTTAATTTATTTCGTTAGATAAAAATTATATTTAACTTAGGGGGGTGTTAGTGTTAGGGTTAGACTTAGCTTTAGGGGTTAATCCATTTATTAGAATAGCGGTGAGCTCCGATCGGAAGTTTAGGGGTTAATAATTGAAGGTAGGTGTCGGCGATGTTAGGGAGGGCAGATTAGGGGTTAATACTATTTATGATAGGGTTAGTGAGGCGGATTAGGGGTTAATAACTTTATTATAGTAGCGCTCAGGTCCGCTCGGCAGATTAGGGGTTAATAAGTGTAGGTAGGTGTCGGCGACGTTGTGGGGGGCAGATTAGGGGTTAATAAATATAACATAGGGGTCGGCGATGTTAGGGCAGCAGATTAGGGGTACATAGGGATAACGTAGGTGGCGGCGTTTTACGGAGCGGCAGATTAGGGGTTAAAAGTGTAATGCAGGGGTCAGCGATAGCGGGGGCGGCAGATTAGGGGTTAATAAGTGTAAGGGTAGGGGTATTTAGACTCGGGGTACATGTTAGAGTGTTAGGTGCAGACGTAGGAAGTGTTTCCCCATAGGAAACAATGGGGCTGCGTTAGGAGCTGAACGCTGCTTTTTTGCAGGTGTTAGGTTTTTTTTCAGCTCAAACAGCCCCATTGTTTCCTATGGGAGAATCGTGCACGAGCACGTTTTTGAGGCCGGCCGTGTCCGTAAGCAACTCTGGTATCGAGAGTTGCATTTGCGGTAAAAATGCTCTACGCTCCTTTTTTGGAGCCTAACGCAGCATTTGTTTTAACTCTCGATACCAGAGTTAAATTTATGGTGCGGCCAGAAAAAAGCCCGCGGAGCGTTAACAGCCCTTTTACCGCCGAACTCCAAATCTAGGCCCTAATTACAGAAAATAAAAAAAAAATTAAAATTTTTTAAACTAATTACACCTACTCTAATCCCCCTAATAAAATAAAAAAGTCCCCCAAAATAATAAAATTCCCTACCCTATACTAAATTACAAATAGCCCTTAAAAGGGTCTTTTGTGGGGCATTGCCCCAAAGTAATCAGCTCTTTCACCTGTAAACAAAAATACAATACCCCCCCAACATTAAAACCCACCACCCACATACCCAACCCTACCCTAAAACCCACCCAATACCCCCTTAATAAAACCTAACACTAACCTCTTGAAGATCTCCCTACCTTGAGATGTCTTCACCCAGCCGGACACAAGTGGACCTCCAGAGGGGCAGAATTCTTCATCCGATCCGGGCAGAAGAGGTCCACCAAGCAGCAGAAGTCTTCATCCAGATGGCATCTTCTATCTTCATCCATCCGGAGCGGAGCGGGGCCATCTTCAATCCAGCCGACGCAGAGCCATCCTCTTCAAACGAAGTCCAAGCGAAGAATGAAGGTTCCTTTAAATGACGTCATCCAAGATGGCGTCCCTTGAATTCTGATTGGCTGATAGGATTCTAACAGCCAATCGGAATTAAGGTAGGAAAAATCCTATTGGCTGATACAACCAGCCAATAGGATTGAGCTCGCATTCTATTGGCTGATTATAACAGCCAATAGAATGCAAGCTCAATCCTATTGGCTGATTGGATCAGCCAATAGGATTTTTCCTAACTTAATTCAGATTGGCTGATAGAATCCTATCAGCCAATCGGAATTCAAGGGACGCCATCTTGGATTTTATAGGTAAGTATTTAGTTTTAAATAGGATTAATTTATTTAATTATGGTAAATTTATTTTGTTTAATTTAAATTATATTTCAGTTAGGGGGGTGTTAGGGTTAGGGTTAGACTTAGGTTTAGGGGTTAATAAATTTATAATAGTGGCGGCGACGCTGGCGGTGGCAGATTAGGGGTTAATGAATTTAATATAGTTGTGGCGACGTTGGGGGGGCAGATTAGGGGTTAATAAATATAATGTAGGTGTCGGCGATGTTGGGGGCAGCAGATTAGGGGTTCATAGGGATAATGTAGGTGGCAGCGGTGTCCGGAGCAGCAGATTAGGGGTTAATAATATAATGTAGGTGTCGGCGATATCGGGGGCAGCAGATTAGGGTTTAATAAGTGTAATATTAGGGGTGTTGACTCGGGGTTCATGTTAGGGTGTTAGGTGCAGAAATAAAATTAATTTCCCCATAGGAAACAATGGGGCTGCGTTAGGAGTTGAACGTTGCTTTTTTGCATGTGTTAGTTTTTTTTTAGCAGATTCTGCCCCATTGTTTCCTATGGGGAAATCGTGCACGAGCACGTTTAGCCAGCTCACCGCTGACTTAAGCAATGCTGATATTGAGGTGAGATGTGGAGCTAAATTTTGCTGTACGCTCACCTTTTGCGGCTAACGCCAGGTGTAAAAAACCTGTAATACCAGAGTTGTCTTAAGGGAGCGGTGGGAAAAAAAGGCTCGTTAGCACCGCACCCCTGTTACCGCAAAACTCGTAATCTAGGCGATAGTTAAAAAAAAAATAAACACTAAGTTACACAAAATAAAAAATACATTATTAAATATTTAAACTAATAACACATAATCTAAGAGCCCTATGAAAACAACCCCCCCAAATAACCACCCCCAGCCTGCAATAAACTACCAATGGCCCTTAAAAGGGCCTTTTCTGGGGCATTGCCCCAAATAAATCAGCTCTTTTACCTGTAAATAAAAATACAAATACCCACCCAACAGTAAAACCCACCACCCACACAGCCAACCCCCCAAATAAAAATCTAATCTAAAAAACCTAAGCTCCCCATTTCCCTGAAAAGGGCATTTGGATGGGCATTGCCCTTAAAAGGGCATTTAGGTATTTTTCCTTGCCCAAACCCTAATCAAAAATTAAAACCCACCCAATAAACCCTTAAAAAAACCTAACACTAACCCCCGAAGATCCACTTACAGTTTCTGAAGACCCGACATCCATCCTCATCGAAGCTGGCAGAAGTCTTCATCCAAGCGGACCAAAGTCTTCATCCAACCGGGCAGAAGTCTTCATCCAACCGGGCAGAAATCTTCATCCAGACGGCATCTTTGATCTTCATCCATCCGGAGCGGAGCTGCTCCATCTTCAAGACATCGGGCGCGGAGCATCCTCTTCTTTCAACGTCTTCTTTACAATGAGGTTTCCCTTTAAATGACGTCATCCAAGATGGCGTCCCTTAGATTCCGATTGGCTGATAGAGCGGCGTCCTCTCCATGCTCATTGCCTAGGGCTGTGTCAGCTCAGGAGGCGTGCAGCGCTGACGTCATTACCGCACACTCCTGATGCCAGCCGGTCCCTTGGCGCCATTCACAGGTATGTAAGCGGGCAGTGAATGATCTGTCACTGCCCAAGTATAGGTGCTACTTTCTTGTGCTCCTTGCAGTGACTGATCGTTAACTGGTTAACCCCTAATTTGCTGGACTGATACCTTGTTGCCTGAACCCTGCTTGTCTCACTATGCTAACTGATTAACCCCTAATCTGCTGGATTGATACCTTGTTGCCTGAACCCTGCCTGTCTCACTACCAGCTAGATTTGGAGTTTTGTCGGTAACGACCCGAAAAACTAATGCCGGCTTTTTTCTGGCCGCACCATAAAAATAACTCTGGTATTGAGAGTCCACAGAATGGCTGCGTTAGGCTCCAAAAAAGGAGCGTAGAGCATTTTTAACGCAGCTTCAACTCTCGATACCAGAGTTGCTTACGCAAGCGGCCAGCCTAAAAAATGTGCTCGTGCACGATTCCCCCATAGGAAACAATGGAGCTGTTTGAGCTGAAAAAAAACCAAACACCTGCAAAAAAGCCGCGTTCAGCTCCTAACGCAGCCCCATTGTTTGCTATGCGGTAACCCTTCCTACGTCTGCACTTAACACTCTAACATGTACCCCGAGTCTAAACACCCCTAACCTTACACTTATTAACTCCTAATCTGCCGCCCCCGCTATCGCTGACCCCTGCATATTATTATTAACCCCTAATCTGCCGCTCCGTAAACCGCCGCTACTTACATTATCCCTATGTACCCCTAATCTGCTTCCCTAACATCGCCGACCCCTATATTATATTTATTAACCCCTAATCTGCCCCCCACAACGTCGCCTCCACCTGCCTACACTTATTAACCCCTAATCTGCCGAGCGGACCTGAGCGCTACTATAATAAAGTTATTAACCCCTCATCTGCCTCACTAACCCTATAATAAATAGTATTAACCCCTAATCTGCCCTCCCTAACATCGCCGACACCTAACTTCCATTATTAACCCCTAATCTGCCGACTGGAGCTCACCGCTATTCTAATAAATGTATTAACCCCTAAAGCTAAGTCTAACCCTAACACTAACACCCCCCTAAGTTAAATATAATTTACATCTAACGAAATTAATTAACTCTTATTAAATAAATTATTCCTATTTAAAGATAAATACTTACCTGTAAAATAAATCCTAATATAGCTACAATATAAATTATAATTATATTATAGCTATTTTAGGATTTATATTTATTTTACAGGTAACTTTGTATTTATTTTAACCAGGTACAATAGCTATTAAATAGTTAAGAACTATTTAATAGCTAAAATAGTTAAAATAATTAAAAATTTACCTGTAAAATAAATCCTAACCTAAGTTACAATTAAACCTAACACTACACTATCAATAAATTAATTAAATAAACTACCTACAATTACCTACAATTAACCTAACACTACACTATCAATAAATTAATTAAATACAATTCCTACAAATAAATACAATTAAATAAACTAGCTAAAGTACAAAAAATAAAAAAGAACTAAGTTACAAAAAATAAAAAAATATTTACAAACATAAGAAAAATATTACAACAATTTTAAACTAATTACACCTACTCTAAGGCCCCTAATAAAATAACAAAGCCCCCCAAAATAAAAAAATGCCCTACCCTATTCTAAATTACTAAAGTTAAGCTCTTTTACCTTACCAGCCCTGAACAGGGCCCTTTGCGGGGCATGCCCCAAAGAATTCAGCTCTTTTGCCTGTAAAAAAAACATACAATACCCAAGCCCCCCAACATTACAAGCCACCACCCACATACCCCTAATATAACCCAAACCCCCCTTAAATAAACCTAACACTAAGCCCCTGAAGATCTTCCTACCTTATCTTCACCCTGCCAGGTTCACCGATCCGTCCTGAAGAGCTCCTCCGATGTCCTGATCCAAGCCCAAGCGGGGGGCTGAAGAGGTCCATGATCCGGCTGAAGTCTTCATCCAAGCGGGAGCTGAAGAGGTCCATGATCCGGCTGAAGTCTTCATCCAAGCGGGAGCTGAAGAGGTCCATGATCCGGATGAAGTCTTCTATCAACGGCATCTTCAATCTTCTTTCTTCCGGATCCATCTTGCAGACCTCCGACGCGGAACATCCTCTTCTCCCGACGCCTACTAGCCGAATGACGGTTCCTTTAAGGGACGTCATCCAAGATGGCGTCCCTCGAATTCCGATTGGCTGATAGGATTCTATCAGCCAATCGGAATTAAGGTAGGAATATTCTGATTGGCTGATGGAATCAGCCAATCAGAATCAAGTTCAATCAGATTGGCTGATTCAATCAGCCAATCAGATTGAGCTCGCATTCTATTGGCTGTTCCGATCAGCCAATAGAATGCGAGCTCAATCTGATTGGCTGATTCCATCAGCCAATCAGAATTTTCCTACCTTAATTCCGATTGGCTGATAGAATCCTATCAGCCAATCGGAATTCGAGGGACGCCATCTTGGATGACGTCCCTTAAAGGAACCGTCATTCGGCTAGTAGGCGTCGGGAGAAGAGGATGTTCCGCGTCGGAGGTCTGCAAGATGGATCCGGAAGAAAGAAGATTGAAGATGCCGTTGATAGAAGACTTCATCCGGATCATGGACCTCTTCAGCTCCCGCTTGGATGAAGACTTCAGCCGGATCATGGACCTCTTCAGCTCCCGCTTGGATGAAGACTTCAGCCGGATCATGGACCTCTTCAGCCCCCCGCTTGGGCTTGGATCAGGACATCGGAGGAGCTCTTCAGGACGGATCGGTGAACCTGGCAGGGTGAAGATAAGGTAGGAAGATCTTCAGGGGCTTAGTGTTAGGTTTATTTAAGGGGGGTTTGGGTTAGATTAGGGGTATGTGGGTGGTGGGTTGTAATGTTGGGGGGGGGTATTGTATGTTTTATTTTACAGGCAAAAGAGCTGAATTCTTTGGGGCATGCCCCGCAAAGGGCCCTGTTCAGGGCTGGTAAGGTAAAAGAGCTTTGAACTTTTGTAATTTAGAATAGGGTAGGGCATTTTTTATTTTGGGGGGCTTTGTTATTTTATTAGGGGGCTTAGAGTAGGTGTAATTAGTTTAAAATTGTTGTAATATTTTTCTTATGTTTGTAAATATTTTTTTATTTTTTGTAACTTAGTTCTTTTTTATTTTTTGTACTTTAGCTAGTTTATTTAATTGTATTTATTTGTAGGAATTGTATTTAATTAATTTATTGATAGTGTAGTGTTAGGTTAATTGTAGGTAATTGAAGGTAGTTTATTTAATTAATTTATTGATAGTGTAGTGTTAGGTTTAATTGTAACTTAGGTTAGGATTTATTTTACAGGTAAATTTGTAATTATTTTAACTATTTTAGCTATTAAATAGTTCTTAACTATTTAATAGCTATTGTACCTGGTTAAAATAAATACAAAGTTACCTGTAAAATAAATATAAATCCTAAAATAGCTATAATATAATTATAATTTATATTGTAGCTATATTAGGATTTATTTTACAGGTAAGTATTTATCTTTAAATAGGAATAATTTATTTAATAAGAGTTAATTAATTTCGTTAGATGTAAATTATATTTAACTTAGGGGGGTGTTAGTGTTAGGGTTAGACTTAGCTTTAGGGGTTAATACATTTATTAGAATAGCGGTGAGCTCCGGTTGGCAGATTATGGGTTAATAAGTGTAGGCAGGTGGAGGCGACGTTGTGGGGGGCAGATTAGGGGTTAATAAATATAATATAGGGGTCGGTGGTGTTAGGGGCAGCAGATTAGGGGTACATAAGGATAACATAGGTGGCGGCGCTTTGCGGTCGGCAGATTAGGGGTTAATTATTGTAGGTAGCTGGCTGCGACATTGTGGGGGGCAGATTAGGGGTTAATAAATATAATATAGGGGTCGGCGGTGTTAGGGGCAGCAGATTAGGGGTACATAAGGATAACGTAGGTGGCAGCGCTTTGCGGTCGGCAGATTAGGGGTTAATAAGTGTAGGTAGGTGGAGGCGACGTTGTGGTGGGCAGATTAGGGTTTAATAAATATAATACAGTGGTCGGCGGTGTTAGGGGCAGCAGATTAGGGGTACATAAGGATAACGTAGATGGCGGTCGGCAGATTAGGGGTTAAAAAAATTTATTCGAGTGTCGGCGATGTGGGGGGACCTCAGTTTAGGGGTACATAGGTAGTTTATGGGTGTTAGTGTACTTTAGAGTACAGTAGTTAAGAGCTTTATAAACCGGCGTTAGCCCAGAAAGCTCTTAACTACTGACTTTTTTCCTGCGGCTGGAGTTTTGTCGTTAGATGTCTAACGCTCACTTCAGAAACGACTCTAAATACCGGAGTTAGAAAGATCCCATTGAAAAGATAGGATACACAATTTACGTAAGGGGATCTGCGGTATGGAAAAGTCGCGGATGAAAAGTGAGCGTTAGACCCTATTCTGAGTGACTCCAAATACCGGCGGTAGCCTAAAACCAGCATTAGGAGCCTCTAACGCTGGTTTTCACGGCTAACGCCAAACTCCAAATCTAGGTCTACGCTAACTGGTTAACCCCTAATCTGCTGGACTGATACCTTGTTGCCTGAACCCTGCCTGTCTCACTATGCTTACTGGTTAACCCCTAATCTGGTTCTCTGTTGCCATATTCTGTCTGCATAATTTGCCTTGTGCTGTCCAGTCTGTGGTGAGTGTCGCTCTCCTCATTTTCCTGATATTCTCTGCTCTGGGATATTCACCGGGATAACAAGACTACTGGCCGAGTCCGGTCTGATAGAGGAGTATCCCACAAGCCTTACATTATACTTGGGCCATGGAACCAGATAAGGTGGCACAAGCTGTTTATCTCCAAGGACAGATGTTGGGAACCCATACTACACAATTGCAGAATATGGATTCCAAGCTAGAGGCTATCACCCCTCAACTCTCCTTACTAGTCACTTCAAGGAGTTCTGCTCCTGTTGTTACACCGCCAGTCCCTGCTCCCAGTACTGTGGCTCCGCCCTCTGCTTCTGGAAGCATACCCTGGATACCTTTGCCTGACAAGTATGAAGGTACTACGGATTGCAGGGGTTTCCTTAACCAATGCAGGCTGCACTTCCGCAATGATCCCCACACCTTTTAGTCTCCCCAGTCAAGGGTCACCTTTTTCATTTTCTTGCTGAAAGACAAGGCCCTAGCCTGGGTCTCTCCTCTTCTGGAACAGGACGCTCTACTCCTGCATGATGCTGATGATTTCATTTCTGCTTTTTCTGCTGTGTGTTTGGGACTTCAGGCCGTACCTCTGCTGCAGAGTATTCCCTCCTGGATCTTTGCCAGGGCAACAGAACCGTGGCTCAGTTTGCCGTTGAGTTTCACACCTTGGCACTTGAAACCACTTGGGATGGCAGTACTCTCAAGGCAGCCTTTAGAAGCGGTCTGCTGGAACATATCAAGGATGAACTCACCTATAGGGATGCTCCTTCTTCTTTGGATGACTTTATAGCGCTTTGTATCAGCCTGGACTCTCGCTTTCAGGAGAGACAAGCGGAGAGAGACCGAACAAGGAGGGTCCTCCCTTCCCGTCCCTCTGTTCATCCGGTTCAGGTGATATCCTCCACCCCTTCATCAGCCCCAGTTACCTCAGTGGAAGAACCCATGGATCTCTCCTCCTTCAAACCCTCAGAATCCGAGAAACAGAGAAGAAGGAGACTGAGACTATGCTTTATTGTGGCTCTAACTCCCACCAACTAAAGGACTGTGACATTCGGCTGGGAAAAGCCAATGCTTAGAGGATAACACAGGGGTACCTCTAAGCATGATCTCTACCAAATCCCCTCTGTCCTTTTCAGATCCTGGTACCTGTTACCCTTACCTTCCTTCAGAATACTGTCCACACTCAGTCCTTCATTGATTCAGGGGCAGCTGGCTACTTCCTGGATCACCGTTTTATGATTCAAGCTGGTCTACCCCTTCTACAGAAAAGACATTGTCTCAAGATAACTACCCTGGATGGCTACCCCCTTGGCTCAGGCTTGATCCATTTTGAGTCAGCCCCCCTGACCCTGACCGTTGGTGTTCGGTGTTCTTCATAACAAACAGCCTCCAGTTCGAGGTCATTCATTCCCCTGCTCAGCCTGTCATCCTTGGCCTTCTTTGGCTTTACTTACACAATCCACAGTTCGACTGGGCTGAGGGACAATTGGCCTCTTGGGGTGCCATATGTTTCCACTCCAGCATTGTTAAAGTCAATCCTCTGCTCCGTGTTCCTGTAGCCAGCATCCAGACTCCCTCCATCCTTCCTTCGGTATTTACAGACATTTTTGATGTCTTTGAGAAAAAGACAGCCGATGTGCTGCCACCCCACTGTCCCTATGACTGCAAGATTGACCTCCTTCCCAGAGCCCCACTTCCTAAAGGCAGGACATATCCACTCTCCAAGGCTGAAACCAAATCCATGGAGGAATACATCCAAGAGAACCTAGCTAAAGGTTTCATTTGCCCTTCTTCCTCTCCTGCTGGGGCTGGCTTCTTTTTTGTTGGTAAGAAGGATGGTGGACTCAGACCCTGCATAGACTACAGGGCCTTGAACAACTTAACCATCAAGAACCGCTATCCCATACCACTGATCACTGAATTGTATGACTCGCCCCAGGATGCCCGCTTCTTTACTAAATTGGACTTACGTGGGGCAAACAATTTAATTTGCATCTCTCCAGGCCACGAATGGAAGACACTAGATTGGGGCATTACAAATACCTTGTAATGCCCTTTGGGCTGTGTAACGCCCCTGCAGTCTTCCAGGCATTTGTCGACGACATCTTTCGTGACCTCCTCAACCACACTGTCATTGTCTACCTGGATGATATCCTTGTTTTCATTCCCACTTTAGAGGAGCATCACAGGCATGTGAGACAGGTATTTCTTCCTCTCAGGGATAACTCTTTGGTAGCCAAGCTAGAAAAATGGGAGTTTGATCAAGTCCGGATCCAATTCCTTGGATATGTCATCTCGAAGGAGGGTTTTTCCATGGATCCTGCTAAACTCACCGCTGTACTAGAATGGCCTCAACCTACCTCCTTAAAGTAATTACAGGGGTTCTTGGGGTTCTCCAATTATTACCGCAAGTTCATAAAGAACTTTTCTCAAACAGTCGCTCCTCTCACTGAATTGACTAGACAGAATAAGGACTACAAACATTGGCCTCCTGAGGCCATAAAGGCCTTCTCTTGTCTGAAAAGGGCTTTCTGTTCTGCTCCTGTGGTCCACCATCCTGATCCTGACCTGCAGTTCACTTTAGAGGTTGATGCCTCTAAGAGACCCTCTGACTTCCAAATCTCACCCTGTAGCCTTTTTTTCTAAACATTTCACTCCTTCTGAGAGGAACTACGATGTGGGTAATCGTGAACTCCTAGCCATTAAAATGGCCTTAACTGAGTGGCGTCACTGGTTGGAGGGCATCACCAATCCTATTCAGATCCTCACCGACCATAAGAATCTGACCTACCTAGAAACTGTCCATCGACTCAACGCTTGTCAGGCCTTGTTCTTTTCCCTTTTTCACTTTGTAGTTTCCTACCTTACTGGAACCAAGAACAAGAAGGCAGATGCCCTTTCCCGTCAGTTCCCTCACTCAAGTGATTCCTCCGAAGCCTCTATTGAACACATCATACCCCCCTCCTGTGTGATCGCTCAACTCAATACCACTCTTCTGCAAAGATTGCAACGTGCTCAGTCAAGTAAACCTCTTAGGGCCCCCATGGCCTCTGATATCCTCTTTGTACCTCGGAACCTCCGTATCCCTGTGCTAGCCTGGGCTCATGATAGCAAACTCTCTGGGCATCATGGTTCAACTAGGACCTTCAGGCATCTTTGCCAACATGTTTGGTGGCCTACTATGAAGTCTGACGCTCAGGACTATGTGAAAGCCTGCACAATTTGTGCTGCCAACAAAACTCCACGATCTTTGCCTTCTGGCTTGCTCCAAACGTTGTCCATTCCCAAACGACCCTGGACACACATAACAATGGACTTCATTGTTGATCTTCCCTCTTCCAACCACCATATGGTCATATGGGTTGTGGTGGATCGCTTTTCCAGGCTGGCTCACTTTGTACCCCTAACCAAACTGCCTTCTGCTCAGGAATTGTCGTCCAGTAAATATTGTCTCCGACAGGGTTTCACAGTTCATTTCTGCCTTCTGGAGAGCCTTTTGTAAGTTGATTGGAACCACTGTTTCCTTGTCATCTGGCTACCATCCTCAGACCAATGGACTAACCGAGAGAGATAACCAGGATCTTGAAGCCTACCTTAGAGCCTTTGTCAACTCTTGCCATACCAACTGGTCTGCTTTGCTACCCCTAGCTGAACTGGCAAGAAACACTCATTGGCACTCGTCTCTGCGATGCTCTCCATTTCAAGCCGCAGCAGGTTATCAACCTCGTAACTTCCCTCTTTCAGCTCGGTCCACTGGGGTTCCTGCCGCAGACCGTCCCGTCACTGATCTCACCACTCATTGGCAATGTATTCGCTCTCAGCTGCGTTCAGCTGTTTCTAGATGTAAGAAGTTTGCTGACCGTCATAGAGCTTCTGTATGTGCCATTCCGGTGTGTGCCTATGTCAACCCTGTCACTAATTGGGGCCTAGATTTATTGGTCCCTAAAAGGTCCTGAAAAGACTGTCTCCTGTTGCCTACAAAGTGGCCTTGCCGAGAACCCTACGCATGCATCCAGTCTTCCACATCTCACTACTCAAACCTTACATCAATAATAGATATTCCCAGCCTCAAACTCCTCCTCCTCCTCTCTTGGTCCGTGGTAACCCCAAATATGAAGTAGCTAAGATTCTGAACTCCAGATACAGGTGCAGACAACTGCAGTATCTGATACATTCATACATACAGTCTCACTACTGCAAATCTGTATCTCATCTCATGTCACTCTCCCTCTTGCTTCTACTAACTGCTGGTGACATCTCCCCTAATCTTGGTCCCCAACAACTGCCTAGCCATGCACATCCATGTATACCATCCCACAGATTCAAAAAACAAAACTCTTACAACCTTACTCACATTCCTCTTGCATCAAAAGCCACTTCCCCTTTCACTTGTGCACTTTGGAACTCTCGCTCTTTTTGCAACAAACTCACTTCTATACATGACCTCTTTATCTCCCACTCCCTCAACCTTCTAGCCCTAACAGAAACCTGGCTTTCTCCCCTAGACACAGCATACACTGCTGCTCTGTCACATTGGGGTCTTCACTTCAGCCACACTCCTAGGTCTGGTAATAGACAAGGAGGTGGTGTAGGTATTTTACTTTCCTCTCATTGCACCTTTCAACAAATAAATCCCATCTCTTCCCTCACATTTTCCTCATTCGAAACCCACATGATTCGCTTATTCTCTCCTCTTTCTATACGTGTTTCAGTCATATACCGTCCTCCCGGCTCCTCAACTCAATTTCTAGATCACTTGGCTGCCTGGCTACCTTATTTCCTTTCCTCAGGCACCCCTTCCCTCATTCTTGGTGACTTCAACGTCCCTCTTGACAATCCCACTGCCTCCTCTGCAAAACAACTTCTGCAACTCACTTCCTCTTTCGGTTTGTCACAATGGACTGATTCCACCACTCACAAAGATGGTCACTCCCTTGACCTGATCTTTAGCTATCGATGCACCCTCTCAAACTTCACAAACTCCCCCTTTCCTCTTTTTGACCACCATCTCCTTACTTGCAACATATCATCCCTCCCTACAACTCTCCCTCCTTCTGCTCCTCACACCAAACTTCACAGAAGCATTATGTCATTAGATCAACAACAGCTTTCTAATTCCCTCAAACCTATCCTCTCATCCTTCTCCTCCTTTTCATGCCCTGACCAATCTATCTGCCACTATAATTCCACCCTTACATCCGTCCTTGACAATCTCGCCCCTCTTACCATAGCTCGGAAATCAAACACTCATCCTCAGCCATAGCATACTCCTCTGACACGATACCTACGCAGATGTTCCCATACTGCTGAGTGGCACTGGAGAAAATCTAGGAGTTCAGCTGATTTTCAACATTACAAATTTATCTTGAACTCCTACTACTCTGCCCTTAATTTCCATAAGCAACACTACTTCTCTATTCTTATCTTTAATCTTTCTTCAAACCCAAAACGTTTGTTCTCCACTTTCAATACTCTTCTCTGCCCTCCCCTACCTCCTAATACAACTTCTATGTCAGCTCAAGACTTTGCCAACCACTTCAACAAAAAAATCGACTCCTTCAGAAATGAAATCAGCTCTCAACATAATTCCATTCTCTCACCCCCTCAAATGCTCTCAATCAACCACAACCCACATAACCTTAAACTTAGCTCATTCTCCCCTGTTACTGAGGAAGAAGTTTCGGCACTTATACTCTCACCTCACTACCTGTCCCCTTGACCCTATCCCCTCACAGCTAATCCCCTCCCTCTCTGCCACCCTTACCCCTATACTCACACACACTTTCAACCTCTCCCTCAGCACCGGCATATTTCTCTCATTACTGAAACATGCACTGGTCACACCTATCCTCAAAAAACCTTACATTGATCCTACCTCCCCATCCAACTACCGCCCTATTTCCCTCCTCCCTCTTGCATCAAAGCTTCTCAAAAAACTAGCTTATGCACGCCTATCCCATTTACATACAATAAACTCCCTCCTTGACCCATTGCAATCTGGATTTCATCCACATCACTCCACAGAGACAGCAATTGTTAAGGTTACCAATGACCTACTTACAGCAAAATCAAAAGGCCACTTCTCTCTGCTTATCCTCCTTGATCTGTCCACAGCCTTTGATACTGTTGACCACTCTCTATTGCTCCAAACCCTCCAATCCTTAGGCATAGGAGACACAGCCCTCTCGTGGCTCTCTTCCTACCTGTCAAACTGTACCTTTAGTGTAGCCTTCTCTGGGGCCACCTCTGCCCGTCACCACTTTCTGTTGGAGTACCGCAAGGCTCTGTCCTCGGTCCCCTTCTCTTCTCAATCTACACATCATCACTAGGTTCCCTAATAAAGTCCCACGGTTTACAATATCATTTGTATGCCGATGACACCCAAATCTACTTCTCTGCACCAGACCTTTCTCCTTCCTTGCTAACCCATGTCACTAACTGTCTTTCTCACATCTCCAACTGAATGTCCTCTCACTACCTCAAGCTAAATCTCTCCAAAACTAAGCTCCTTATTTTCCCCCCCTTCTAAACTCTCCACCCCCAATCTCTCTATAACTGTCGACAACTCCATCATTACCCTATCATTACCCCTACCCTGCATGCCCGATGTCTCGGGGTCACATTTGACTCGGATCTTTCTTTCACTCCTCACATTCAGTCATTGGCTAAAGCCTACCGCTTCCAACTTAAAAATATTTCTAAAATTAGACACTTCCTTACACAAGACACAACTAAAATTTTAATCCACTCTCTCATTCTCTCCCACCTCGGTTACTGCAACTCTGTCCTCTCTGGTCTCCCCACCTACCGCCTAGCTCATTTACAATCCATAATGAATGCCTCTGCCAAACTCATCTTCCTTAAACGTCACTCTTCATCTGCTGCACCTCTCTGCCAATCTCTTCACTGGCTTCCTCTTGCCTCTGGGATCAAACACAAATGTCTCATTCTGACATACAAAGCCCTCAACTGCACTGCTCCCCCTATATCTCAGACATTGTCCCCAGATACTCTCTCTCCCGTCCCCTTCGCTCTGCTCACGACCTCCTACTCTCCTCCTCTCTTGTCACCTCATCACACTCCCGTTTACAGGACTTCTCCAGACTGGCTCCCATCTTGTGGAACTCTCTGCTTCGCTCCACAAGACTCTCTTCTAGTTTTAAAAGCTTCAAGTGCTCCCTAAAGACTCTACTGTTCAGGGATGCATACAACCTATGCTAACCTTTCTTTATACCAGTTCCTCTCCTCCATTGCTATCCACTGAACCCCCTTAGCATGTAAGCCTAAGAGTCCAGCTGTTTGTTGATCACCTTCTCAAGAGCTGACTACAACAGTGCAAATCTTGGCAGGGCCCTCTACCCATTTGATCCCTATAATTGTTTTGTTGTACTCTGTCTTTGTTAATAGCGCTGCAGAATCTGTTGGCGCTCTACAAATAACCGATAGTAATAATAATACATTGGAAGGGTTACTCTGTGGCAGACTGTTCCTGGGTCTCTTCCCGTGATGTACATGCTCCATCTGCTCACCCTTTGAAGCCGGCTCTGGTTCTCGGAGGATCTGTTACTGCCAAAGTATAGGTGCTACTTTCTTGTGCTCCTGGGAGTGACTGATCGTTAACTGGTTAACCCCTAATTTGCTGAACTGATACCTTGTTGCCTGAACCCTGCCTGTCTCACTACGCTAACTGGTTAACCCCTAATCTGCTGGACTGCTTCTCTGTTGCCATATTCTGTCTGCATAATTTGCATTGTGCTGTCCAGTCTGTGGTGAGTGCCGCTCTCCTCATTTTCCTGATATTCTCTGCTCTGGGATATTCCCTATCTTTCTGGCTCGACACCGGGATAACAAGACTACTGGCCGAGTCCGGTCTGATAGAGGAGTATCCCACGAGCCTTACATATTGTAGCTAGTTTAGGTTTTATTTTATAGGTAAGTAATTAGTTTTTAATAGGAATTATTTAGTTATTAATAGTAGGTTTTCTTTAGATTTATTTTAATTATATTTAAGTTAGGGGGTGTTAGGGTTAGGGGTTAATAGGTTTATTATAGCGGTGGAGTGGGAGGACTGCAGATTAGGGGTTACTTATTTTAAATAATGTTTTTGATGTAGGAGGGCAGCGGTTTAGGGGTTAATAATCTTATTATAGTGGCGACGATGTTGGGTAGCGGTGGAATAGGGGTTGATAATTTTTTTAAGTGGCGGCGATGTCCGGAGTGGCAGATTAGGGGTTAATATTTTTGCAATGCGGGAGGGCCTCGGTTTAGAGGTTAATAGGTAGTTTATGGGTGTTTAGTTTACTTTGTAGCACTTTAGTTATGAGTTTTATGGTACAGCTTTGTAACATAAAACTCATAACTACTGACTTTAGATGGAGGTACGAATCTTGACGGTATAGAGTGTACTGCTCACTTTTTGGCCTCCCGGGCAAAACTCGTAAACCGGCGCTATGGAAGTCCCATTGAAAAAGGACTTTTTTAAAGTGCGGTACTGACGTTGTGTGACGTCCAAAAAAGTGTGCGGTACAGCTATACCTGCAAGACTTGTAATATCAGTGGTAGGGAAAAAGCAGCGTTATACTCATAACGCAAAACTCGTAATCTAGCTGTTTGTTTTTTAAAAGTAAAGTTAGTATACAGTATATGAATGATTAACAATACACACCACCTATTTCGACCATTTATTTATGAAAGACTTTCTTAAAATGATCATTTATTATCACATACACAGGACAAAAAAAAAAAAAAACCTTAAGAAATGTCCTGGATTGTATAAATGCTAAAAGAGCACAAATGTTGTGAAATTATAAACCTACGCTCAAAGACGCCAATATATTTTGTTGATGAAATTAGCATTAATATATGATTTATTTTATGATGTCACATATTAATCAACATTTTATTAGTGATGTGATATATAATGACTTATGTGACATCATCATGATTCTGATACACGTCATATAATATTATCAGGAAAACTCATGAAAGAAATTTAAATAATGTTCTTGTTTTTGGCATCAAAACATGCATGTAAACGATTTGAGGGTGGCAGCACTTTTTAGAGGCACTCAGATCAAGAATTGGCCTTTTATTGGTGTCTGAATCCAGGGGCAACATTCGACATCATAGCGGCACAACCAGCAGTGGATACTGCTTAGAGCAGATGGAAATAACTGGTCTTACTAATGCATGAGGTTAAGGAAGTGCATGAGTAAAGATTGCTAAAATACCGCTCCAGATCCTTTCGAACTCCAGCGAACAACTGACACTAATGGACTTGTGAGAGAGGAAATAGAATCCAGACACTCCAGTGCACGCCATAACGGCTGAGCAAGCCGGAAAGGCAAATACAAACAGAAAAAAACAGATGCACTCAAAAAGGCTCCAGAAAAATATATATTTATTCCATAATGATTAACATAGCTATTTTAATTATCATGTAATAAATATCTATTTTTTGGAGTGCAGACGATTTTTCTTTTTGTTAGTGCAGGAGAGTGCTTAAGCCAGCATATAGAGTGGTGAGTAGTCAGTTTATTGAACAGACCACACACTTTGTTTAGGAACTTTATTGCTGGCTTTAACCTTTATTTCCATACTGCCCAGCAACCTTCTAATGTGAGCTGTGGCCCCATGCAGAAAGGAGAACAGCGAAGAATCAGTGCTCCACACTTTAACTGCGGTGTCTATAACTGCTTCAGAATGGTCATGTACTATGGAAATAAATGGTCACTAATTAATTTTATAGAACCGTATTTTGGCTTACAGTGACTAGCTAGCAAACCAATTTGTAAGTTGAAACATGTAAGTTGAAAATATATGTACAAAGCATTCATCATGTGCATAATCATATAACATCTTGTTCTGTAAAGTCTGTGTGGTTTTATTGCTGATCTTGTGCTCTCTCTCTCTTAATAAGGTCTTTTTAAGTTGTATGTTTTTTAAGATATGGCATTTGTTCTCCCCTAATGCCTAATAGGGTAACTTCCTCACACCCAAAAAGTTTGTCATTCTGGGTAGGTATGGAGTCTGGGGGAAGAGAGAGAAAGAAAACACAACAAACAAACACAAAAGCTTATCTGGCCGTACACATTAAATAATTTACTAAAAAAAAAAAAAAACATTCATTATAGCTCCTCTAAAACTGCTTCAAAGATTTACAATTCTTTGCTCAAGCTGCTTTAATAACAGTTTTACAGCTTTAAAAACTCCCTGCAATTAAATATGCATTGGCAGATAAGCCAGTGTTCAGACTGCAGCTTCTGTTAAGTGTTTCTGCAGCTTCTGTTAAGTGTTTTTCATGAATGACGACCAAAAAAATGTTATGGCCAAAGCTTACATTTATGCTTTTTCAAATAAAGATACCTAGAGAACAAAGAAAATTTGGTAATAGGAGTAAAATAGAAAGTTGCTTAAAATTGCATGCTCTATCTGAATCATAAAAGAAAAAATTTCGGTTTCATATCCCTTTAATTGATATATTTACTACATTTGTCAATATATAAGACCATTCATTGGGATCTAATATTTATTTGACTTCTTTTATGTTCCTTTTGAAAATGCTATTCAGCTTTTGGTTTGATAAGAGAGGAGCTTATTAACAATATAATCTAGAGGTAAGCCCTTACAACCAGATGGTCAATGCATTTTTTTTTTTTGTTAAGAAAACTGCTTATTAAACCCTCTACAACATCAGAGGTGGCAGATTTAAATAATTCACGACTAATTTGTCTGGTATGATTGACCAGCACTGCTCTCACTCAATTGGTTTCTAGAAAGCAGGGGGAGGGGCTATTGAAAAAAATACTTATGCAGTGATTAATTCATATAATGAATGCTCCAAGGACCAAATGTGGGTGGGGCCTTGCCTGTTTGCTTCTTAATAAATGATTGCCATATTGCCTGCACATGGGCTCATCATGGTATTTCATAGCTGTGTTTAAAGTAGTTTTAAACGTTGACATGATACTCAAAAATGCTTTCTTATAACTCCAAAAGCCTCTTTATTTGTGTGAGATATAGAATATGTAAAGAGAGAAAACATAATAATATATTTATACGCTATGTATTTACAACTTAAATCTACAGACACCATTAACTACTTCCACTACTCAACTGAAGAGCTGATGCTTTTGGCTCAAGGAAGTATTTATATTTATTTTATTTTTAATTTATTAAAATTAAGTTCAAGCTCATCATTATTATATTCATTTTTACAATTAATTTATACTTAGTTATATTTTGTGTTGGCAAAATAAAGCACAAAACCAACTGTGTGCAGCCTTTGACAGGTGAAGGATATAAGACCTATTAGTTTTTATGGTGTGGAACTTGCAACTGTTATTTATTCATAAATTCAACTTTTTTAAATTGAACGGTGAGTTACAAGCTCTGTAAGACCTGTGAATTGCACTTCCATGAATCCCATTGCCTTTTATACATTTATCCCTTTAGATTTTGCATACAAATATTTAATTTTTAAGCATTTTAGAACAGTGCGACCATTTTTGCTATAAATGCACAGACTATCAATATGAATTAACATTCATCTTTAAAAAAATAATAATTTCACAAATCACAATAGCAGAGGTAAATATTTCCCTATTCTATCCCTCCTGTCCAGCTATCTATCATGAAACACTTTACTTTTTTAAGATTTACAAATTTTAAGCTGTAATAAAAGTATCCCCAAAAGTAAGGTTTTTGCATCTTCCAGTCTTATTTGATTTAATCTTATACTTATTTATTTACTTTTTTTATGCTGATTAGAAATTGTAAATGTAAATACAGATTATATTCCAGTTTAAACTCTTTTATTTTTTTTACAGAATCTCAACTAAAGCATAAAGTTATTTTTTGTAAATTAATTGATTGATAAGTTCAATTATTTATTTATTTATTTTGTATTTTGTTACAAAAAAAAAAGAAAGCAAATGATTTACAGTGATAACATTTTACTTATTACAGTGATAAAATAGGATGTTTGTTATATATATAAAATTTAACAGTTGAACATTGTTTTATATCCAAGAAACAATATGTAAATATAGTGTTCATACAGTATATTTGTTTTAAAATTATGCTTTTTAAGGCAATTTTATATAGATGGATCAGGTCTTTCTTCGTCATCTTCATTATTGCTTAGCAAATCTAGACAAAGAAATTGATACAAAGATAATTAGTCATGTGTATAAATAACTATTGTGAAGATTAATTGTATCTTTTTTTTAAAGTAATAGAGGTTACAGTTATTTTCAAAGAACATGATTACTTTTTTCTATAAAATTTTATAAATTGAAATAAAAGAACCATATTTTCCAAGGTCAGATGTAAAAAAAAAAAAAAAGAGAGAGTTTTCTAATGCTATAATACGTTTGAGGAGCATTAATATAAAAGTACTATGAATACAAACAGGAACATCTATAGGTTCTATTTAGTGCAGTCACCAAGGAAACTTATCTGTGATCAGCTGGTTGTGATCAGTTTGTCACACAAGATCAGCAAACGGGTCACCACAGGAACATTAAAACAAAGTCTGTTGGCACAATGTGAATCTGGCAATTTCATCAGGCACAGACTATACAACTGTGTGACCTGTTTAAATACAATTATGTATGTGCAGTCCTCAAAATATGTGACATAAATATACTATCAAATAAGTGAATATACCCAATTTTATTAAATTATAGGGGCAATTCAGTAAAATACAGTTAAAATGTATTTGCATGTTCACATAATATAAAGTCCCAATTTGTGTAAGGTCATCATGTGGCTTAAAAGTAACAAAACATATTTAATGATTAGGGAATCAGTAAAATGCATGTAAAACATTACAGAATAAGATAAAATAATATAACCAATCATGAATAAGTCATGTAATGAAACTAAAAATAACTTTTTTTAATCATAATTATGCAGTATGTACACAATTAACTAATTTGATATGCCTCTCACCTTATACAAAATAAGTTTCTCTATTTATATTTAACTGTAATGTCCTCTTTTTACAAAGAACCAACCCACCCCAGGCTGGCATAGCATTTAAAAAACAACAACTTATCACAGGACTGTTCACTAATCACAACTCATTGGATGGGTAAATGTAACATTAGTGCACTGGATAATGCTGTTGAGCTGGTGATTAGTGAACAACCCTGCAATGCATTTTTTAAAATGCCCACTGTGCCATGGAGGAGGGGTTTTCCTTATAAATGTAGGACTTTTCAAGTGAACCCTTTCACTACCAGGACTTTCAGATAAAAATTTGCCCAAAATACCAGAGAATTTTTAGCATTTTTGCAATCACTCAATTTAAATAGAAATAGAGCCTTTTTTCTTTACCTGTCAAAACTATATATATTTTTTAAGTAGACAACCCAAGGTATTGATCTAGGCCCATTTTGGTATATTTCATGCCACCATTTCACCGCCAAATGCAATCAAATAAAAACATTTTTTTACTTTTATCAAAAACTTTGGATTTCCCACAGAAATTATTTACATACTGCTTGCCCAATCATGGCACAAATGTTTGTAAAAGTTTCTCTGGGATCCCCTTTGTTCAGAAATAGCAAACATATATAGCTTTGCCATCGCTTTTTGGTAATTAGAAGGCCGCTATTTGAAGCTGCGCACCACACTTCTATTATTCCCAGCAGTGAAAGGGTTAATTAGGTACCTTAAAATGTTAATTTTAGCTTTAATGTAGGAATTAGCCTCCCACCTGATACTTCCCTCCACCTGATCCCTACCTGATCCCTTTCAAACAGCTATATTCCCTCATCCACCCTCATCTTAGGTACTGGCAGAAAGCCTGCCATTATGAATTTTTTTTGTTTTTTTTAATAAAATATTTTTTATTTTATTTCTTATTTTCTGCAGTGTAGGATCCTCCCTTACCTCCAAACCCCCCCCCCCACCCCCCAAACAGCTCTCAAAACCTCCCTCCTTTAACTGTTAGGCTTCATCTTAGGTACTATAAACTGCACTTTAAAAAAAAAAATGTTGCTCCTTAATTTCTGGAGCATAGTGTCTCCCCAACTTCCCCCCTTCCTGCAATAATTACTTAGAGCCCCTCAAACCCCCAGATCCCCCTTTCTGTAGTGTAGCTGCCCCATCCCTCCCTGTCCCTTTGTTTTTTGTTTTCCTTAGCATAGGGCCCTCCCACTCCTTTCACCCACTCCCTCCCCCACCGCTGCTGAGCCACCACCTGCCGGTACCAGCAGAAGATCGTTACAGACGGTGACAAACACAGTGTCACCATCTGTAACAATCAGGCATCTACCCTCATATGGAGCCAGAGCACTGATCATGCTCCAGCTACATATGCGGCATATGCCTGGAGCTTCAGGAGCTCCAGCTCTCAGCTTTAATTTAACAGCCAAAGCTGCTGGAGCTTCCTGAAATGAATATATATATATATATATATATATATATATATATATATATATACAGGGAGTGCAGAATTATTAGGCAAATGAGTATTTTGACCACATCATCCTCTTTATGCATGTTGTCTTACTCCAAGCTGTATAGGCTCGAAAGCCTACTACCAATTAAGCATATTAGGTGATGTGCATCTCTGTAATGAGAAGGGGTGTGGTCTAATGACATCAACACCCTATATCAGGTGTGCATAATTATTAGGCAACTTCCTTTCCTTTGGCAAAATGGGTCAAAAGAAGGAATTGACAGGCTCAGAAAAGTCAAAAATAGTGAGATATCTTGCAGAGGGATGCAGCACTCTTAAAATTGCAAAGCTTCTGAAGCGTGATCATCGAACAATCAAGCGTTTCATTCAAAATAGTCAACAGGGTCGCAAGAAGCGTGTGGACAAACCAAGGCGCAAAATAACTGCCCATGAACTGAGAAAAGTCAAGCGTGCAGCTGCCAAGATGCCACTTGCCACCAGTTTGGCCATATTTCAGAGCTGCAACATCACTGGAGTGCCCAAAAGCACAAGGTGTGCAATACTCAGAGACATGGCCAAGGTAAGAAAGGCTGAAAGACGACCACCACTGAACAAGACACACAAGCTGAAACGTCAAGACTGGGCCAAGAAATATCTCAAGACTGATTTTTCTAAGGTTTTATGGACTGATGAAATGAGAGTGAGTCTTGATGGGCCAGATGGATGGGCCCGTGGCTGGATTGGTAAAGGGCAGAGAGCTCCAGTCCGACTCAGACGCCAGCAAGGAGGAGGTGGAGTACTGGTTTGGGCTGGTATCATCAAAGATGAGCTTGTGGGGCCTTTTCGGGTTGAGGATGGAGTCAAGCTCAAGTCCCAGTCCTACTGCCAGTTTCTGGAAGACACCTTCTTAAAGCAGTGGTACAGGAAGAAGTCTGCATCCTTCAAGAAAAACATGATTTTCATGCAGGACAATGCTCCATCACCCGCGTCCAAGTACTCCACAGCGTGGCTGGCAAGAAAGGGTATAAAAGAAGAAAATCTAATGACATGGCCTCCTTGTTCACCTGATCTGAACCCCATTGAGAACCTGTGGTCCATCATCAAATGTGAGATTTACAAGGAGGGAAAACAGTACACCTCTCTGAACAGTGTCTGGGAGGCTGTGGTTGCTGCTGCACGCAATGTTGATGGTGAACAGATCAAAACACTGACAGAATCCATGGATGGCAGGCTTTTGAGTGTCCTTGCAAAGAAAGGTGGCTATATTGGTCACTGATTTGTTTTTGTTTTGTTTTTGAATGTCAGAAATGTATATTTGTGAATGTTGAGATGTTATATTGGTTTCACTGGTAAAAATAAATAATTGAAATGGGTATATATTTCCTTTTTGTTAAGTTGCCTAATAATTATGCACAGTAATAGTCACCTGCACACACAGATATCCCCCTAAAATAGCTATAACTAAAACGAAACTAAAAACTACTTCCAAAACTATTCAGCTTTGATATTAATGAGTTTTTTGGGTTCATTGAGAACATGGTTGTTGTTCAATAATAAAATTAATCCTCAAAAATACAACTTGCCTAATAATTCTGCACTCCCTGTATATATATATCTTGCTGTACGATAGGCAAAGTACTGCATGACGTATATATATATATATATATATATGTCTTATTGGGTGAAGGGGTTAATATAAAATATAAAAAGCCTTAATAAAATGCTAATTATGGGCTAGATTATAAGTGGAATGCAAAATACCACTTTTGCAAGGGCGATATTTGCACTCCACTTAGTAATACAAGGGCACAAGGTCATATTTGTATTGCAGGGAAGCTTTGTGCTCACAAGAGCACGTTTCCATAAATTCCAACGAGAGGCTCATTCTCATGCCATCAGACATGGCATGAGAACCTAGCGCAGAGAAGGGGGTAAGTCGTTTAGCGATGGGCATCAAGTATAAATATATGAATATATACATTTATATTTATCTGTTTATACTGTATGTGTATATACACATATTAACACATAAATATATATGTATATAAGCATACACACATATATTTATAGAGAACACACCCCCTCAGCTCAGCATGAAAAGAGCTTTCCTGGAGCATCTCATTCCCTGGTAGTGCAACTGAAGCAAACAATCAACTATGGGTGGCAAGGCACTGTCAAAAGATCTTCGGGATAAAGTTGTGGACAGGCATAAGTCAGGAGATGGATACAAGACAATATCAAAGGCTTTTTCAATGCTTAGAAGCACAGTATAGTATTAAGAAGTGGAAGGTATTTTGTACATCACAGACCCTCTCTGGATCAGGACATCACTCCAAACTGGATGAAAGAGCCAGGAGGAAATTGATCAAAGAGGCTACCAAGAGGCCCAGAGCAACTCTGAAGCAGTTGCAGAAATTTATGACAAAGAGGAGTCATTGTGGGGGGGGGGCGGAGACTGACAGAGGATGGAGATGGACACAGAGTCAAACCCCTCTGTATAGCAAAATCAACAAAAGGATACTTAGTTGGAAATTGCCTCACCATATTTTGGAACATGCTCCAGTCATCTGTGGAGATGCAAATAGCAGAGAAACCAATTTAGGAGCTGAGAACAATGAAAGTTGAAAAGTGAAAGATCCCTTTGATCCTGAGGCGGCGCCATCTTGTTGGGCTGCGTGGAGCAATGAAATTAAGAAGGCCACAAAGACGCCGGTACGGACACAGCAATCAACATGAAGGTATGAAAGGAGCATATGTTAAGAACTACGGGCGGTACCTCTATGCCTCATATTAGGCCTCAATATGAAAAAAGTCCAGGGTTCTTAACAGCAGACGCCAGATCATGGTAATAACTGGGACAGCTGCAAACAAACATTCCTGCTTTTACAAATAGCCCACATAAAGCATATAAGCAAAAGTAAAGTTTACAATATCCAGGCTGCTGCCTAACTTCCCTAACTGCTTGGCACTAAGCAGAGAATGACGCAACTGAATTGAAGAGTTTCTTCCATCTAACTGTCTCAGTCCTACACCGGAGGGAAGTCTGATAGCGCTGCCGAGATCATTTAATGATTTGGCAGGATACTGAGACAAGCCATTTGAGCTTAAAAGGTGTAGTCTAATATTCATCGCTACTATGTAGGTGGTTACAATAAGATTACAGATCCTCATAGAGTTTTTTGAAAGAGACATGATTGTTAGCTTAGGCAGTGTATTTAAAAGTCATGGGACTGTGGCTACATGGGCGATTACATGTGGAATAAATTCAGCTGAGAATGGGGAACCTGCGGCACAGTAAATATCTTTTTTAGCGCTTGTCATGGAAGATGCGGCCGGTCTCAGGGAACGAAGTGCTAGCCCTATACAAGACAAGGCAGAGGTACCCTTACTAGATACCACAAAGATTGCAACAGTTATTTTGTGTGCAGACCGACACCTTCTGGAAGCTACAGCTGCCCTGTTGGGCACAAATAATTTGTTAGTTGTTACCCAAATGCCACAAACTGGCTGTGTCTGCATAGAAGACCATCTCTGGTATGATTTAGTGAAAATGGCATGCTTTCCACTGTCTGAGGCTGAAGAGCCTACAAGCCTGGGTTTGTGCAGGAGAGCATGGGAGATGCCGTATATGTTTCTGAGATTGCACTTCTTTCATACAAATATGCAATGCTTTGACAGTATCTGCCTCAGGCTTCTTGCAAGATGGCTGCTAGCTGGACATCTGCTTCAGAAGTTTCCCCAAGCTAATGTCTCGACAAGGAGTGGGTTGAATGAAAGTATGCTAGGGTGGGAGATATGATAAGGTTTTCATTCACTTTCTCCTACATACTGTGCTGGAATTTATAGCTGACTTTACACACTTAATGCTGGTTATAGTTATTTCACTTTCTACCTGCTATTTGTTTAAGGCAACTATTTGCAGTTCTATTGGTTACTATATACTAAGACTTTTACATATGGACAGTATTCCAGCTCACGACATTGAAACAACTTTGGTGTGCTAACAGCTATGTCTTCCTTTTGCTGCACCTTTAAATTTTCTAACGATAGGTATACAAGGAGCACTTAACCTTAAGTATGTGCCCTAGGTTGCCAGAGATATTCACTGAGGGTATCAGTCTATGTATGCTTGTCCATATGTTAAAACGTTTAGTAAATGTTCTTATGTTTTATAGGCCTGAACTGGGAGCTCAATTATGCTATAAAGTTAGCAATTGGTTTGCATGCCCTCCACTGTTGTGGGAGAAGTACCTGTGATTTAATCTGACACTTTAACTCTATTATATTAGCTTATAGCAAGGTCCTAGGGTTACCCACTAAGGCCTATAGAAATTAGCAGTTGTCTTTTTATGTACATGATATTAATTTCTCAGATATAGTTTATCGGTAAAGATTGGAATAATTGTCATTGTAGTTAGTTAAGGTGACTTTGCAGGCGTAGATACAGTATATAGACTATAATGAGAGTAAGAACATGTAGCTAGTAAAAGATCTATAATTGAGCTCAGGAGAGGTAGACAAGGGAATATGCCTGGGCTATATGGTAGGAGAACCTTCGGCTTTTATGTGTCCACATTTTAGCTCAGGATATAGAGGCTTTACTTATGCAGGGTTGGTATTTCTGCTGCAGACTTACATTTTATACTTAGCCCTATATCTCTTTTTGTACCTTATTAATGTCTATATATGGTGCTGTTTCTACTAATGGCCATATACATCTACATGAATTCTCCACAAATGTGGTTTGTATGGGAGGGTGTCAAGAAAAAAGCAACTCCTCAAGATAGGCCACATGCAGTCACGACTGAGCTTTGCCATAACACACCTAGGACATTCTGAGGACACATGGAAAAAGGTGTTATGGTCAGATGAGAATAAAATTAAATTATTTGGCATAAACACCAAATGATATGTCTGGAGGAAATCCAATACAGCTCACCATCCAAATAACACCATACCTACAGTAAAGCATGGAGGTGGTAATATTCTGTTATGGTTTTTTTTCTCTGCAGCAGGCACTGGAGCGCTTGTCAGGATGAAAGAAATAATGGATGGGGCAAAATACTGTCAAATCATTGAGGCAAATCTGCTGCCATCTGCCAGGAAGTTGTCAGTGGGAAGAAGGTTTACCTTCCAACATGACAATGACCCAACACACACAGCAAAAATGACCACATAGCCTAGTCAGAGTCCAGACTTAAACCCCATTAAATATCTGTGACATGACTTGAAGACTATAGAAATAGCAATATGTTCTATAGTAATATATTGTATTGATTTTGAACCTGTGTTTATGTGTTGATGTTATAACTTATTCTATTGTCAGTTTAATAAACATTGCAATATTGCAACATAATTTTACAAAGTATTTCTATTAACCTTTTTTATTTTATATGATACATTTGTATAATATTGACTCATTTATCCAGAAGCTTCTTTTATGCACTTCTCCTTATTTCTTTCTATGTATTAATACTTTGAGAGGTTTGGATATCACCTCTTTTTTAGGAGATAGCTAGGCTGGCCATAGGGTCACACACTGTATTTTCTAATATATCTGTTGTTTGATATCTGTGTTGTGACCCTATGATTGTTTAAATATTTTCATTGATTTATTCTGTTTTAACCTAATATGGATCTTTTTGAAACAAGGAAAGACCTCTTTATCGAAATTGAAACTCTAGAAAATAAAGAGATATCTATAGACATAGCAAATCTAGAAAATGTATTCAATGTGTGTGGCAATTTAGAGAAACATGATAAAAGAATTAACAAAAAATGGAGGTTAGCTACCTGCAGAGATATATTAATCAAAATATGGTCCCAAGAGGTTTGAGACTTATAAAAAAAGATTACAAGATCCTCTCCAGGATGAACGCTATAACACCTTAAGAGATGCCTCTTTAAACTTAATGAAAATTATAATTAAATCTAGAAATGCTAGACTTAGAGAATTTGGGGGAAAAGTTGTCTATTATAGTAATGAACTAGCTTCATTTAATAAAGATGAGCAATGTTTATCTTTACAAAAGGAAATTATAAGGAATTTAAAGGAAATTAAAAAAGATGTAATAGAAATAAAAAAATAAGAAAATGGTTAGAGATTCAGATGACTATAATACCAAATTAGTGAATAGTGAGGAAACAATGGCAGCTTCATCTGAGAATAAAAATGTTGTCATTGGTGATGAACCAAAAGATATCCCAAATAAACAAAATGTAAGCTGGCAAATTTTTTCAATTTAAAAAAAAAAAAACCCATATGATTTAGAACAAAAAAACTATCACCATTCATCGTAGAGGATATTTAAAGAGAGGGAAATTATAAAAAAACAATGGACAACCAATGATAGAGCTAACAATCACCATTATAAAGAGAGTTATTACTATTCCAACAATGGAAAACCGTTCATCCCCAACCCAAATGAGACACAACGAATAAGATATAATGACCCTTGGAATAATAAAAACCAACAAATTCTTAATAATAGAGAGCAATATAATAATAGACCTTTCCAAAGGGGTAATAATCATTGGGATTCCTATGACACACCATATAAAAGGCCTGTTAACCAAAATGGGGGTAGTTGGCAAATACCTGTCCAAAACAGATACTCACCACTAAGAAATGATAAGGAAATCGGAAGACCAAAAACTCATTAAACCCAAAGCATGTCTAAATCTTTTTAGAGGAGGACTGGGGAAAAAAGAAAGATTAAACATGAAAAGAGGAAGAGAGGATCTAGAGTAATGGGAATTTCCATTAAACCAAAAGAAAATGAGATAAAAGAAGAGGGTATCTTCGATCTAAGTAGTAAAAAACTAAATAAAGAGGAATTGGGTATTTTACAAAAAAGGTTTATCTTTTGTACCAAATGATGGAATAAATAAATTCAATACCTTTATAAATATAAACAGATTTGTACGCAATCTAACCCTAAAGAGATATTTAAAAAAAAAAAACTTAGTAAAACAGATTTATGATATAATAAAGGTTTTATATATTCAGATCTAAAATCGAAATCTGAGTTTTACCCAATAAACTAAAAAGGCAAAAACATTGTTTGAAAAAAATGTAAAAAAAGATCTTCAATGTATCCAAAGAACAAAACATTACATTAAAAAGCTTAAAAAATAATAAAGATATAACCATCAAAAAAGCTGATAAAGGAGACGGGATTGAGATTTTAAATACCACTGATTATATAAAAGAGGCAAACAGACTACTTAGTGACAATAATATGTACAAATAAATTAAATATAACCCAATAAATAAACAAAAGCGAGACTTGGAAAATCTAGTAGGAAGGGCCCATAAAGTAGACATATTAAATGGAAAAGAATTAGAGTTTCTAATCAAAAAGTATCCTAACACACCAGTGTTCTATTACCTTCCCAAATTCACAAGTCCTTTACCATTCCCCTGTGAAGACCCATTATTTTGGGAATTAATTCCCTAACATCTAACCTATCCGAATTCCTAGATTTTTTTACTTCAAGACTATGTATCTAGTATACCATCCTACCTAAAAGATTCTACAGATCTTTTAAGAATTCTTGAGAACACCCAATGGAGAGAAAACTATTATTTAATAACGTGTAATGTATGTTCACTGTAAACTAGTATTAAACATTCCATTGGTTTGGAAGCTATAGAATATCACCTGACCAAAAATAATAATATGAGAATTGAAAGGTTGATTTTATTTTAAAATGTATCGAATTTGTTCTTACTAAGAACTATTTTGTTTTTAATGACAAATTTTATTTACAGACTCAGGGAACGGTGATGGGCAACAAGTTTGCCTCCAGTTATGCGAACCTCACAATGGGATACCTAGAAGATAAACTGGTTCATAGTTCCATATGGGAGGAGAACTTGGTGCTCTATCGCTGTTTTATCAATGATATTTTTATTTTTTTAATATTTGGAAGAGAGACAGAGAATTGGTAGACTACTTCATTGAAGATTTAAAAGACACCAAATTTATTCTTGACTTCACATATGAGATTAGTAAAACTAATATGAGCTTTCTGGATTTAGCCATAGAAGCTAGAGGATCAACTCTAGTCACTAAAACCCATTTTAAAAAAGTTGACTCCAACAATTTCATTCATAATACAAACTGTCACTATAAAAAATGGGTAGACAACATTCCTCACAACCAATTTCGGAGAATTAGAAAAAACTGTTCAAATATAGAAGATTGCGATGAACAAGCTCTAAACCTCCAAAGTAAATTTGAACAGCGAGGATATGATGAGGATATAAGTATGAAAACCAAGTCTTCAGCAAGGAGTTTAGATAGAAATACATTACTTAAAAATAAACAAAAATGATCTGTAATCAAAAACCATACAATAATACATGTACCATTCATAACAGATTTGAATATCCATCATGGAAAAGTCAGATCCATTATGAACAAACATTGGCATATACTGCAGAGAGACTCCATAATAGTTAAACATTTAAGAGAGAGACCAAAAATTATATTCAGGAAAGCACATTTAAAACAATTTTAGCCCCCAGTGTTTTAAACAAAAATATCAAGAATAGCTGGAATGTAGATCTAACAGGGTTTTTCTCTTGTATTAGCTGCAAAGCTTGTAAACACAGTAACAAGACAAAAAGTGTCATTTCTACAACTACAAAAAAAAAGAATGTTTTATCAAGGACACCATAAGATGTAATGACAAATATGTAATCTACCTTATACAATGTACTTGTAATTTACAATATTTGAGAAAGACCTCACGTTTACTTAGAGATAGGATACATGAACACCTTTTAAACATTGAACATGGTTTTGATGGACATCTCCTATCTAGGCATTTCAAGGAAATGCATAATCACAACACCAAAGGGATGAAATATTGGGGTATAAAGAAAGTTACAAATAACTGGTGAGGAGGAAATATTAATAAAAGACCATTAAAAATTGAGGCAGAGCTGATTTTTAATTTTAAAATTCTAGAACCATTGGGCCTGAATGTGGCCTTTGATCTTAATTCAATTATTTAATTTTGAAGCACATGACACTCTATCTAGCACACTTGACACTTTATATGATAAGATGGTATAACATTATACCAACTTTTATATGATAAGATGGTATAACATTATACCAACTTTTAGGATTAGCACTTTTAGCCAATGGAATAATATTCCATTGATTAACTATCACTCACTCATTTTTAGATTTTCATATTTAGATTTTATTTCACTAATTTAGTAAATTTATACTTTACAAATCATATATAACGACTTTTAAAGGTATATAAGATATATATATATATATATATATATATATATGACTAGTTTATTACAATGATCATTAAACTTCCTCTAGAATATAACTTTAGATTTGGTAAATACATTAGATTACTGAATCAATATATTCCTGTAAAAACATGTTGGCTAGTTTCTGGTCCAAATTAGGCCTGTCTAGCAGTTTATACTTTGTTATGTATTTTTCATCCGGTACTTGCTTCTATTATTAATTAATAATTGAATTGATGTTTTCCATTAAATGGGTCTTAGCCATCTTATTAGCTACCAAACCCACATCAAGCCCCCCCCCCTGTTATTTTACTTGTATATTATAGTCACATTGTTAAGTAATTTTAAATAATGTAGTATTTTATATAAACAATCTGAGGGATGGTATTATATACTGAATAATAATTTGATACTGTATTAGCAAACAGAGGGAAGTTACAATTTATTATCTTGTAAGACCTGTAAAACTGAAGACAACAACAAACTATACGCAAGGGTTAATTATAAAAGTCTCAGATAACAGACTAACCAATCAGAATGAAGGGGAGGTTGAGACACTGTAAGAACTTCATCTTGAAAAAAGCTGCATACAGCTGAAACACATTGATGATTTTAAACTAAGTGTTACAGTCTACAGTCTACTATTAATGTGCTAAAAAATAGAGTGCGCTGTTAATTTTAGCTAAATACATCTGATACTTCTGTGTGACTTCTACAAGGCAAACAAAAGCTGAGGACAAAAAACCCGATAATCAGAATAATGATTGGCCAGTTTGATCCCCACATAATTTGAACATCAAGCGGAACACCACAGGTGTACAACGAGGAGATTGCTGGCATGTTAAGATCAAGGCTATAAAGTGGAGACGGTATTACTTTTGGATTTCGGTGAGTCCTGTTTATAAAGAAGTATATTTCAGCTTTTTGCACGTTTGTGTTTGGATCACATGACCTACGGAACGATCTCCTGTATACATGTATATTAACCCGTTAAGTGGATATATATAGACTCATCTGATGCACTTGACACTTTATGCAATTCCTGCTAAACGGATACTATCAGAGTGAAACAGTTTGGAGTGATTCTTAAACTGACAGCTTCTTAAACTGACCGCTATTTATTAGTGTTTCCTAAAGTCATAGAACCCTTGTTCACTAAGAATTTTTATGATTTTAGGCATTAAAAGAATTGTTTACGCCTGAGATTTTTAAGAACTCGGTCTACAATAATACATCCCTCTGTTAGATTTATTGTGCATTTATTTTTGGTATATAACTATTTTAGTTTATAGTATTCCCATTGTTCTAAATATCAGACTATCGATCACTTTACATTTAACACCGGTGCTAATATATTCTATAGTAATATATTCTATAGAAATATGTTCTATAGTGATATATATTGTTGTATTGATTTTGAACCTGTTTTTATGTGTTGATGCTATAACTTATTCTATTGTTGGTTTAATAAACATTGCAATATTGCAACATAATTTTACAAAGTGTTTCTATTAACCTTTTTTATTTTATATGATACATTCATATAATATTGACTAATTTATCCAGCAGCTTCTTTTATGCACTTCTCCTTATTTCTTTCTATTCATTAACACTTTGAGAGGTTTGGATATCACCTCTTTTTTAGGAGATAGCTAGGGTGGCCATAGGGTCGCACACTGTATTTTCTAATATGACTTGAAGACTGCAGTCCACAACCGGTCACCATCAAATTTAAAAGGAACTAAAGCAGTTCTGCAAAGAAGAATGGGCAAATATTGCACAGTCTAGATGTGCAAACTTAGCAGAGACGTATTCCAGCAGACTAAAGGCTGTAATTAAAGCAAAATGTGGTTCAACAAAATACTGACACAAGGGGGTGATCCTTTTTCCAACTCAGTGATTCTGTTTTTGAATTATCTTTATTTTTGCCTGACATGTTGTTGTTATATCTTTCACTTGGGTGTTATAAGTTGCACTGAGTTAATACAACTGGAGAAACAAAACCAGTGTCTGTCTTTATCTCAGGCTGCAAAGCAACAACATTTGATTATTTTCAAGGGGGGGGGGGGTGATTATTTTCAAAACCCACTGTAGTAGTTCATTGTGCACATACTGCACAATTATGATTTAATAAGTTTTATGTTAACTGTCCCTTTAATAACTGGTTAATGCATGTTAATTTAGTACATATAAAATGTGACAAATGAAAATGCATTATAGAAAATACATTCTTATGGGAATAATAAAAATTAAGGTAAATAAAGCAGCTAAAAATATATATGTTATATCCTTAAAGCCATCTATAATATTTAAAATGCTACTTGGTAGATACAAAATGGTGACATTTCCCAAAAAATATTTTTAAAAAGACTGCTGCATATTTAACAAAACAGATTGCTCATATTTTATATAATAAAAAATATATATTTTTTTAATTAAAAAAAAAGAAATAAATAGAAATATAGCCAGCAGTTGATTAGTTTATATTTGTTCTTGCTTTTAGTACAATTGGAAATTAAGATTTTATGTTAAAAAGGTAGTAGGATTCCACTTCACATAATCTATTTGCTCTAAAATAACAGTTACAAATATAAATCTCTACTATTGGGATACTTGTAAAATAATTACAATCCCTATTGTGTAAATGAACACCTTGGCAAGGTATGCTATGTAACAGAAATCCATTTGAAATATTTCTATGATTTTTCAACCCATGGGAATTATGACCCACATACTTTTATACATTGCACATTTTTCTTGTCATATTTTATAAGCTGATATTTTCCTTAAACCTCATATTCTTTATAATTTAACTTTTGAATATAAAAAATATATATTTATAGTTCACGTCATCACTTTATTATTGTTCTTGCACAGAATAATGAATAGAGGTGTAACAATTATTCAATTTCCAAAGTTTTACTTATTATTATTATTATTATTATTATTATTATTATTATTATTATTATTATTATTATTATTCCTATTAAAACAGCCTATTTAATTTCTTAACTTTTATGTTGTTTTTTTTTTTAATAATATTTTTAGGAAAACCTTTGTCCATAAAGTATTTTGCCAAAACCTTAAAATCTTTCATGCTGTTACAGTCCTGAGTAGTTTGATGATTACTAGAATTTGTTTTAACTCTCTATGGCCTAGATTTGGAGTTTTGACGGTAACGACCCGAAAAACTAACTCCGGCTTTTTTCTGGCCACACCATAAAAATAACTCTGGTATCGAGAGTCCACATAAAGGCTGCGTTAGGCTCCAAAAAAGGAGCGTAGAGCATTTTTAACGCAGCTTCAACTCTCGATACCAGAGTTGCTTACGGACGCGGCCAGCCTCAAAAACATGCTCGTGCACGATTCCCCCATAGGAAACAATGGGGCTGTTTGAGCTGAAAAAAAACCAAACACCTGCAAAAAAGCCGCGTTCAGCTCCTAACGCAGCCCCATTGTCTGCTATGCGGTAACCCTTCCTACGTCTGCACTTAACACTCTAACATGTACCCCGAGTCTAAACACCCCTAACCTTACACTTATTAACCCCTAATATGCCGCCCCGCTATCGCTGACCCCTGCATATTATTATTAACCCCTAATCTGCCGCTCCGTAAACCGCCGCTACTTACATTATCCCTATGTACCCCTAATCTGCTGCCCCTAACACAGCCGACCCCTATATTATATTTATTAACCCCTAATCTGCCCCCCACAACGTTGCCTCCACCTGCCTACACTTATTAACCCCTAATCTGCCGACCGGACCTGAGCGCTACTATAATAAAGTTATTAACCCCTAACCCGCCTCACTAACCCTATCATAAATAGTATTAACCCCTAATCTGCCCTCCCTAACATCGCCGACACCTAATTTAAATTATTAACCCCTAATCTGTTGACCGAATCTCGCCGCTATTCTAATAAATGTATTAACCCCTAAAGCTAAGTCTAACCCTAATACTAACACCCCCCTAAGTTAAATATAATTTAAATCTAACGAAATTAATTAACTCTTATTAAATAAATTATTCCTATTTAAAGCTAAATACTTACCTGTAAAATAAATCCTAATATAGCTACAATATAAATTATAATTATATTAGAGATATTTTAGGATTTATATTTATTTTACAGGTAACTTTGTATTTATTTTAACCAGGTACAATAGCTATTAAATAGTTAAGAACTATTTAATAGCTAAAATAGTTAAAATAATTACAAATTTACCTGTAAAAGAAATCCTAACCTAAGTTACAAATAAACCTAACACTAGACTATCAATAAATTAATTAAATAAACTACCTACAATTACCTACAATTAACCTAACACTACACTATCAATAAATTAATTAAATACAATTGCTACAAATAAATACAATTAAATAAACTAGCTAAAGTACAAAAAATCGGAACAGCCAATAGAATGCGAGCTCAATCTGATTGGCTGATCGGATCAGCCAATCGGATTGAACTTGATTCTGATTGGCTGATTCCATCAGCCAATCAGAATATTCCTACCTTAATTCCGATTGGCTGATAGAATCCTATCAGCCAATCGGAATTCGAGGGACGCCATCTTGGGTGACGTCATTTAAAGGAACCGTCATTCGTCGTTCAGTCGTCGGCCAGGATGGATTTTCCGCGGTGGAGGTCTTCAGGATGCTGCCACTTCGCTCCGGATGGATGCCGCTTGGATGAAGACTTCAATCGGATGGAAGACCTCTTCTGGCCCGCTTGGATGAAGACTTCAGCCGGATCATGGACCTCTTCAGCCCCCCGCTTGGGCTTGGATCAGGACATCGGAGGAGCTCTTCTGGACCGATCGGTGAACCTGGTATGGTGAAGACAAGGTAGGATGATCTTCAGGGGCTTAGTGTTAGGTTTATTTAAGGGGGGTTTGGGTTAGATTAGGGGTATGTGGGTGGTGGGTTGTAATGTTGGGGGGGGTATTGTATGTTTTTTTTTTACAGGCAAAAGAGCTGAATTTCTTGGGGCATGCCCCGCAAAGGGCCCGGTTCAGGGCTGGTAAGGTAAAAGAGCTTTGAACTTTAGTAATTTAGAATAGGGTAGGGCATTTTTTTATTTTGGGGGGCTTTGTTATTTTATTAGGGGGCTTAGAGTAGGTGTAATTAGTTTAAAATTGTTGCAATATTTTTCTTATGTTTGTAAATATTTTTTTATTTGTTGTAACTTAGTTCTTTTTTATTTTTTGTACTTTAGCTAGTTTATTTAATTGTATTTATTTGTAGCCATTGTATTTAATTCATTTATTGATAGCGTAGTGTTAGGTTAATTGTAGGTAATTGTAGGTAGTTTATTTAATTAATTTATTGATAGTCTAGTGTTAGGTTTATTTGTAACTTAGGTTAGGATTTCTTTTACAGGTAAATTTGTAATTATTTTAACTATTTTAGCTATTAAATAGTTCTTAACTATTTAATAGCTATTGTACCTGGTTAAAATAAATACAAAGTTACCTGTAAAATAAATATAAATCCTAAAATAGCTCTAATATAATTATAATTTATATTGTAGCTATATTAGGATTTATTTTACAGGTAAGTATTTAGCTTTAAATAGGAATAATTTATATAATAAGAGTTAATTAATTTCATTAGATTTAAATTATATTTAACTTAGGGGGGTGTTAGTGTTAGGGTTAGACTTAGCTTTAGGGGTTAATACATTTATTAGAATAGCGGCGAGATTCGGTTGGCAGATTAGGGGTTAATAATTGAAGTTAGGTGTCGGCGATGTTAGGGAGGGCAGATTAGGGGTTAATACTATTTATGATAGGGTTAGTGAGGCGGATTAGGGGTTAATAACTTTATTATAGTAGCGCTCAGGTCCGCTCGGCAGATTAGGGGTTAATAAGTGTAGGCAGGTGGAGGCGACGTTGTGGGGGGCAGATTAGGGGTTAATAAATATAATATAGGGGTCGGCGGTGTTAGGGGCAGCAGATTAGGGGTACATAAGGATAACGTAGGTGGCGGTCGGCAGATTAGGGGTTAAAAATTTTTTTTCGAGTGTCGGCGATGTGGGGGGACCTCGGTTTAGGGGTACATAGGTAGTTTATGGGTGTTAGTGTACTTTAGAGCACAGTAGTTAAGAGCTTTATAAACCGGCGTTAGCCCAGAAAGCTCTTAACTACTGACTTTTTTCCTGCGGCTGGAGTTTTGTCGTTAGATGTCTAACGCTCACTTCAGAAACGACTCTAAATACCGGAGTTAGAGAAATCCCATTGAAAAGATAGGATACGCAATTGACGTAAGGGGATCTGCGGTATGGAAAAGTCGCGGCTGAAAAGTGAGCGTTAGACCCTATTTTGAGTGACTCCAAATACCGGCTGTAGCCTAAAACCAGCGTTAGGAGCCTCTAACGCTGGTTTTCACGGCTAACGCCAAACTCTAAATCTAGGCCTATATTTATAAAAATAAAAACAAGAGACATATTGTATGATCCTTCCCAAGTATAGTATCAAATCTAAAAAGTTAACACAATCAAATGTGTTAATGTTAAACCTAAATTATTATCATGTATGTGTTCCAGCTATGTAAGATTTTTTCAAACAAAATGCAGGTAATCTGGTAATCTACACATTGGCCATATAATACCAGGTTTCTAGTTTTATTGATTAACTAATCATGAAATATAATTGGTTACAAAATATGTTTTGTTACATTTTAGTAATTAGACCTTACAGATGATGTAAATTTATATTAGCTCATAATTTCCTCATTACTGTACAGCACTATGTTAATTTATCTGCACATATAAAACATTTTAAAAAATGTATCAGGTATTTTATTTATTCCTGATTAAATACTTTGTGCCAAGAAATCTGTAGCTTATTCTACTTTTGTTAAACTTTGTTTTACAGTTCCTTTTGTGACCTATTTCCTGATTGTGAGTGAGAAATTCTAACCAGTGGACCACATAGATGTTTGTTGGGGTAACTGAGAGATCCCAGCTTGTGCTGTATAATACCTACAGGCACATCTATCTTGAGAGTATAGAATTTATAGCACTTTTATTCTAACAATCCTCAAAGCTATTACAATATCAGTGTGCCATCTGTTTGACTTTGTTGTGGCAGTGTTCTTTGAAATGTTTAAGCCTGATCAAATGAAAGAGAAAAGGACTCTTGATTTTTGGTGTTCATAGGGTCCCAACTTCATATAATCTACTAGTCTATAAGACATTCAGTTTAATATTCTATCTTTGTACTACATTTCTTAATAGTTGACGGCCCCCTATATACCATTGTGTAGTTATTTAAAGAAATTTAAACAAACAAAAAAAAAATCATATAAACAGAGGAAAAAGCTTACACAATTTGCACACATACAGCCAGATTACAAGTAGAGTGCTAAATATCACTTGCATGTATGCAATGTTAGTGCTCCATTTTGTAATACCAGCGCACGATTATGTGCGCTGGTATTACAAGTTAATTGCAATTTGAATGTGAGTTTGCGTTCGCATTGCTAGGAAGCATTGCACTCACGAGAGAGTGCTTCACAGACGGTATCAGAACCTGAGAGATAAGATTTTTAATATATATGTATATGAATATATACATCTATATTTATGTGTTAATATGTGTATTTACACATATTAGCACATAAATATATATGTATATAATGATACACATATATGTACATTGCAGTCTATGGGAGCACACAGTTCCCATAGACAGCAATGTAAAGGCACTTTACAGTGCCATTTTGTTTCTAACACCCCATTCCCACCAACTTTAGACCCTAGTGCAATTGTTTTTAATTTAAAAAATGCAAATTTTTTAAAAATAAAAACTAAAATGCGCACTATTTTGAGGGCATTTTGGGTACTTTTAGAAAATTAACCAGAGATATAATCTCTGGTTAATTTTCAGAGAGCTAATTGCTACAGTAAATTTACGGTAGCAATAACCAGCCACTAGTAATGGCTGGTTAATTATTGCGCTCCCGCAAACGGGCAAATTTGTCCTTTTTGAAAAGAAGAAAGAAGAACCAATGGAACTACTTAATAATCTGAGAGATAGCTCAAGATTTTTCTATATAGGATGATCCGTAATATGTACCTGATCACTATATATTCAATATTAAAGTCGGTGGTGCTGTGTACTATTTGAAAACTTGGACAAGTGTGATAGCGGTTAAAGAGATAACCACTAGGGCTATACTAATGTAATGAGTTATACTAGGATGATAGATAAGACTAGTGATAAATTGCGAGATTACCACAGATCTCAGATGTTAAGTAACCTAACTAAAATTTAAAACTTAACATTTATTTATACCACTGTGCTAAAAATTGAGGAAAAGAACGTGTGATTAAAAACACTAACTAAAATTGGTGTAATAATAACAAATAGATCAAAGGCAGGCTAGTAGGATCATTGGGGGGGACTAATTTGGGTTAATACCCGTGAAGGGACAATAAACAGATTTATAATGTGGAAAGTAATTTCTGTTGGTAGTGTATACCAGAGGTGAATAATTGTCAATTATGAGTGTGTTGATAACCCATAGTACTAGATGGGTAGGTAAACTTGGGTTACTGAATACACTCAGATTAATTAGGAATCGCTTTATCTTTCTGTGATTACCCAATGTTGGCTATATACTGAGAGTGTTTTGCCAATCAATATGGATATATAAATCTCTGTGTTTGTTAATTATTATAAGTTTACCTGGGTTTAAAGTACAAGGTGATCTTCTTACACTTTATATTTATGTGTTAGGGGGTTAAATTGGTAACCGTTGTAATTGTTTGTAAACTCTTAATACTAGCAAGCACTTCTCCTTTATATCATAGTGTAGATAATCCCACACATTTTTTATTTAAATTCATATAGCCATTCGTTAATAATTTTGTAAGCGTTTGCTTAGTAAGGGATATCACTATTCATTTATAATTTTGTAAGCGTGTGAGCGGTAAAGTATTAGGTTAGATTCCATTAGCCATTTGTACTCCACACATTAACATAAGTTGCTCATCTTACACACACAAAAGAACATTGGCTTTTATCCAATATTTGGTGCCGTGAATTATTGGATGTTGTACTATGGTGTTTATGCATACACTAACCATAAGTAACATAACCTCACAATTGAGAATCACTTAAGATTGTTTATTCGGTTTGATACTTTTGTAGCCAGCGTTCTATTTTATTAATCTCATATATCAACAGTGTTTGGTCTAAATTGGGTACATCAATTTGTTATGTAACCTCTCATTTAGTTTCACTATTGAAATATTATATATGTGTGACAGTAGTTAACAATTCTGTGTCTTGGATTCTTAATCTGTAATAGATTGGTTAGAATTTCTAATCTAATGCACGCACACACACAGATGCTGTGTATTATAACATAGATCCCAATAGTATACAGGAGTGATTGTGCACTTCACACTTCACAATTTCAGTAACACAGTCTTACACTATAGAGCTAATAGTAGATTTAGCAACATAAAAAATAATAAAACTGGTTATCCTTAAAGTAGTATAGCCTACGGTTGTCCCTCCTATAAATAATAATGGTCTTAACCTGCCATTTGGGTAGGATATACGATACTAGTATTAGCCTGCCACTTGGATGAGATGTACGGTAATGACCGTTATTTAGTGAAACATAGTTTGGCGTTTGAAATATCGGGTTTATTAAACGCTACTGTACTGTAATTTGCCCTTTTGTGGGAGCATAATAATTAAGCACTCCACTTGTAATCTAGCCATAATAAAATAAAATAAATACAATTTGTGCGATGGAATCAACATTTCTTTTCCACTCTTGACTAGAAGAATTGCAATTTATTTACTCAAATCACTATACCTTTTATCGTATCTACTTATAACAAAACAAACCAAGTTGAAAATGGCAAATTAAATTTACACGGTTATTGAAAAACATTCAAAAGAATCTTCAATGTCAAATGATGATCAATCAAATTTAAATAATTATTTTCTCATCTGATAAGTCTTCAGTGCACTGTTATCTGGCTTTAAGAAAGAAAAAACGACAATCTTTACTTGAAATTTATGATGCTTTTAAAAATAAGATATTTATAAATATGAATAACTTTATATAAATGTATATATTATACAGTATCTATTTTTAATTTGACTAATTAGTGCTTTTTTATGGGAATTAAATGTACACATGTGTTTGTTCTCCTGGAGACATTTTAAAGATGTTAGCTTCTTGTAGTTTGAAAGAAGCTGCTATGGACAGCAGCAGATGCTCAATTAAAGTTTTCCTACAATTTCTCCTGTAGCTAGAGGTTGTCATGATTGTTTTCCTTCAGAAAATCCCAGATGCATGAAAAAATGATTCAGGTTACATCTGTATCCAGAAATAAATAGCACACATTACTGCTCACCAGTGCCACATATGACACTTGCTGACTTGTGCAATAGTCATGTATCCAGATGGCAGCAATGTAGCTATTATTCTCTGTGCTGGCGCACAGGGTTAGTTATGCTTCCTACATTACATGTGTATTTGGAAGTCATTTGTCAACAAATTTTCTAGAAACAACTATTCATTGCATCCTGGGAATTAACCCATGGGCTTACAAATCAGATTGCAGCACACTGTATAGCAACCCATTGGGTTTAAAGGCATCTTGTGACTAGTTACTGAATTATAAATCTGAACATTTTCATTTATGTGTTTATATGGTACTGTTGCTGAGTATATCAGAATATTTCTGTATTTGCTTAAATAATTGAATCTGGCATGTTAAAACTAGACTTTTACATCTTCAATCCCATTAATAGGAATATTGTTTTGTCTTATATTATTACGGCTAACAATGCTAACAATGTGGAAACAAATATTGATCATAATACCTTTGAATGCATCACATAGAACATTTTAAAGCTTGATAAAAAATAAAACTGCCTCTGGTGAGTTAAAATTCTGTAAGATGCCTATTAAGATTTTTGCAGTTTGTAAACACATTTAAAGAAAAATACTAGAATATATTGAAATTTCCTAGAGTTCCTATTTATTATTCATAAAGAAAAAGACTACACAGTTTTAAGACACTAAACGGATGATTAATTAATGGGATTATAGAAAAATCATGTTATATTCTAATAGATTAACGTGAAGTTTAGCAGTAAATTGCATGAAATATATAGGCATATAGATTACAATATGCTCATGAGCCTGGGTGAGTTATGTATACAGTGTGCGGCTTAGTGACTGGTTTTCTACCGATAGATTGGCCTTGACAATCATAGGGTTCTATGTTCATAATGAACTCAATGATGCTGACTGTGAGTACACTCACTCTTTAGCTCTCTCCATCTCTCCAGTAAGAAGGTGACCATAGCATTATGTAAGGAGAAGGGCTTGAGCTGAATTAGAGGAGACACCAGCATTGGGACTTGTAAAAGCCCTGTAGTATCAAATGGATATAAATGTCTTAGGACCTAAAGGGACACTGAACCCAAATTTTTTCTTTTGGGATTCGGATAGAGCATGCAATTTTAAGCAACTTTCTAATTTACTCCTATTATGAAATTTTCTTTGTTCTCTTGCTATCTTTATTTGAAAAAGAAAGTCTAGAACCTTGGACAGCACGTGTTTATTGGTGGATGAATGTATCCACCAATCAGCAAGAGCAACCCAGGTTGTTCACCAAAATGGGCCGGCATCTAAATTTACATTCTTGTTTTTCAAATAAAGATACCAAGAGAATGATGAACATTTGCTAATAGGAGTAAATTAGAAAGTTGCTTAAAATTGCATGCTCTATCTGAATCACAAAAGAAAAAAAATTGGGTTCAGTGTCCCTTTAATAGAAAAAAGAGGATGTTTCAACATGATGTTTTGTGTTATGTAAATAATGTTAATAAAAGTTCTAGTCAAATAATGTATAGTTCTTTCTTGAAGTGCATAATCTAAACGATTCTGATGTGAAACCAATCACAACCTATTAAAGAGAAAACTTTCAGATGATTGAATGTTTTTGGAGGGCTTGAATATGAAGATAAGTGATGAATAACATAACAAAAGAACCTTTGCTAATCAATCACCAACAAATACACAGATATAGCATGAACCCTTTTCTTCCCTTAAAGGGACATTAAACACTAAATACATGCTAGATAGAATGATGCATTCAAAGAAAAGATTAGTCCATGACTAACATGTAGATGTATTTTTTAAAGTTTCATTAGTTGTTTAAAAAGTGACAAAATAAGTGTAAAGTTTTAGTGTCTATAAAACACTGGGAGCTGCCATGTTGTAACTTGTGTTACCTTCTCTGCTGTGGCCAATTAGGGTCAGTTATAAATAGGTCACTAGAGTGTGCAGCCAATGGTTGTGCTGGATTTAACAGAGTTCTGCACTTCCATTTCTAACAGGAACTGAAAAGCTCACAATTTCAGAATGGAATTACAGGAAAAGGGACAAAATAAATAATGAACGTGTATTGCAGAGTTGTTTTATATATACAATTTATCTTTTTATATTACCATCTCAAAGTGTTTAATGTCCCTTTAAGGTGGTTTAGCAGTGATCCAGCTTGGTTAATTAGTAATAATTTATTTAACAGGTATTTATCCCTTTATATTCTTCATCTAATAGCTAAATACACACACACACACACATATATATATATATATATATATATATATATATATATATATATATATATATATATTATTCACATATAAACTACCTAGCATGCCACTGCTATTGTTGATGCAATCTGATAATAAATTAATACATAAAAAAATGTATTTTGCTATATGTAATTTATTGACAAGAAGCCTAAACGCAGTTATATGTATTGTTGAGCAGCCCTCTCATGTAATGAACAACAAGGCAAGTGGTATCCTCTGCAGTTTTCACTGAGCGAAGATAAAGATGTTTTAATCTGAGAAAGATGATGCTCAACCATGTTTTTTGCTGTTGCCAATATCTAAGACTTTGCTTTTGTATCTGTACATTGCTCTATTATTCTATATTCTATAAAATTTTAATTGCCAACCGCCCCATTTCAATTCATCATAATTCCCTTGCCAAGTCACTCAGTGTATTTCTCTATTATAGTAGTATATGATTTGACACAATCTTGACATCTTTTAGTTGGAATGATAAAACAGGGAGATCTCATACTCTGAGACCTGGCAGAGCTGTTTCAGCTATGCACACAGAATGTTCACCAGAGGTGGGGGGGGAATTCATTTTACATTAAGGAAAACAATTTTAATTTCAGTTTCTACTGTGTGTATTAAAGTATATAAGTGTATGAGGGGTTTGTTTGTGTTGCGGGTTGTGATGCTATAGGGTAAACGGTTTAATGGGGTTAATATATATTTAATAACATGTAGCCTCTGATTATATTTGAATCTATTGGAAAACTGCTGAACACAAATGTTTTGTATATAAGGTATTTACTTTCCCTTTAAGTATTATGTTTTGCTACACAATATAAAAAATCTTACTTGTTCTTGTTGTCAGATATTGAGATTCACTTCCATAGTGTACTTAGAAAGATAAACAACCCAGAAAACTAAGTGTTTTTTTCTCTCGCAATTTTTTCACTGTGTGTTAATCTTATCACATGGCGTAGAGTCGGAATTCGACTCAAATATCACAATTTTTCTCTCTCAATTAATTAGCTTTTTAACTATGTGGTAATCTTATCACATGGAATAGAGTCGGATTCAACTCAAATATCACAATTTTTTCCCCACAATTAATCAGTTTTATTATCACTGTGTGACAATTTTATCACATCAAGTAGAGTTGGGATTTTTTTTGTTCATCATCCATTCTTCATCTTCTCCCCCTATTCAGTTTTAAATCTTTTTCTTTTTTTCCCTTTCCCCTTCTCTTGGTTGTAGGACATATATAATTGTTAATTTTATGTTTGTTTAACGTCCCCAACTTTGCATGTATTGATTGGTAATTTGTATATGGATGTGATGGATTGGACACAGTATTAGGTTTGTTCTCAATAAAATAAGAAATAACATAAAAAAGGATGTTTTGCTACACACTGTAAAATTATAAAAATTTAAGGTGTTTTTTCAGTGTAAATATGATAAATCTTACCTGCTTTTGTTTAAGATTTCAAATATTGAGATTCACTTCCATAGTGTCTTTTGAAAGATAAACAACCCAGTATACTAAGTTGAAACCTGCAAATGCCAATGGAAATAGTATTCTGGCATACTGATCTATTTTACTCGTCCCCATGAGAGGGTTTGATGAGATTCCTAACTGAGTAAGATCTGGCGTTGTGATATAGGATCGTTTATGATCTGATGTTCTAAAAGATGGTATGTTGTCATCCACTGACAAATCTCGCTGAGAAGCCGTTGAGTTAATTCTTTTTTTTAAGTTGCAGTTGGAATCAGAGTGCTGAGGACATAAAAATATACAAGCATTAAATAGGACAGTAAAATAAAAATTAGATTAAGGTTCTCCACCTTAATGCTTATCTAAAATACAAAGCATATACTGCAAAAATACAATCAACATTGTTACCTGTTATAAATTGCTATACTGTGTCAGAGCTTCTGTAAAAACAGTGGGAAGATTCAAATAATTAAATAATTAAAAAATAAAAAAGTGCTGTTTTTGAGCTGTTGGCTTATCTAGTGAACTTACTCTCTATGTAAACTATCTCTCTCTCTCTCTCTCTCTCTCTCTCTATATATATATATATATATATATATATATATATATATATATATATATTCAATGACAAAAAAAAACATATTAAAAGGCATGGAAATTCAGAAACTACCGAAAATGCACTAATATAAAAATAATACAATATATTATTTGAATAGGGAGTTAATTGCCAAATTTCCATTTTAATGTTTTTTTAGAAACTTAAAAACTCTGATATTACTTTGTTGCTATTGAATTTCCTAAAGTTTTTATTGTAAAAAAATTATATTTTTTTGCACATTCATGATTTGCATTTATTGTATGTATGTGTTTTTGTAGTGTACATTTGTTGTGTAATATTTGTATAGTGGATATGTAATGTGTATTTGTGTTGTGTGATGTGTGTTAAGTTAATCCTTTTTTAATGTTAATGGTTAAAGAAAGCTACCTCTTTTTTTCAAAATGTAATAACTTAAAAAATTATCAATTTAACTTAAACTGTAATCATTTCCTGACACTGATGGTGCCATGAAAATACCAAGTTTAAAAGAAATGTATTCACATCCGCTAAACTGTCAGATGGCATAAGCACCAAGCCCAGTGCTAATATCACAGAAATGATTGACAAAATCCCTAAGGTTCTTAGATTTCCAAGATGTCTTGCACAAAAAATATAGAATAACCAACTGGTGACTGTTATCAGATTAGACCACATGGGCCTGCAGGCCTTGTCAGCAATAGTTCCACACTAGAAGTCAGTTCAGACCCCCAATGCCAGCAGCCCCTGTAAACCCTGTCAATCATAACCCCATATTGTAAAACAAGAACAAGAAACACGCCTGAAACATGCACATGTTGGTAATCCTATTATTTTGTTTTTTGCAATTTTATTTGTTTTGAATTTCCATGGACGCCCATGCCTACCAGATCTATACACTGCATGCCACCTTTAGATTAAACCTAATTAGTTAAACATACATTTTCCTAGAAAATCAGCTGAAATACAAAACAGTACAAGACAAACATGTTAAATTCTGGATACTAGAAACCCTAAAAAGCCTTGTATATTAACAAAGAAGACGTGGTCTCCTAAGGGAGTATTATTTCTATTCTCTTTTAGAGAATTTCACCTGATCTGACAGCTTTAGACAATTGGGCCCTTAGTATATCTAATATTTTCTTACGCACATTAAAATGAAATAAAAAACAGTGGCACATCCTGCCTTGAGAAAATGATCAAGGTTGATACCGGACAGGCAGCTCAGCTTTTTAAAAACCTTGTGCAATGTTCTCCACAGATATTTATTTCCAAGCTGGTGGCATTATGAAGCAGCCTAGTGAGGGCAACGTAATACTTACATTGAAATAATGTAATATTAGCTTAATATTGGGTTAAATTTTATCCAGGTGTTCAGTAAAATTAGCTGTGTAGTGTGCCCACTAAGGGCTAAATTACGAGTAGAGTGCTATTTATTGCTCCCACACGTGGGTTAACTCCGCTAGAGTTAAGTTTTCTGCGTGCATTAGGTACTGTGTGTATTACAAGTTCAAAGTAAAATATTTTTGCACAAGCACTAAATGGACGCGTGCAAAAATCCAAACTTTGAATATCACAACTGCATCAACATATTTCCCTTAGACTTCAATGGAGTATGAAAAGTGGAAATAAAACTTTACTTGTGCGCAAATCGACTTGCATTTAACCAAACTGCGTTAACCCTACATGAATTATTAGTATTTCACATTCCAATATTTTCACATAGCAGAATATGTTCTATTTATTCTTAAATACACATATATATGTATGTGTTTTTGATTAACTATATATCTATACCTATATATAGATTATGATATATAGGTATAGATATATACATATATGTATAGGACTATCCATTTAAAAATACATAGAACATATTATGCTATGTGCGAAACATTATAATGTGAAATATTTACAGTAAATGCACAGTATAAAACTTTATTAAAAATGATTATTGCATAAATATGATTTTGCATTTTTTCTTCTACTTGACTGCAAAGGGTTCCAATGCATATATATATATATATATATATATATATATATATATATATATATATATATATATATATATATATGTGTACACATATGTTTTTATGTGTTTATATGTGTATATATTTCTGTAAATATATACTGCATATACATATATATATATATATATATATATATATATATATATAAATATAAAAATAACAAGTGGTAACAGTACTACAAATAATTGTGCAAAACAACCTAATAGTGTTGATACTAATGTTTATTTCAAATATATGAAACACAGTATGCAAAATATGCAAACCTAGTTAAAACCTCTATACAGAGTGAATGATCACAGCTTTGATGGCAATTGGAACACCTGAGAATGTATTACAAGTGAATTGTATCTTAATACCTCAATGCCTACTGGCAGTATAATGCTATCTACTATCAATACAGTACAAAGGACCTGTTCGTAATGTTATGATGTTACACAATAATAAAAACAAGTGCATACAAAATAAAAATATATATTGATAAAAATGAGTAAACGTTAACCTACTGCCAGAAAACTCAAACAAGGGTCACGCCCCTTCATAATTTTTATCAATATATATTTTTATTTTGTATGCACTTGTTTTTTTTTTATTGTGTAACATAATAAGATTCCGAACAGTTCACTCGAAATCTAGCACTACATAGGCTTGGGGAGAACACTGCTTGTGAGTAATGGTGCTCTTCTGCCTGGGCATAGGCTGAACTCATTTGGATACTGCATTTTATAGTAAGCAAATAAACATGGCGATCTCCATAATGCTGCCTAGCAAGATGCATTATCATTTACAACAAAAGTGAACAATTACCACAATGCTTTCATCCTCTTTCACTGCATTTACTGCTGCATACGCCGATTCTTTTGCTGCTTTTATTATTGCTGCCTGAGTCTGGATGTTTGTAAAATAGTTCACAGCTGCAAATTCAATGAGTGCAGAGAAGACAAACGCAAAGCAAACAGCTATAAACCAGTCCATGGCTGTGGCATATGATACTTTAGGAAAGGAATGCCGGGCGCTGATGCTTAATGTAGTCATTGTAAGTACAGTTGTAATCCCTTTAAATAAGAATAGAGAGCATTAGCATACAACTTTAGACATTTTGCTGTTTTGTTATATACTGGTAAAGAGACATAACCCACCATTTTTCTTTCTTAATTCAGACAGAGCATACTATTAAAGGACCACTAAACACAGTAGGAATAGCATAACCAATAAGTTCATAATAAATAGACAATGACTTAAAGGGACACTGAACCCACATTTTTTCATTCATGTTTCAGATAAAGCATGACATTTTAAGCAAATTTCTAATTTACTCCTATTATCAAATTTTCTTAATTCTCTTGGTATCTTTATTTGAAATGCAAGAATGTAAGTTTAGATGCCGGCCCATTTTTGGTGAACAGTTGTTATTGCTGATTGGTGGATAAATACATCTGCCAATAAAAAGTGCTGTCCAGAGTCCTGAACCAATAAAAAAAGTTTAGATTACTTCTTTTTCAAATAAAGATAGCAAGAAAATGAAGAAAAATTGATAATAGGCGTAAATTAGAAACTTGCTTAAAATTGCATGCTCTATCTGAATTACGAAAGAAAAAATTTGGGTTCAGTGTCCCTTTAATTTGAATTTATATAAGTAGTAGATTTATTTTCTGACAAATCTCAAAGTTAGTTTTATTTTCCTTGCCACTGCATAATGTGACAGTCATTGGCCAATTACAAAATGTATATATGCATCTATGTATATTCCTTGAATCTCAGTAGAAGCTAAGTCATCAGAAAGTGTGCACATTTAGACACTAGGGGCATGATCCGATATACGGTGTAGGTTTCGGCGCAAGTGAGGGAACCCGCGCCATCCGTAATTTCACCTTGCACATCGGGGTATTACATATACCCCGCCGGCAGTTCCTAAAGTGCCGTAAGTCGGATAAACTAGCGATGTCCAGAAATGAGTGTAAGTACAAATTTCTGGAGTCGCCAATGACTTACGGTACTTTAGAAACTACCGGCGCCTAAGAAAACTAACTAAAATTTTAAATCTCCCGTAACTGTCTAACACACCTCCGAAAAATAAACCCGACATGTATACCCCTATATCCGCAATCCCCCCTCTCACACCGAATAATAAATGTATTAACCCCTAGACTGACAACCCCCCACCCCGCACTAAACCTATCCTAGTATTAACCCCTAAACCGCCATAGCCCACACTGCAATAAACCTATCATAGTAGTAGTAACCCCTAAACAGCCATAGCCCATATCGCAATAAACCTATCCTAGTAGTATTAACCCCTAAACCTCCATAGCCCACACCACAATAAACCTATCCTAGTAGTTATAACCCCTAAACCGCCATAGCCCATACCGCAATAAACCTTTCCTAGTAGTATTAATACCAAAACCGCCATTGCCCACACCGCAATAAACTTATCCTAGTAGTATTAACCCCTAAACTGCCGTAGCCCACATGGCAATAAACCTATCCTAGTAGTATTAACCCCTAAACCGCCATAGCCCACACCGCAATAAACCTATCCTAGTAGTATTAACCCCTAAACCGCCATAGCCCATACCGCAATAAACTATCCTAGTAGTATTAACCCCTAAACTGCCATAGCCCACACCGCAATAAACCTATCCTAGTAGTATTAACCCCTAAACCGCCATAGCCCATACCACAATAAACCTATCCTAGTAGTATTAACCCCTAAACCGCCATAGCCCACACCACAATAAACCTATCCTAGTAGTATTAACCCCTAAATCGCCATAGCACACACCGCAATAAACCTATCCTAGTAGTATTAACCCCTAAACCGCCATAGCCCACACCGTAATAAACTATTCTAGTAGTATTAACCCCTAAACTTCCATAGCCCACACCACAATAAACCTATCCTAGTAGTATTAACCCCTAAACCACCATAGCCCACACCGCAATAAACCTATCCTAGTATTATCCCCTAAACCGCCGTAGCCCACATAGCCTATTAAATCTATTAATCCCTAATCTGCCGCCGCCAACATCGCCGCAACTATAATAAAGTTATTAACCCCTAAACCTAAGTCTAACCCTAACACCCCCCTAACTTAATTATTATTTAAATAAATCTAAATAATATTACTATTATTAACTAAAGTATTCCTATTTAAAACTAAATACTTACCTATAAAATAAACCCTAAGATAGCTACAATATAATTAATAATTACATTATAGCTATTTTAGGATTTATTTTTATTTTACAGGCAACTTTGTATTTATTTTAACTAGGTACAATAGCTATTAAATAGTTAATAACTATTAAATAGCTACCTAGTTAAAATAATTACAAATATACCTGTAAAATAAAACCTAACCTAAGTTACAATTACACCTAACACTACACTATCATTCAATTAATTAAATAAATTAACTACAATTAGCTAAAATTAAATACAATTAAATTAAATAAACTATAGTGCAAAAAAAAAAAACACTTTTTGTGGGGCATTGCCCCAAAGTAATCAGCTATTTTACCTGTAAAAAAAGTACAATCCCCCCCAACATTACAACCCACCACCCACGCACCCCTACTCTAAAACCCACCCAATCCCCCCTTGAAAAAACCTAACACTACCCCCTTGAAGATCTCCCTACCTTGAGCCATCTTCACCCAGCCGGACACAAGTGGTCATCCGATCCGGGCAGAAGTCTTCATCCAATGGGGCAGAAGCGGACATCCAAACCGGCAGAAGTCTTCATCCTATCCGGGCAGAAGAGGACATCCAGACCGGCAGAAGACTTCATCCAAGCGGCATCTTCTATCTTCTTCCATCCGACGAGGAGCGACTCCATCTTGAAGACATCCGGCGTGGAGCATCCTTCCAGCACAACGGACTAACAACGAATGACGGTTCCTTTAAATGAAGTCATCCAAAATGGCGTCCCTCGAATTCTGATTGGCTGATTGGATTCTATCAGCCAATCGGAATTAAGGTAGGAAAAATCCGATTGGTTGTTTTAATCAGGCAATCGGATTGAAGTTCAATCCGATTGGCTGATTGGATCAGCCAATAGAATTGACCTTGCATTCTATTGGCTGATTCAATCAGCCAATTGGATTGAACTTCAATCCGATTGGCTGATTAAATCAACCAATCTGATTTTTCCTACCTTAATTCCGATTGGCTGATAGAATACTATCAGCCAATCGGAATTCGAGGGACCCCATCTTGGATGACATCATTTAAAGGAACCTTCATTCGTCGTTAGTCCATCGTGCTGGAAGGATGCTCCACGCAGGATGTCTTCAAGATGGAGTCACTCCTCGTCGGATGGAAGAAGATAGAAGATGCCGCTTGGATGTAGCCTTCTGCCGGTCCGGATGTCCTCTTCTGCCTGGATAGGATGAAGACTTCTGCCGGTCTGGATGTACTCTTCTGCCCCATCAGATGAAGACTTCTGCCCGGATCGGATGACCACTTGTGCCCGGCTGGGTGAAGACGGCTCAAGTTAGGGAGATCTTCAAGGGGGTAGTGTTAGGTTTTTTAAGGGGGGATTGGGTGGGTTTTAGAGTAGGGGTGTGTGGGTGGTGGGTTGTAATGTTGGGGGGGTATTGTACTTTTTTTTACAGGTAAAAGAGCTGATTACTTTGGGGCAATGCCCCACAAAAGCCCTTTTAAGGGCTATTTGAAATTTAGTATAGGGTAGGGCATTTTATTATTTTGGGGGGCTTTTTATTTTATTAGGGGGGTTAGATTAGGTGTAATTAGTTTAAACTTCTTTTAATTTATTTTTATTTTCTGTAATTTAGTGGGGGGTTTTGTACGTTAGTTTATTTTAGTTAATTGTATTTAATTTTAGCTAATTGTAGTAAATTAATTTAATTTATTTAATGATAGTGTAGTGTTAGGTGTATTTGTAACTTAGGTTAGAATTTATTTTACAGGTAATTTTGTAATTATTTTAACTAGGTAGCTATTAAATAGTTATTAACTATTTAATAGCTATTGTACCTAGTTAAAATAAATACAAAGTTGCCTGTAAAATAAAAATAAATCCTAAAATAGCTACAATGTAATTATTAATTATATTGTAGCTATCTTAGGGTTTATTTTATGGGTAAGTATTTAGTTTTAAATACGAATTCTTTAGTTAATAATAGTAATATTATTTAGATTTATTTAAATAATAATTAAGTTAGGGGGGTGTTAGGGTTAGACTTAGGTTTAGGGGTTAATAACTTTATTATAGTGGTGGCGACGTTTGCGTCAGCAGATTAGGGGTTAATAGATTTAATAGGCTATGTCTGCTATGGCAGTTTAGGGGTTAATAATAGAATAGGTTTATTGCGGTGTGGGCTATGGCGGTTTAGGGGTTAATACACTTTATTAGTTATTGCAGTGGGGGATTGCGGTTGACAGGTAGATAGACATTGCACATGCGTTAGGTGTTAAGTTTTTTTTTGCAGGCATTTTAGGGAGTTACGGTGCTCCCATACTCAGCACAAGGCCTGCTACGGCTGCATTTTATGGCGAGGTGAAAATGGAGTAAGATTTCTCCATTTTCGCCACATAAGGCCTTGCGCTGGATATTGGATACCGACTTACGACGTGGTCCCATGTTAGCCTATGGGAGTAAAAATTGCGAGCGACGGGTGAAATATACACGCCACATTTAGACGCGGCACTGTATATAGGATACCAAAAACGCGCAAAAACCGGCGTTGCCAGCTTTTGCAGGTGACGCTGCATATCGGATCGGGCCCTAGAAATTAATTGAAAAGTTGTTTAAAAGCTGTTGTGTGTTCTGAATTGTGAAAGTTTAATTTTGACTTTAGTGTTCCTTTAAAAAAGAAAAATAAATCTGATTTACTTCTATGATAAAATTTGCTTAGTTCTCATGGTATAATTTGTTAAAGATCATACCTAGGTAGGTAGAGAACACGTGGCTGGATCACTACATGGCAGCAAACACTGCTGTCATCTAGTGCTCTTGCAAATGTGTAACATTGTTAAAAGTAAAGTTGCAAAACTACTGCCATTTAGTGCTCGAGATACATAAATTCTACTGAGCCTTCCACAAAGATAAAATACATTTGACACTAGAAATTATTTGCAAACTTATTTGAAAATGGTATGCCCCATCTGAATCAGCAACGAAAAAATTTGGGTCTCATGACCTTTAAAGAAAGAAAATAAAAAGTCTAATTCAAAAATGAACAATTACTATGTAATATTATAGTATGTATTTTAAGAACAATAGTGATGTATAGACAAGTGCATTGGTTTCCTTATGAATGCATATTTATAACGAAAATACAGATATTTGTTTTGTCTTCACAAAACGAATATCTGAACGAATGCACTATTTTTATAAAAAGAATATGTACTAATGACATTCATTAGTATACATTTGTTTCCTTTAAATTTCCTTTATATATATAATACTTACCTATAGCGCTCAATAAGCCTCATATTAGCGTGGCTCTGTGAAAAAGGGTCGGCATTAGCGCAGCTCCCCAGCGCGCTATAGGTAAGTATAGAACTGCAGGTGATACTTTGTCATCTGCAGTAAAGCAACATTTACATTCATTTTAAAGAACATGAATGTTAATGTTAATGAATATTAATGGGACATAGTACTCATAAGCTATATCACTTGAAAGTGATGCAGCATAACTGTAAAAAGCTGACAAGAAAATATCCCCTGAGCATCTCTATGTAATAAAGGAACATTTTTCAACTCACCAGAATGAGTACTATATAAACAGTTATACTTTAAATTATGTCAGCTGCACGTTGAAGAAAAAAAAAATAGCCAATCAGCATCAGCAGTGCTGAGGTAATGCTTTGCCTATGCTGTGATCTCATGAGATTTTACTGAAATCTCAAGAGATTTCATAGAACTTACTTAAACTGAATAAGAACATAACATGACTGTGCCTGCACATGCCAGATACTCACTCCCTAGTTAGCTTGTACCGGGACAAGAATCCTGACTGGCTTCTTAAAGTCTCTTTATAGTGGGGTGTGAATATTTGAGGTAAAATATCTTCCTTTTTTACATAGAGATGTTCAGGTGATATTTTCTAGTCAGCTTTTTACAGCTATGCTGCATCACTTTCATGTGCTTCAACATTGGGGTATCATGTCCCTTTAAGTATTTTTTCATTTAAAACTAAAAAAATACGAAATAGTGCAGTAAATGAGTAAGAAAAACTAAATTTTCAGAATATTTGTTCGGAATGATTAGCCTTAAACAAATTATTCAGTGCTGTACAAGGCAATGTATATAATGTAGTACATTTGTGTAAACCAATGTGCTTAGAGCCAAATATGAAAACAATGCTGTTTTCAGGAGCTTCAAAGAAATCTTACTATCAGGATCTCTCGGTGAGCACTTGGGTGAATTACATGGATTGAGTTAATATATAAGCAGCAAAATAATGTTGTTCTGGCTTATTTGATGAAGTCAAGAAACAAGAATGGGCAGGCATTCTTAAAATTTCATTAAAGTAATGTTAAGTCATTTATAATGTATTACTGCATTTTTTGTTCCTATTTTTAAAAAAGTGGGGTTTTTTTTACATTGGTGATCTACAGCTATTTCATACAAAAGGTTTAGATTCATGTTCCTTTAAAGGAACAGTGAACACTTTGAGATTTTATTATAAACGTTTGAGTTATGCATAGCAAATTGACTTTGTAATACAGTTTTGTTATTCATTTCTTCCCCTTTTCATATAATTTTGCTTTGATTTTCTAATTCTCAGAACTGGAAATGCACACTACAGGCTTCCCTAATTGGCTTCAACAGATAACAAATGCAAAACATTGCATTGTATGCTAATATAATGACCAAGGCTCACCTTGCCTTTTCCAAAAAAATGTATAGGCTCCTCCAAATAAGAAAAGTGGTGACTGGATTTTTTTTTTAGAGTATTGGAAAAAAATTACAGCAAAACAGATATTTATTTGTTTTAAAAATATTTAGATTATACTGATACATTATAGCAGCACAACATAAATATCTTGTAACTACATGGGGCCAGATTATGAGTGGAGCACTACAAGTTGAAAGTAAAAGCAAACGCATGAGCGCAATCACAATTTACGCTAGAATGATTATCTCGGATTTAGAGCTCTGGTTAACTTTTGCAAAACTAAAAAGTTGCACAAAACATATTAAAAAATACATAACAAAGTACAGTTACACTCATAATAAAAACATCTAAAAAAAATTATTAAAAAAATAATTGCACAAAAAAATGTATAAGAGCTCAAAGTGCTTTAACATTGAGATACATACATGTAAATGTCTAAAGAAGTATGCATGTATGTATATATGTTTAAATATGCATTTATAAGTGTATATATGTATTTACAGACATATATACACATATAAACACAAATGTATACATCTATACACACACACATATATAAGTGCATTGGAGCATTGTAAAAGCTTATTTATGCAGTATTCATTTTTAATTAAGTTTTATACTGTGCATTTATTATATTTCATATCCCATTTTTCTGCACATAGCAGAATATATTATATGTATTTTTAGATAGGTATTAATATATATAGCTTTATATATCTATACCTATATATAATCATCTATATATAATCATCTATATATATATATATAGAATTTTTATTGGTATAGATATATACTGTATATTTACCAAAATACCATCATATATATTCATATTTTTATGTCCGGTTGGCACTCTTAAGAATATTAGTTTTGGTTAGCAAGAGAGTGGGGTGTTATTTTTACTACATTAAATTCTATGGGGGAATAGGTTATTGCATGCGCACCATTCTATCTTTGGCTTTTTTCACGCATCGGGTTAGTGAGCAACAACTTTACTTCTAGCATAGTTAAAGCTTCAGCGGGAGAGTTAAATAGCGCTTCACTTGTAATCTGGCCCATGTCGTTAAGTGTCCCTTTTTAAAGAAGTGATTCAATTTTGCAAACAAAAGACAATCATTGGGCATTTTATGGGAAGGAGCAACTTTCCAACAAAAGATAACAAGAGAAAGAGGTATTTTTATTTTTAAAATATACTCTTTGTTTGAGCCAAAACAGTTTAATCACTTTAATGTTGCAGGTTGGAAAAATAGGTCTTTTAAGCCTCTGAATGTGTATATTGTTGCTTTGGTGCATGTGTTTTGTTCATTAGTCTGTAGAGTCGCCTTTTATCTTACTGATGGATTATTCTTCAGTTATGGCCTTCATTTTTTATAGTGTGGCTGATCAAGGTAACTATCCACCCACACTATTAAGGAGTAAAGCAGTGTCCACAGAGGGAATTTAATATAGAGCAGCCCCCATCTGGTTGTGTGAGAAAAGGGCTTGTCAATCATCCGAGATTTATCAGCCTCAGATGTCTTATGTCTTCCACCTGTGAGAATGCAGCTTCTTAAGCTGTGGTTGCAGAATTGCATGAGCGAGCCTGCAACATAAGGCCTCAGAAGCGACATCTACATCTTCATAAATAGTAAACAAGTAGGACAACATTTAAAAATGTATACAGTGCATACTATTTTAATGAAACAAAATGATTTTCATCCATAAAATGAAATATGTTTGTACATAAAAATAAACATATTTATTACATGCAAACAAACACATGCGCACACATTTTATCATACCAGCAACAGTCCTCGCTGGAACTGATTCTTTGTTGATCCAAAACACAACCTGGGACAAGACAACAGTCATGCTGCATGGGATGTATGTATGAATGATGTAATAGCCTATTTTCCGTTTCAGGAAGAATAGGACTACTTGCTGTGAGTATTCACCTGTAACAAACAAACAATGAAGTGATATATGAGTAATGAAACATGACACAGAGTTCCATGCAAGAACACATAGATTGGCCTTTAGAAGACAAGCCAACGTCATACCAAAAACAGTTCTAGCTGGAACAGATTCCTTATTGATCCAAAATGAAACCTGTGAAAGAATGACTGTCATTATGCAGGGGATATATGTCTGTATTACAAAGTATCCCATTTTCCTTTGCAAGTAGAAATTCACTGTCATAACTATATATTCGCCTATTAAAAAGAAAAAAAAATATTGTTAATTTAATTAATTCACAATGCATACATACTTCTCATTTCTTTTCTGCAATACTATAGAGAGAGATTTACAGTTGTAATCAAAATTATTCAACTCCCATTGCAAATCAGGTTTCCCCAAATTCAACTGGAAATGCAACTTTTAATTCCGCAGTTTCAAAATGATTCAACCCCCTGAATAGAATCCCTCATAACAGCACAAATATGCAAAACTGGTGTTGTATCAAGCATACTTAATACAGTTAATCAAGGGTATCATTAGTTGCACCAGGTGTGCTTGAGCTTGACGCATGAAATACCTGAACTGGCTAGCGGTTCGTTGAGTGCTACGTTTGACTGCATGTTAGAAATATGGCTAAGTCAAAAGAATGGTCCAAAAAATTAAGAAAAGAGATCATCACCCTTTACAAACAAGAAACAGGATACAAAAATATAGCAAAGGCACTGAATGTTCCTAGAGACACTGTTGGAAGCATAGCTTGCAAGTTCAAAGTTAAAGGAACAGTGGTTAAACTAGGATGGGGCAAAAAAAAAGAAGAAGCTATCAACAGCTGTAACCAGATTTCTGAGAAGGCAGGTTGAGAAAAACCCTTAGGTGACTACAAAAGACCTGCAGTAAGACTTGGTGGAAACAGGCACTGAGGTTTTAGTTTGCACAGTAAGGGGCGTACTAACCACAGATGGTTTCCATTGCCAGAACTCCAAGATGTACACCCCTACTGACCCAAAAGCACATGAAAAGTTAGCCCCGATATGCTCAAAATCATATAAATAAGCCACAAAAGTTTTGGAATTATGTTTTGTTTAGTGATTAATTAAAATTGGAACTTTTCGGCCCGATAGATCAGCGGTATGTCTGGATGAAAAAGAATGAAGCATACACTGAATAGAACACTCTGACTATGGTTAAGCATGGTGGTGGCTTGGTAATGCTCTGGGGCTGCTTTGCATCCTCTGACACTGGAAACTTGCAGAATGTGGAAGGCAAGATGGATTCATTTAAGTTTCAAGAAATCCTAGGAGAAAATGTCATGCCATCTGTGAGGAAGCTGAAGCTTGGGCATCATTGAACCTTCCAACAGGACAATGATCCCAAGCATACTTCAAATTCCACCAAGGCTTGGTTGCAGAAGAATTCTTAGAAGATTCTACAGTGGCCAACATAGTCACTTAATTGAACCCATAGAAAATGTCTGGATTTGAAAAGGCGGGTTGATGCACACAAACCCAAAACAATTACTGAATTGGAGGCCATTGCTCATGAGGAATGAGCTAAGATTCCTCAGGAGCGCTGCCAGAAGCTGGTGTCTGGCTATGCATATTGTTTGCAGCAGAACATAACAGCTAAAGGGTATTCTACTAAGTACTAAAGATGCTTGCCACAAAGGGGTTGAATAATGTTGAGACTGCAGAATTCATTAAAAGTTGCATTTTCATTTGAATTTGGGGAAACCATTTGAAGCATTTGTTGTGTTCAGCTATTTAAGTTGCTTTTGTTTGATTTGTTCATTGCAAACAGCTGAAAGTCTGTAAATTTTGAAAATAAACCTGATTTGCAATGGGGGTTAAATAATTTTGATTATAACTGCACATGTACTCTTTATCACTCTCTTAAAAGGAATTTATATATAAAAAATGGTGAGGTCAATCGAAATATTTTGGAAAAAAAAAAAGTCTATAGGGATTTTTGTAGATAAATCATTTGCTGATCATTTCTAAAGCATTGTGTTTGACCCCTGCATTACCTAATAAAGACAAATTGGACACTTTAGTGTTTGCTGGTTGGTCCCTCTGTTCAGGTCATACTTGATTAGCTGTTTATGTATAGCCCACGTTGCATTCACTTAAAGGGCCATTATACACTCATTTTTTCTTTGCATTAATGTTTTGTAGATGATCTATTTATATAGCCCATAAAGTTTTTTTTTTTTTTTTTTTTTTTTTTAAATGTATAATTTTGCTTATTTTTAAAGAACATTGCTCTGATTTGATGACTCCTAACCAAGCCCCAAAGTTTTATTTGAATACCGTCAGCTACCTTCTCCAGCTTGCTCCTGTTTGTGTAAAGGGTCTTTTCATATGCAAAAGAAGGGGGAGGGGGGAGCTACTTATTTCCCACTTGCAGTGGGCTTTCCAACTGCCTTTTCAACAGAGCTAAACTGAAAGCTTCTAAGTAAGTTTTTAAACCATTTTATACTGGATTTTTATGTCAGTGTCTGTGCATCTTATTCTTTATAGTAGTGTCTATTACATGCAGTTATATGAAAATGAGTGTATACTGTCCCTTTAAGGATTCCTAGCTGCCCCTCCATAAAACCCTTTTTCTTTCTAAAAAGTGTTATCAGAAGCAAAGCCAATAAAAAGCTATACCAACACCCCTTAAAAAGACTGGTGTGCACTTCCAGAAGTGAGTTCAATCAGTAATATCTCCTGATTCAAAGGGAACTTTGAGTGATTGCAATCTTAGGACTATAAACAGCCAGATATGGGTGATCAGATCAAAATAGGGCATTGTAAATTTAAGTATTATTTTTATGTATACGTTCCCTTTGTATTAATCATTAACAAAATTATTGATTAACCCATTAGCTCCCTGGGTGCAGTGTACTGTGTAGCAATAATAAGCTGGTGGAAATAAAACTCAAAATGTAATTCCTCATAATGGGCCAGATTACAAGTGGCATGTTAAATACATTTTTTTTATATTACAAGTTGAAAGAAAAAAGTTAGCTTGCAAGCGAAAGTCTGAATCATGCTAACTTCAGAACTTCGAATACCTTGCTAACTTGTTCTCCCCATAGACGGACTTCTAAAAAAAACCTAAAAGTTATCGGTAGCACCCTAGTCCAACTGCTCTAAGCCAGAAGGTAGTTATAAATACTGTATATTCCAATGTTCTTCACATAGAAGATGTTCTTTGTATCTGAAAATATTTATATATATATATATATATATTGTTTTGTAAAATATATTTCTGTATCTATATATCTATATGAATATATAGATAGATAGATGATAGATAGATAGATAGATAGATAGATAGATAGATAGATAGATAGATAGATGGTATAGTAAAGTTTCTAGTCAAACACTTTGCCATATACCATATCCCTTTTAACTCTTATAAAACATTTTATTAATTTTAAAATTATATATTTATATTAAAAAATTTTAATGTGTGTAATACTTTATTTGAATGTGTTTATAATGTGTTTTCTGTAACCTTGTTAACCCTTAGGGGACGATTTATTACAGTGCGGACGGACATGATACGATGTAGAGTATCATGTTCGTCGCACATCGATAAATGCCGACAGCATACGCTGTCTGCATTTATCATTGCACAAGCAGTTCTAGTGAACTGCTTGTGCAATGCCGCCCCCTATAAATTTGCCGCTAGCAGGGGGTGACAATCATCGTATAGGATCGGCGGATTGAAGACCACAGACTCAGAGGCAGCGGACAAGTTATGGAGCAGCGGTCTTTAGACCGCTGCTTCATAACGGCTGTTTCCGGCGAGCCTGAAGGCTTGCGCGGAAACAGGGGCATTAAGCTCCGATAATTTAGCACCTTAGAGTTTACTTCAGGTCTCAAGGTGCTCTAAAAATTCTAGTGCAATTTCAGATTTTAATACCAGCGCAAATTAGTGCAGTTGTGATATCCATTGAAAGTATAGGCTGAGCTTGAGCGAAGTCGGTCACGCTAATCCTTCTCTGATTTGTGCGCTTTACCATAAACTTGTCATATCAAAGTTGTGCGTTAATGGTAGTGCGGTCCAGCAATACTGGTTATTGTGAGTGCTAATATTAGCAAGCCATTTGTAATCTAGCCCAATATGTTTAATTATGTGCAGTTAAAAAAGTAAGATACTTTCATGTACCTGTAATTTGTCTCTAACAAGTGTGGTGCTTTACCTCGGAGACCTGCAAATTTTAAATCAATTTCCCTGTATTGTTCAATTTCTATGTACTTTGTATATATAAAATATTTATTTTATTTTAATGTTTCCTTAAAGGGACATGAAACTTGTTTTTTCCGATCAATATTAAGCTGGAGAAGACAATTTTAAACAACTTTCCAGCTTACTTCTATTATCAGTATTTTCCTTATTTTCTTGGTATCCTTTGTTGAAATTGCAGCAATATACTACTGAGAGCTAGCTGAACACAATAGGTGAACCAATGACAAGTGGCATATATGTACAGCCACCAATCAGCAGCTAGCTCCCAGTATTGCATTTCAGCTCCCCAGCCTACCTAGGTATGCTTTACAACAAAAGATGTCAAAAGAATAAATCAAATTAGATAATAGAAGTAAACTGGAAAGTTGTTTAACTTTAGCTGAATATTGAAAGGGGAAAAATGGGTTAATGCCCCTTTAAGGGCTTAAAATATGTGATAAGTAAATATATTAATCATAGAAAAATGAGTCCTACAAAATATGAGTATGTTTTTACATATTAAGGGGGTCCATCACAATTAAGCGTTTGATAATTATTCAGGTTAAAAAGCTACAGAAGTGCACATTTCAGTGCCAATGCAATCACAGTCAGTCATTTTCCATTGTTTCTCATCATCTATAACCCATTATGGAATAATTGAGAAAATTACCTGTACTAAACATTGGACAATACTGTTTTAGTTAATCCATTATCTTGATACTTAAAGGGACAGGAAACCGCAACATTTTCTTTCATGTTTAGGATAGAACATTTAATTTTAAACAACTTTCCAATTTACTTATTTTATCAAACTTGCTTTGTTCTCTTGTTATCAAGATTAAAATTAAAAGTCTTAAAATGACATGCTCTATCAGAATCATACTAATTTTGACTTTCCTATCCCTTTAACATATTTTTAGTGTCACTTTTAACTTTCAAAATCAACACCTTAAAGGATTTGATTTAGCCCCAAAGTGACTTTTTCAAGATTTATTGAGGCTCACTTCATTTATTTTTATAGCCTAAAACATGCTATCTTACACAGCAAATGAAGGCCTTCAGAACTGAGGGAAAACAAAAATCACAATCTCAACATCTATAAAACATATTTCCATATGTGTTCTTTAAATTTGTGTCTTTAATAAGTTACAATAGTCTCAATTTTGAAAACTCTATTTTTCTCGGTGATCATGTTGATGTTTGAATCATTCTACAGACATGGAACTACATTTATGAAGATGCAGACGCAGCTTTGGAGCTTAAGCATTGCAGATTCATGTAAGTGGGTCTGAAAAACTAGTTAAAGAGCTGTGGTCTTAATCATATCATCCTGATCAGGGTGATTGACAAGCCCTGCTCTAGCGCAATTGATTTGACAGCTGTAAAAGCAATTGCTTGTGTAATGATAACTATGAGAAGCGGATTCTGTGATGGACAAGGATGCTTAGTGGGAATCTTATCTGTCTGGTGTTTTATAAATGGGGGCAATGGTGTTTGTTTGTTTGTTTTTTGTTTTGTTTTTTAAAAGCAGGACCAAGAATGTAGAGTTTTAAAAACACAATTTTCAATCTGGTGCCTCTTGTGTCACTATTACAAAGCTTATGAGGTTGTTAAATTCATGGTATTTTATTAAAAAAAAAACCACATGGAGTGGTAGACTATTTTCAAGATGGTGTTGTGGTATTTTTGTTTAAAGTATTTTATTTTTAATTTTCTTATTTTTTTTGTGATCCCTATATCATATACAGCAAACTCTGTTCTTTAAAGGTACAAGATACCACAAAAATGTAATTCATGATTCGCATAGAACATACAATTTTAAATAACTTTCAAAATCATTTTAATTATCAAATATACTTCATGTTCTTGTTATTCTTTTCTGAAGGAGCAGCATTGCACTACTGGCAGCTAGCTGAACACCTCTATTAAGCCAGTCACAAGAGACAAATGTGTGCATTCACCAATTACTAGTTAGCTCCCACTAGTGTAGAATATGTGCATATTAATTTTCAACAATGGATAACAAGAGAACAAAGAACATTTGCAAATAAAAGGAATTTTGAAAGTGTCTTAGAATTACAGGCTCTATCTGATTCTTGCAAGTTTAATTTTTACTTTCCTATCCCTTTAAAGTGACAAGTAAATGGTAGGATGAATGAAGTGGCAAATGTCTGACTTTGCACTTTGACAAGGAGCACTGTGAGATGTTTTAGATTCTTACTATTCTCAGGCTGAGAAGTTGCGGCCACTATCTTCTGCAACAAATTAATTTCCAGAACAGGTCCTCTTGATTCTAGGCCAATGTCACAAACATAAAAATGCTTCCTGCTGCTCATTTAACATTAAAAATGTTATAATAAGCACTTGTACTCGATTATCATCATACATATCCCATTGAGGCTAGATTACAAATTTGACCGTTTACGGTAGCTTGTTAAATAACCAGTTATTACAAGTGGCTGGTTAATGCTACCGCAAGCTCACGGTAGCACTTTGCACTAGAATTCATTAACCAGAGATAAGATCTATGGTTAATGAAAAACAAAATTCCTCAGTTTCCCCTCAAACAAAGTGGATTCATCCTTAAAGAAAATGAAAAATAGTACCATCTTTATTTTCTTATAAAACAACTGCACCAAGCAGTTATAAGGGGTTAAGGTGACGGAATGTGGGGTATTAGAAAAAAAAAAAAGCACTGGAAAGTTCCTTTACTTTGCGGTCTATGGGGACTGTTTTATCACTTACTATTTATGTATTGGTTTATATACATACTGTATATATTTATGTGTGTATATGTGTATATATGTATATATTGATATACATATACTTTTTAAATATGCTGCCAATGCTGCAGGACTTACCCCACTGTGCTGCTCTAGGTTGTTTGCCATGTTTAACGGCATCAGTTTGAGGCTCTGATTGGAGCCTGTGGAAGCACGCTCTCGTGAATGCAAAGCTTCCATGCAGTGCAAACGCAAGGTCTTATTTGTATTGCGCTGAACATGTAATACCAGTGCACATTTGTCTACACCGTTATTACTGAGTAAAGCACAAATATTGTACTTGCAAAAGCGCAAATTTGCGCTCCGCTAGTAATCTAGGTCTAAACTAGAGTACAAGTGAAATAATCAAATGATCACTAACCATGGTTATTAACCTGCTCTTATACATTATTTCACCTATGCTCTATTTCTGATATCATGAAAATCTAGCCTGTAAGGGGTCATAGAGATTGAAATTGAGAAACATTGTGTTAGAGCATTTTATAATTGCACTATTGCTTATATATAACTATGGGATCAGTCACAATACTTTAAAAAATGTATCAAATGATTTACCTAAAAACTCTCTATAGACATCAATGATTGTTTTCTGTAGAAAAAAAAAATAGATATTAGATATTAGATTAGAAAGGCACTATTTTCATTTTTTTGTTCCCTGACAATTGCATATGCTTTCATTATGTCGACTCTGTAAACATAATATGAGAAACCTCATTTTATAATATTCCAAAAAAATAATAATGATAACTCTATGCCTGATACCATAAAAATATCATAAATATTTCCTTGTTTTATTTGTTTTTTTGTTTTTTAAAAAAAGGGGGAAGATATTTTCCACTCTCTTCTCTCTACCCCACCCTCTCAAGTACTTTTCTCTTCCTCCCCTTTACAGGTCTTCATTAAAGGGACACTAAACTCAATTTTTGTATTTCATGATTTAGATAGAGCATGCAATTTTAAGCAACTTTCTAATTTATTCCTATTATCGATTTTGCTTCATTCTCTTGCTATCTTTATATAAAAAGCAGGAATGTCATGCAAAGGAGCCGGCCCATTTTTTGGTTGAGAACCTGGGTTATGCTTGGTTATTGGTGGGTAAATGTAAGCCTCCAATAAGCAAGTGTGGATAGGGTGCTGAACCTAAAATGGGCTGGCTGCTAAGATTTACATTACTGCTTTTAAAATAAAGATTGTTGCTTAAAATTGCATGCTCTATCCGAATCATTAAATAAAAAAATTGGGTTTAGTGTCACTTTAAAGGGACACTGAACCCTATTTTTCTTTTGTGACTCCGATAGAGCATGCAATTTTAAGCAACTTTATAAATTACTCCTATTATCATTTTTTCTCGTTCTCTTGCTATCTTTATTTTAAAAATAAGGCATCTAAGCTTTTTTCTTGGTTCAAAACTCTTACAGCACTTTTTTATTAGTGGATGAATTTATCCACCAATCAGCAAGGACAACCCAGGTTGTTCACCAAAAATGGGCCGGCATCTAAACTTACATTCTTGCATTTCAAATAAAGATACCAAGAGAATAAAGAAAATTTGATAATAGGAGTAAATTGGAAAGTTGATTAAAATGCTCTATCTAAATCATGGAATGAAAAATTTGGGTTCAGTGTCTCTTTAAGGACCCCTTACAATAGTATTTTGTATATATTCAGAATTTTTAAATGAAAAAGATTTATTGTCTCTGCATATCCAATGGAGCCTTTTTAATAAATGCTATCAATTTAAAAAAAAAAAAAAAACTACTTAACCTCCAATTCTGTATTAATTAAAGAATCATATTGTTCAATTGCCATTTGATGTCTAATTTTAGCTAGAAATCTAACAATGCTAGGTTCTTTTCTTGCTTTCCAGGTTGAAATAATGATATACTTTCCACAAAGTATAGCACAGTTTATAAATTCCAAGCTGATATTTTTTTTATCCTTAAAGAATATTTAAGCCACAGAATATCTTCAACTTATAAATGTATATGTTGTTTTATTACCTTAGATAACCAATATGATACTTTATTCCAGCAATTATTCACTTTAGTACATCCCCTTATGTAATATATTAAATTTGCATTTGCATCTGAGCTGCTTACAGCTAGAGCATAGAACTATGCAGTTTCTAGTTCATTTGGACATTGTGCTGGAAGTTAGATAAACTCTTTTGATCAATTTAATATGTGATTCTCTCCATGAAGAGGCAAGAGTAGTTGACCAAATTCTATCAATATGTTTTTTTATATTATCAAAATTAATATTGATACGATCTTTCTCCCATAACTTACAAATTCTATCCAGGTATCCCCCCCTCTTTTTGGAGCAATAATCTATACCAAAATGGTTACCATTTCTATATGGGTTAAAACCCAGTTTCTAGGTATTGACATTCATCTTTAATACAATCTCTATTCTTAGTAGTATCTATAAAATGACAAACTTGAAACTATGTAAAGAAATTCTTGTTAAAAAATATATTATTTTTTTTTTAAATAATTTTTTATTGAGGTTTTTGGAAACAATGACAATAGTAACTTAACAGACATCAATGTACAAATACATGATTGTAATTGCGGGTCAAACAAAGAAAACAGCACTACCACAGATATAGATAATACAGGTCAGTTAAGCGTAAATGATTACCACAGAGGAAAACAATTGTCATCACAAAGGTAATACTTATAAGAAATTAGAGCACCTTTTAAGTTATTTGGATGTCCTTCCTGCTACTAATTGTGCTACTTATCGATACTGCGGGTAGGAAAGTATTAGTGTCATTTGATAAGGCTACATAGTGCGTATATATAAGAAGTGGTAGTCTAAGGTAGTGATTATATAATGCAAGAGTCTGAAAATGGAACCTCATTTTTCTTGTTTATGATAGTAATGATTCCCTGCTTTGACTAGTGGTCACTTTTGGACCTGAAAAATCTGATGAGGCGTAGTGAGGGAAATTGGCTTTTGCATGGCCACTTGTGGGCCTTAATAGTGGTTGTGGGCAGGGGAAGCAGCGGACAAGAGCCGCTCTAGAATAATAAAGGGAAGGGAATGGGGGGGCGTGTCAAGTTAACAGTGTCTAACAGTCTAAATATAAGTAAAAATATTGTGGACCACAGTAAAATGGCTATGTAAAGTCCATTCCTCCTAGGATATCTAAGGCCATTCTCAGGTCTTACCTATGAACAAACTGAAGGAGGGGTAGTATTTACAGCGATCACTCCTGAACCAAGGAAATATTGATGGGAGGTAGGCTGTGGAAGTGGTTGAGTGAAATATATAGCATAACGTATACAGAACTCTATAACTAGGCAATGATAGACATTCAATAAATATAAAGACATATATATTAGCAAGGATATATAGAGCTTATTTCCCAACAAAAATAGCAATGTGTATAATATAAGGACATACCTGTGGTCTGAATATCTCTATCTAGTTCAAAGCAATACGACAAGGAGATCTTTGAATAAGCATGCTTGCAAGAACAAGGGTAAACAATAGCTTCCAAACTTATCTTGCCTAGGCTAGCTAATACTCTTATCTGATTTTTTAAAAAATATTTTTGCTATAAATCTTCAAATGATTCTCTCAGTGGCAATCCAGTCCCCATAACTTACACATCTTACACCAAGCTATGACTGGATTTTTGATAGTGTCCATCTACCTGATCTCTTTAGGTAGACTTTTAGCTTGATAATGTAAAATCGCTTTAAAAAACAGAGGGTCAAGTTTATTTTTCTCTATCTTAATAAGAGAGTAGTAACCTGCATCTAAGATCCAATCTATTGCTATCTTTGCTATACAAATATAATTGTACCATTTAATAGAGGGGAGACTAAAACCCCATATAAATTCTCTAAATAATCTGTTTAAGTAGATCAGATCCTCATGTTATATAAACAATGGTATATTTTGCATATTATACAATACTATAGGAAAGATAATCATTTTGATGATATTTACTTTTCCAGTCAAAGATAATGGTAAGTGAGCCCAATTCTTAAGATTTTCTTTAAACCTTAACCCATGATACAAATTTTAATTCCCAAATATTTCATTGACTCCTTTACTTCTTTAAAGGTACTTTAACAATATTATATGTTTTCTGAATCCATAAAATTTCAGTCTTTAAAAAATGTATCTCATAGCCTGTGAATGAGCTAATTTTTAAGATCTGCAATTATTTAGGAATATTCTTTGAAGAATCATGTATAAAAATGTATATATTATCTTCATAAAGAGCTATGTGTAATTCCTTCTTGCCTAACACTATACCATATATTTTTTTCTTAATACACAAGCCAAGGGTTCAATACCAAGATGAAATAATAATTGGGATGGGGGCACCCATGTCTTGTTTCTTTTGATAATTTTATTTTGGGCGAGATATCCCCATTAACTATTAAGGCAGATACAGGATTACTTAAAAGTAGCAACCCTTTAATGACCAGCGCCGGTCATTAAGCCCTTGAGGACCAAAGCCCTACCATGTTTGACGCAGCTGCCCTTGGCCTCTCTCTCACAATCAAACTTAAAGTAGCAAGATTGCACTATTTCTGTATGCACCCAGAGTGGGGAAGTGCAGAAATAGACTTGCAGAGTTATGATGCAGAGAGGGACACTGAGACCCTGTCTACATCAGGTAAGGGTGGTGCCTATCATTGGTGGTGTGGGAGGGTTAGGAGGGAGGTGGGTGGCTCATTGCTGGAGGGGGAGGGAGAGGCAGGAATGGGTGGGACTGCTACTCTACAGAAAAAATAAATGCAGAGCTGGGAGGGAGGGGGAAGGAGGAGGGAGAACATAGGGTAGGGGAAAGGTCATGGAGGGTAGGTGGGTAAATGGGAGGGGCAGTTACACTTCAGGTTTTTTTTAATTAGTATTATGCAATTAGAAATAAAAATGATAGAAAACTGGGTACTGGCAGGCAGTTGCCAGTACCTATTTTTTTTTTTTTGGAGGGATAAGGGAGGTGGGAAGGTAAGGGGGTAATCATACACTGAAGAAAATAGTAATAAAAAAATAAAAAAATAAAAAGTTCTAAAACTTCATACTGGCAGACTGTCTGCCAGTACTTAAGATGGGGGAGACTAGTGGGGGGGGGGGGGTTGAGGGAGTGAAGAGAGCTGTTTGGGAGGGATTAGGTAGAGATCAGCGGTTGGGAAGTTTCAGGTGGGAGGGTAATCTCTACACTAAAGCTAAAATGAACCTTACAAGCTACCCGATATACCCCTTCACTCCTGGGAATAATAAAAGTGTGTGTTGTGTGCAGCTGCTATTAGCAGCCTTTTAATTACCAAAAAGCAATGGCAAAGCCATATATGCTTGCTATTTTTGAACAAAGGGGATCCAAAAGAAGCTTCTACAATAATTTGTGCCATGATTGCACAAGCTGTATATAAATAATTTCATTTTTTTTTATTTGATCGCATTTGGCGGTAAAATGGTGGCAACAAATATACCAAAATGGGCATAGATCAATACTTTGGGTTGTCTACTAAAATAAAATATTATTTTGATAAGTAGATAAAAAAAATTAAGGCTCTATTTCAGTTTAAATGGCATGATGGCAAAAATGCTATAAATGCTCTTGTCTTTTGGTGTAGTTTTTGTCTGAAATGCCCGGTCCTTCTGGGGTTAATATGATAATCAAACTGATCTTTAAAGCCAAATTTTTCCAAGACTGTAAATAAATTATTCTATTGTATCAAATGCTTTTTGGCATCTATAGATATAATAGCTTTATCCTTACAATTATTACTATCTTTTGTTCTTTTCCAAAAATAGTCCACTATAAGTAATACCTTCCTTAAAATGGAAAATGAGGCCCTACCATTCATAACCCCAATCTGATCAGGGTGGAGGAGATCAGAGAGAATATTTGTGTGTCTTAATGCTAAAATACTGGCTAATATTTTAAAGTCCATATTTAAGAGGGATATCGGACCATAAGAGTCTAAATTTTGTGGGTCTCTTACTTTCTTTGGGAGTAATACCACAAATGATCTAGTAAAATAACTGTGTATCTATTTACACTCCATATACTATTCATTAAATAATTTTGTTAGAGTGGCAATAACATTTTCAGATAAGATTTTATAATATTCAGCTGGTAGGTAATCCGGACCTGGCGCTTTATTAAGAGACGCCATTTTAATAGCCTTAACAATCACTTCCTCTGTAATAAGTCTATTTAGACTTTTTCAATTTGTCTGCAGAGACTTGAGGGAGTAAGCATACTTTACAGAATTCTGTCTTGTTTCCTTCATGAATATCTTCAGCTGTATAAATCTTCTTAAAATAATTAGAAAATATACTTTTATTCTATTCATTCTGAGTATATATTTTACCTCTGGTTGAGATAACCTATATTATATTTGCACCTTTATTCTGCTTAATTAATCTTAGCAGAATGTTACCTGATTTCTCTACAAATCTATAGAAGTGGGCATTAGACCTCACACATTCACTAGACATTTTCTGCAAATTAAATGTTCTCTTTCTATTACAGCTTTTTGATACAAATCCCAAATCTTTCTGTTTGGTAGCTAAAAATATGCATTATAAGCATTGCAGACCTGATTGGCTAATTGTACATCTCTCGCACCTGCTTTTTTTTTTATAAAGTATTCCTTAATCTCTCCTCATAACACAGCTTTGGAGGCCTCCCAGAATATCTCAACCTTATTCATATATTTTTTTTAAAATGTATATATTGTTTCCATTAATTATTTAGTAATTTTTAAAATGTAATATTAGAAATTAAATATTTAGGGAGTTGTTATATTTAATCTATTTACATGGTATAGTTAAACTAATAGGAGCATGATCAGATAGAAAGACTGATTTAATGTCTGTGACTATTACTTTTCCTATTAGTCTCTCTTGTACCAGAAAGAGGTCTATCCTAGAAAATGATATGTTTTAGATTCACAAGAGTATTCTTTTTACATCTGGTTTGGATTCCCCAAACATCTTTTAGATTCAACATATTCCTAAATGATTTTAATAATACTACCTGCCTCTTACAAGGCTGCATATTTAAAATCTGTATTCTTGTTCTCATAAAATATTTATACAAAGTCACAATAATGACTATGTTTAAAGGTATTGATTGGAATCAAGTCTAATTAATAATATTTAATTGATCCTTGAAACTCTGATTGTTCAATGGTATTTTTCATGGAACATTTGATCAATACATCAAAAACTATCGGCTAGATTACGAGTCTTGTGTTAGCCTTAAAAAGCAGCGTTGAGAGGTCCCAACGCTACTTTTTAATGCCTGCTGGTATTACGAGTCTGGCAGGTACAGGTGTACCGCTCACTTTTTTTCCCACGATTTTCGCATACCGCAAATCCCCTTACGTCAATTGCGTATCCTATCTTTTTAATGGGATTTTCCTAACGCCGGTATTACGATTGCTGGAAAAAGTGAGCGGCACACCCGCTTCTGTCCAGACTCCTACCGCATTTAAAAGTCAGTAGTTAAAGTGAAGGTAAAGTTATTCAAATGGAAATCTCACTTTATGTTACTTTTCTAACTTACAAGGGAGTCGCTATGTTTTTTTTTTAAAAAAAAGTTTATTTTACCATATTTACCAACTTTTATTTTAATGAGCATTACGATCGTAATCCCCTCCCATCCATCTCTTCCGTGTTTTCAATACATAGACGTATAGAGCGGTCCCACCCGCTCTATACGTCAGAACTACACTCGTGCACATCTATCCTCTGCTTGCCGCGCATGCGCACAAAAATGTTTGCCCTCAAAAGCGCATGCGTTAATCGCGCTCAACGAAGTCCTCTTCAGCGCATGCGTCCCAAATAAGCAACATAGTATTGAATGAGTTGCGAGACTCATTCAATACTATATTTGTGAAGCGACACTAATGCGCAACTGCAAAACGAGTACGCGCTCGATTTGAAGGAGGAGAGAGAATCACTCGCGCATGCGCACAATCGATCATCAGCTTGTGACGTCAATTGACAGCCGCCTAACGGCCAGAAAATCAATTGGCTAGATAAACAACGTGATCGTTGTTTATAAAAAAAAAAATATAGACGGGTTGATTTTTGAGAAGCGAAATCGCAGCTAATTATAAAAGAAAACGAAATTAATAAATAAAATTATGAAAAATCATGAATGAACCTCATATTAAATTATAATACTTGATCGATTAGACCATAGAAGAGAGAGTAAGTTTACCTTCACTTTAAGAGTTTTATGCGCTAACGCAGTAACATAAAACTCTTAACTAGAGTGCTACAAAGTACACTAACACCCATAAACTACCTATTAAACCCTAAACCGAGCCCCCCCCCACATCGGAAACACTTAACTAAAATGTTTAACCCCTAATCTTCTTTTTTCGCATACCGCAAATCCCCATACGTCAATTGCGTATCCTATCTTTTTAATGGGATTTTCCTAACGCCGGTATTACGATTGCTGGAAAAAGTGAGCGGTACACCCGCTCCTGTCCAGACTCCTACCGCATTTAAAAGTCAGTAGTTAAGAGTTTTATGGGCTAACGCAGTAACATAAAACTCTTAACTAGAGTGCTACAAAGTACACTAACACCCATAAACTACCTATTAACCCCTAAACTGAGCCCCCCCCCCCACATCGGAAACACTTAACTAAAATGTTTAACCCCTAATCTGCCGACCAGACATCCCCGCCACTGTAATAAATTCATTAACCCCTAAACCACTGCACTCCTGCCTCGCAAACACTAGTTAGATTTTATTAACCCCTAATCTGTCATCCCTAACATCGCCAACACCTACCTACATTTATTAACCCCTAATCTGCCGCCCCCAACGTCGCTGCTACTATATTAAATTTATTAACCCCTAACCTAAGTATAACCCTAAGTCTAACCCCCCTAACTTAAATATAATTTAAATACATCTAAATAAATTTACTACAATTAAATAAATTAATCCTATTTAAAACTAAATACTTACCGATAAAATAAACCCTAAGATAACTACAATATAACTAATAGTTACATTGTAGCTAGCTTAGGTTTAATATTTATTTTACAGGCAACTTTGTATTTATTTTAACTAGGTAGAAAAGTTATTAAATAGTTATTAACTATTTAATAACTTCCTAGTTAAAATAAGTACAAATTTACCTGCAAAATAAATCCTAACCTAAATTACAATTACACCTAACACTTCACTATCATTAACTTAATTTACTAAATTACCTACAATTAACTACAATTAAATTGAATAAACTAAAGTACTAAAAAAACCCCACAAAATTACAGAAAATAAAAAAAGAATTACAATTTTTTAAAACTAATTACACCTAATCTAATCCCCCTAATAAAATAAAAAAATCCCCCCAAAATAATAAAATTCCCTACCCTATACTAAATTACAAATAGCCCTTAAAAGGGCCTTTTGCGGGGCATTGCCCCAAAATAATCAGCTCTTTTACCTGGAAAAAAATACAATACCCCAACATTAAAACCCAGCACCCACACACCCAACCCTACTCTAAAACCCACCCAATCCCCCCTTAAAAAAACCTAACACTACCCCCTTGAAGATCACCCTACCTTGAGCCGTCTTCACCCAGCCGGGCATAAGTGGACCTCCAGAGGGGCAGAAGTCTTCATCCTCCGGCCAGAAGAGGACAATTGAAGGGACGCCATCTTGGATGACGTCACTTAAAGGAACTTTCATTCTTCAGTCGCCTTTGGATGGAAAAGGATGCTCCGCATCGGATGTCTTCAAGATGGACCCGCTCTGCTCCAGATGGAAGAAGATAGACTTCTGCCCCTCTGGAGGTCCACTTGTGCCTGGCTGGGTGAAGACGGCTCAAGGTAGGGTGATCTTCAAGGTGGTAGTGTTAGGTTTTTTTAAGGGGGGATTGGGTGGGTTTTAGAGTAGGGTTGGGTGTGTGGGTGGTGGGTTTTAATGTTGGGGGGGTATTGTATTTTATTTTTTCCAGGTAAAAGAGCTGATTACTTTGGGGCAATGCCCCGCAAAAGGCCCTTTTAAGGGCTATTTGTAATTTAGTATAGGGTAGGGAATTTTATTATTTTGGGGGGATTTTTTATTTTATTAGGGGAATTAGATTAGGTGTAATTAGTTTAAAAAAATTGTAATTCTTTTTTATATTTTCTGTAATTTAGTGTTTGTTTTTTTTTACTTTAGTTTATTTAATTTAATTGTATTTAATTGTAGGTAATTTAGTAAATTAATTTAATGATAGTGTAGTGTTAGGTGTAATTGTAATTTAGGTTAGGATTTATTTTACAGGTACATTTGTACTTATTTTAACTAGGAAGTTATTAAATAGTTAATAACTATTTAATAACTATTCTACCTAGTTAAAATAAATACAAACTTGCCTGTAAAATAAAAATAAACCCTAAGCTAGCTACAATGTAACTATTAGTTATATTGTAGCTAGCTTAGGGTTTATTTTATCGGTAAGTATTTAGTTTTAAAGGGACACTGTACTCAAAAAAATTATTTTGTGATTCACATAGAGCATACATTTTTAAGCAACTTTCTAATTTACTCCTATTATCAAATTTTCTTCATTCTCTTGGTATGTTTATTTGAAAAGCAAGAATGTAAGTTTAGATGCCGGCCCATTTTTGGTGAACAACCTGGGTTGTCCTTGCTGATTGGTCAGCACTAATAAACAAGTGCTGTCCATGGTACTGAAGCAAACATTTGCTGGATCCTTAACAGAGATGCCTTCTTTTTCAAATAAAGATAGCAAGAGAATGAATTAAAATTGATAATAGAAGTAAATTAGAAAGTTGCTTAAAATTGCATGCTCTATCTGAATCATGAAAGAAAAAATTTGGGTTCAGTGTCCCTTTAAATAGGATTAATTTATTTAATTGTAGTAAATTTATTTAGATGTATTTAAATTATATTTAAGTTAGGGAGGTGTTAAGGTTAGACTTAGGTTTAGGGGTTAATAAATTTATTATAATGGTGGCGACGTTGGTGGCAGCAGATTATGGGTTAATAAATTTAATATAGTTGCGTTGACATTGGGGGGTCAGATTACGGGTTAATAAATATAATGTAGAGTTTGACGATGTTGGGGGCATCAGATTAGGGGTTCATAAGTATAATGTAGGTGTCGGCGGTGTCCGGAGCGGCAGATTAGGGGTTAATAATATAATGTAGGTGGCGACGATGTCGGGGCGGCAGATTAGGGGTTGATAAGTGTAAGATTAGGGGTGTTTAGACTCGGGGTTCATATTAGAGTGTTAGGTGCAGACATAACTTTTATTTCCCCATAGGAATCAATGGGGCTGCGTTAGGAGCTCAACGCTGCTTTTTTGCAGGTGTTAGACTGTTAGGTTTTTTTTCAGCCAGCTCAACCCCATTGTTTCGCCATAGAGGGTTTTTTTTAGACACATGCCCGTTGATTGACTTTGGAGACTCCAACAATTGTATAATATGGGAGTGTGTAATATGATCAAATCTAAATGGCCACTCCACATAGCTCTACATCCTGCAGTATCAAATATTCAGCTAAGATTTAATTCTTTATGTAAAAATAAACAAGCACATCAATCTCATTAGTATGCAAACTTGATTTAGACTTTAATAAATATTAAAATTATATGTATACCAAAGAATTGTTTTAAAATAAATTTCTTTATGATTTATTATCAGTAAATGTTTGATTTGTATACATATTTTATATACCCGGGGTCACGTAAAAATGTCTTGCATGAAATGGGATCAATTATAGCCTTTGAGATGTAACCAAATATTTAACAGGAAATAATTATGCTGTGCAAATCAATATAACTATTAGTGAAAGGTTACTTATATATCAATATAGATGGGAATGCATCTTTTCTTGTATATGTTGATAAGTCTAACTTACATGGTTCTATTCTAACAAGGAACTTCTCCAGCTGTAACACATAATCGGTGTTATTAATATATATGCATATTACACATGTCCTATATTTGGAACTGTGGAACTTTCACTATTAATATTGGTCACAGTAATAAGCAGCCTACAGTTTGGTATAATTTGGTAATGTTGCACTGAGCAACAGTATACATGTCATATAACGTGTAACTAAGTTTGGGAGGAGATCGTAACTTATAACAACAATCTGATTGCACTATATACTCTCAGACCATTTGTAATTACAGTTACGTTTACCATTGATCTTGATATCTCCTTATTATTGACCTTAGCAACGCTTTTTGGTTATTAAAAGCAGTGTTTGTCCTGACTGTAAAGTATACTCAGTGCTTCTAATATTTTTGCATTACTATATACTGTACATCCCAAACATAAAATCATGGAATGTACATCTCTAGCATAGGTCTCAGTAGATCCAATAAGCAACTAATATCCATATAATGCTGCATTAAGCAACAGCTATGTTTTATACTAGGTATAACCATGCTTGGGAGGTGGCTTTAACTTATAACAGTTTAATCTCACTATAATTTGGGAGGTCTTTGTACCTTAAATTTACTGTAAGAGTAACATTTTCACCAATCCTCATATTCTAATAAATATTGACCTTAGTAACGCTGGTTGTGCAATAAAATCAGTGATCCTTATGTGTTGTCTCTACAACTAATATATAACTCACACTTTAATAATGTGATGAAATCTCATAAGGTCACTATATAACAATAACATTATATGTTACACGAGTCTAAGCACAACATATTTCCTCTTACTTGGTTTATCACAAACTTTATATAAGCTTACATGAGACACAATTGTGTCAACAAAACCGTGTATCAATATACTTATACCTAACAAAGGTTTATTCAACTTATATCACTAACAGTGGTTACATTTATATATGATACTGTTAAATTGCATCTTTAGCTATATTCATGTTTCCCATAGAATAAACCTGACTAGAGAGGTAATTTAGACTCTTGACGATTCCACAACACTACAGACTGGGATATTATAAGAGTCAGAAAATCCAGTGTCAGTCTTGATTATTACTTACCTTACACCTCTATAATAAACCCTCTAGGTAGATCTCTATTACATTGATATATAAGTGACTTTAAACTAATAGTTATATTGATTTGCACAGCATTATTATTTCCTGTTAAATATTTAGTTATATCTCAAAGGCTATAATTATATATCAACAGGAACTCTATACATAATTAGCTCTATTGTGTATTTTCAATTGTGTTTGTACACAGGGTCCCAGATTTTACACAAATCTTATTAAAAGTTATGTTTTATTTATCTTAATCACTCTAGAAACTATAGTCTAGGCTTTGAATGCTATTGAAGATTTTCTAAGTTTGTCATTTTCCTAGAGGCTTCGTTTTTATGTATTTCTGGGTGTTGGTCAGAATATAGTTTATGGCCTGTATATTGAGTTAATTTATATTTTTCCCAATGCTTACTTTTGAGATCTGTGTTTCAGAAGAGATCTGCATCGCTACACTGATAGTTCCTCAAACGTTTCTTCATCCTGCATGTTTGGGCAAGATGGCACCATCTCAAGTGCTGGTTCCTCTCTCACATTTTTTGCCGATCTGTCTTGCGCCACTTATTAGGGCAGATTATTATTCAAAAAACATATGGCTAGATTATGAGTTTTTGTCGGGAATGGTGTGCGGGGCTAAAAAGTCTTTTTTTCTCACTGCTCACTTAAGACAACACTGGTATTACGAGTTTTCCTCAAGCCGGCGTTAGCCTCAGAAAAGTGAGCGTTGAGCAAAATTTAGCTCCACAAAGTAATCAGCTCTTTTACCTGAAAAAAAATATACAATACCCCCCATACATTAAAACCCACCACCCACACACCCAACCCTACTCTAAAACCCACCCCCAACATCGCCGAACCCTACATTTTATTTATTAACCCCTAATCTGCCCCCCCCCAATGTCGCTGCAACTATATTAAATGTATTAAACCCTAATCTGGCGCTGCCAACGTCGCTGCCATTATAATAAATTTATTAACCCCTAAACCTAAGTCTAACCCTAACCCTAACACCCCCTTAACTTAAATATAATTTAAAATAATCTAAATAAATTTACTACAATAAAATAAATTATTCCTATTTAAAACTAAATACTTACCTATAAAATAAACCCTAAGATAGCTACAATATAACTAATAGTTACATTATATCTAGCTTAGGGTTTATATTTATTTTACAGGCAACTTTGTATTTATTTTAACTAGGTGCAATAGTTATTAAATAGTTATTAACTATTTAATAACTACCTAGTTAAAATAAGTGCAAATATACCTGTAAAATAAATCCTAACCTAAATTACAATTACACCTAACACTACACTATCATTAAATTAATTACATAAACTACATACAATTAACTACAATTAAATTAAATAAACTAAAGTACAAAAAAACAAACACTAAATTACAGAAAAAAAAAGAATTACAATTTTTTAAAGCTAATTACACCTACTCTAATCCCCCTAATAAAATAAAAAAGCCCCCAAAATAATAAAATTCCCTACCCTATACTAAATTACAAATAGCCCTTAAAAGGGCCTTTTGCGGGGCATTACCCCAAAGTAGTCAGCTATTTTACCTGAAAAAAAATATACAATACCCCCCAAACATTAAAACCCACCACCCACACACCCAACCCTACTCTAAAACCCACCCAATCCCCCCTTAAAAAACTGATTGGAACAGCCAATAGAATTTGAGCTCAATCCTATTGGCTGATTGACTCAGCCAATAGGAATTTTTCCTACCTTAATTCCGATTGGCTGATAGGATTCTATCAGCCAATCGGAATTGAAGGGACGCCATCTTGGATGACATCACTTAAAGGAACCTTCATTCTTCAGTCGCCGTCGGATGGAAGAGGATGTCCTCGTCGGATGTTTTCAAGATGGACCCGCTCTGCTCTGGATGGAAGAAGAGAGAAGATGCCGTCTGGATGAAGACTTCTGCAGGTCTGGATGTCTTCTTCTGGCCGGATCGGATGAAGACTTCTGCCCCTCTGGAGGTCCACTTGTGCCCGGCTGGGTGAAGATGGCTCAAGGTAGGGTGATCTTCAAGGGGGTAGTGTTAGGTTTTTTTAAGGGGGGGATTGGGTGGGTTTTAGAGTAGGGTTGGGTGTGTGGGTGGTGGGTTTTAATGTTGGGGGGTATTGTATTTTGTTTACAGGTAAAAGAGCTGATTACTTTGGGGCAATGCCCCGCAAAAGTCCCTTTTAAGGGCTATTTGTAATTTAGTATAGGGTAGGGAATTTTATTATTTTGGGGGGCTCTTTTATTTTATTAGGGGGATTAGAGTAGGTGTAATTAGCTTAAAAAATTGTAATTCTTTTTTTATTTTCTGTAATTTAGTTTTGCTTGTTTTTGTACTTTAGTTTATTTAATTTAATTGTAGTTAATTGTAGGTAGTTTATGTAATTAATTTAATGATAGTGTAGTGCTAGGTGTATTTGTAATTTAGGTTAGGATTTATTTTACAGGTAAATTTGTACTTATTTTAACTAGGTAGCTATTAAATTGTTAATAACTATTTAATAACTATTCTACCTATTTAAAATAAATACAAAGTTGCCTGAAAAATAAATATAAATCCTAACCTAGCTACAATGTAACTATTAGTTATATTGTAGCTATCTTAGGGTTTATTTTATCGGTAAGTATTTAGTTTTAAATAGGATTACTTTATTTAATAGTAGTAATTTAATTTTTATTTAAATTATATTTAAGTTAGGGGGGGTTAGACTTAGGGTTAGACTTAGGTTTAGGGGTTAATAAATTTAATATAGTAGCGGCGTCGTTGGGGGCGGCAGATTAGGGGTTAATAAATGTAGATAGGTGTTGGCGATGTTAGGGACGGCAGATTAGGGGTTAATAAAATTTGACTAGTGTTTGCAAGGTGGGAGTGCAGAGGTTTAGGGGTTAATGTATTTATTACTTTGGCGGGGGTTAAACATTTTAGTTGTGTTTCCGATGTGGGGGGGGCTCGGTTTAGGGGTTAATAGGTAGTTTATGGGTGTTAGTGTACTTTGTAGCACTCTAGTTAAGAGTTTTATGTTACTGCGTTAGCCCATAAAACTCTTAACTACTGACTTTTAAATGCGGTAGGAGTCTGGACAGGAGCGGGTGTACCGCTCACTTTTTCCAGCAATCGTAATACCAGCGTTAGGAAAATCCCATTAAAACGATAGGATACGCAATTGACGTAAGGGGATTTGCGGTGTGTGAAAATCACGGAAAAAAAGTGAGCGGTACACCTATACCTGCCAGACTCGTAATATCAGCGGGCGTTAAAAAGCAGCGTTGGGACACCTCAACGCTGCTTTTAAGGCTAATGCAAGACTCGTAATGTAGCAGCTTGTTTTCCAGCCCTTTTGGCTTAAACCTCCTTAGTATGATCTACTGCATGGAGTAATTAAGTAATGCGACAATCTCTGACGCTTTTCAGGCTCCGCCCCGGGAAGTTATATTTAAAGGGACATGAAACCCAAATTTTTTCTTCCATGATTCAAATATATCATGCAATTTAAAAACTTTCCAATTTACTTCTATTACCAATTTTACATTTGTTCTCTTTGTATCTTTAATGAAGGAGCAGCAATGCACTAGTGGGTAAGACAATGATACAAGGTATATTTTTGCAGCCACCAATCAGCAGCTAGCTCCACACTTCTGAGTCTACTTAGGTCTGATTTTCAACAAAGAATACAAAGAAAACAAAGCAAATTAGATAAGAAGTAAATTGGAAAATTGTTTAAAATAGTATTCTCTAATTAAAATAGGACCACACACATACCACATTCATCCACGTCTGAGCTGGAGACCTAACAATCATTAACATCAAAAACATGAGAAAGAGAACAGGATAAGCATAAAATTATAATTTCTCAGACTTCAATTTGCCAACTTTGATTTGACGTATTCTTTTATATCTGGGATTTCCTGGAATGTAAGTACTGAGCCCCTATCCTCCACTATAACTTTAGCCGGGTAGACCATTCTGGCTTTAACTCCATTATTTATCAGCTGTGAGCAGTATGGGGCCATTAACTTTCTCTTCGTGGATGTCTCAGTAGAGAAATCCTGAAAGAGGAGGATTTTGTTATTACCTAGCATTATCGGACCATTCTTCCTAAAAAGTTTCATTATTTCGATTTTGTCCTGGAATTTAAGAACTTTAAATATACACATTCTGCTCTTAGCTACCTTATCTGCTAGGGGTCTCTTTGGCCCTACTCTGTGTGCTCTCTCTATAATCAGGGGCAAATATTCTGCTGCCATTCCTAGCGCTTGGGGAAGGCCTAGTGAAGTAAATTTCATCAGGTCTTCATATTCCGCTGTCTCAGGGAGGCCCACAATACGTATGTTATTGCGCCTGGAGCGGTCCTCCATGTCCTCCAGGCGCAATTGCATGTTTTGAATTATGGTGTCTTGTTTCTGGATGGTCCCTTCTTGTGCATTTACCCGGTCCTCCAAATCCGAAATTCTCTCCTCAGCTTCACCAATTCGGGCAGAAAACTGCCTGAATTCGGCGGAGAGAGTAGATAGTTCGGAGGCCATACCAGAAATTTCTTTTTTAAGCATTTCAAAGTGAGGTGCGAATACGGCAGACAGTTGTACTGTCAGGGCCTGTATATCAAAAGAAGGAATAGATAACTCATTTAATGTAGTGTCAAGGCTGGTATCACTTGATTTAGATTTTTTATCCTTAGGTTTGGTAGGCATTATAGGTGATTTTTTCTTCGCCTGTGTGACGAATTTTTCCATTAATTAAAAGTGCGAAAAAGAGAAAAAAAAAAAAAAAAAAGACTGAGTGTAAAAAATGTGGGCAAAATTACTGGGGCCGCGTCAGGGCGGGGCCTGGTTAGTGAGGAGAGAGAATAATTATGTGAATAGTTTTTTTTTCTTTTTTTTTTTTTTTTTATGAAGATATTGTGTCTAAATTATATATATATGTGTATAGGTGATGGTGTAAATAAATAAAAAACAAGGAAGTGAAGTGGACCCTTTACCTAGGGTAAAAGCAAAAAGGTGAAAATAGGCCTGTCAAATTAAGGAGTTTGATCTGAAGTAAAAAAAAATAAAAAGGCAAAGTTCCCTCTTTTCAGTTTCTTTTCCCTTTTCCTTTTTTCCCCTTTCTTTCTTCTTTCCTTTCCCTCTAGATATTTAACAGTAAATGGCAGAGTATAATCAGACAACACAAGAGAATTCTATGGTAATATGATTATCTGATTTACATATACACAACCATGGCTCTTTTGGGAAGTAGTAACTGGTAATTCAGAACTAAGAAATCAACTATATTCTTACTCCCTGAGTAGAGGGGTACCGGGAAAGCATACTCCAGTTATGTAATTGTTTAAAATTCCGCTAGAGATTAATTAGCAGATCCTGTTGGTACAGAGCAAGCCAGGCTGCTGAATATTATCAATAAGAGCCAAACAGCTAAAACCTTCTGTAATTTGGCTAAACAATCAGCCTAGATGGAATAATGAAGATTTATAAAGGTGGCCATTAACAAATGAATATTTCTCTCATAAACATGTTAATCACTGCAGAAAATACAGAAAAAAAGGAAAAATTTTTTTTTTTTTTTTTTTTTTTCAATGCACCCCTGGAATTGGCTTCCTTAAGGGGATTAGATTCAGGATATAATGCTTACTTAATAAACAGAAAGAAGGCACCTAGTATAGCTAAATATACATATACAATTTACTGCCTCAGGGAGAAAAGCCCCTGGAGTCCTTTACATTACAAGCAGGTAAATTAAAGGAAATATCAGCGGCTCTCCTCTGTTTCTTCCTAACAGGAATATCCTTCTGCTGGACAACTGCAAATGTCACAATCAGGCAAACAAAACACTTAGGGCAAGGTTTTATCTCCAAATGCTTTGTTCAGATATATAGAGTTCAAAGGACCACATACAAATTTTACAGTTATTAGGAACAGATGTGGTATATTCTCTTTTGCAGGGATAAATCTTGCTATGTCCCTTCTTAGTAAATAAGCAAATAAGCCAAGCGTCTCACCTATTAGGCTTTTCAAGCTCACTCCCCCTAAGTAACCACATAAAACACCAAGAGGCGAAAAAGCAGGAACAGCAGGGGAAAATAAGTAAGAAGGCTTGTACTTGCAGCTGGAACTGTTTTCTGCGGGTCCGGCAATCCGGCGATGTAAGGGATCTTTACCACTAGGAGGGCACTTCACCCCTGCTAACGGGCTGCAAAAAGCTGGTTCTTAGCTTGAGAAAGCTGTATCGGGCTGTCCAGGGGCCCTCCGCACGACAGTGACTCCAGCTCACCGGTGATAGCGTTACGCCGGCTTCCTGTCACATGTTCCCGGAAGCTGGCCCTGGTGCGCCTGGTCTCCTCCTCCGTATGGGAAACCTCTCCTATTGTAGCGGTACCGGAGACACTGGAACTTGATGGCCGCACAGGAGGTAGATGTTGCTATCCCTTGGGGATAATATATGCAGGCTCTCTTTAATTGTCAGGTACTCCAACACAGACCTCCACTCCAGAAAGCGGGTAGACTTCCAGCCGACAGCCTGGTAATAAGGCTGGGTGCACCACCACACACAACACCCGTTTGCGAACCCCGGGTTGGATGTTGAAACGGCTTGGGTAGATTTTCCAGCGGTGCTCAGTCACCGCAAACAGGGAGCATGCTTGTCTAAGCTCCACCCCAAACGGAAGTCACCCAAAATAGTATTCTCTATCTGAATCATGAAAGAAAAATTTTGGGTTTCATATCCCTTTAATGTCTTTCTGTAATGTATATAAATAAACAGTGATACATGTTATAAATATTATAAATGAAGTAAAATATATTTAAAATGAATAATAAAGTAACTGAAAGTTCATGATACCCAATGTGCAATAGAGTTCTGGAACTCAGCTGTATACAGATAGTGACGAAAATGTTGGTTTATTACAGCACATATATTTAAGAAAATGCATTGTAATACAATTTAAAACATTCTACTTAAGATTGTACAGACTAACAAACTACAAAAATATATTTCTTGTATTTATTAGAAACATCACAATTGCCTTGAGCAACTAAAGAAAAAACTATTTGGATAATTTATTTTCAGAAAGGTACCATATGCGTTCTGCCTCTATGAAATGGTTAGTGCTTTCAGCAATCCTTTTATATTTTGTGCTTAATGCAGTGTGACATTATGTTTGTATTTGTGATTTATTAGACCCATTCATACATTATATGCTTATTTCTTGATTATAACAATAGAAACAAATACATAAATAATTCATGGAAAAAATACATGCTCCAATTCATTAGAACATGTACATTTAACACTATTGAAGCCCCCAACTATGATTATGAGTGGTGCGCTAACAGTTACGCGTGAGCGATATCGGGTTTCTCGGGTTTATTGCGGCTGTTTTGTGTGAGTTGGATTTAACAATTGTATTACAAGTTGAAAGTAAACAGGATTTCTTAAGTGCAATAAAAGTTAACACTGGTTGGGATATCCGCTCTGATCTCAGAGCGGTTCTACAAATCTGACCTTACCCCTACGTAAAAAAGGTTAATTTCCATGTTATAGTTGGGCACAAGGCAATTCCCTCATTAAAGGTGACTATGTAACTCATCAGCATAATGGATGTAAGATGAACATTAAAAATACATATACTTGTAACTCAAGTTACGTAATTTATGTCATAAAATGCCTGTGTGGGTTGTCATATGTGGTCGAGATCACACAGAATGTCAGGGAACAGATTAGACAACATAAATCAGCCATTAATAACTGAGATTATGATGCCCCAGTTGATTTTCATTTTCTAACCAATTCACATAATAAGAGTTAACTTAGGTTTCAAATTGTGGATGATGCTCCCCCTCGTAGAAGAGAGGGTGATAGATAAAAGACCCTCTTTCAAAAGGAAGCCCAGTGGATCAGGAAATTAGATACACTTACCCATAGGGGCTTAAATAGAGATATACATTGGGGTTTCTTTATTTAGAGATATCTGGTATTCTACTATTCCTATTTTGTTCTTAATTTTATATATATATATATATATATATATATATATATATATATATATATATATATAGGGACACTAGTATAGTGTCTAGTGTGGATGATTTCCATACAGATAGATTCACTGTGTTGGGAATATAACTAATTTTATAGGTATAGAAATCAATCAACTGATTCTGTGTAACATATTACGATAGGTTTGACATTACAGATGAGATTCTGCAACATGATATTAGAGATAGATTACTGTTCAATACATTTTCCTATTGCCCTTATTTGTGTTTTTGTATATAGAGTGGTTTAAGTAGTGTTTGCTTAGTTAGAGTAATTGTGTGAATGATATATACGTAAGGAAGGTGTGTTATCTTTGATCCAATCACAAGTGAGATATGAACTACAAGAGGCAGTGAACACTATGACGTGTCATACTCCTTGAGAAAGGGCGGCGGCCTGAAATGCACGTCAGAGTTTCTTACCAAGGCGGTCTTTTTCAAATCCACCATAATCAACTGATTCTGTGTAACATATTACGATAGGTTTGACATTACAGATGAGATTCTGCAACATGATATTAGAGATAGATTACTGTTCAATACATTTTCCTATTGCCCTTATTTGTGTTTTTGTATATAGAGTGGTTTAAGTAGTGTTTGCTTAGTTAGAGTAATTGTGTGAATGATATATACGTAAGGAAGGTGTGTTATCTTTGATCCAATCACAAGTGAGATATGAACTACAAGAGGCAGTGAACACTATGACGTGTCATACTCCTTGAGAAAGGGCGGCGGCCTGAAATGCACGTCAGAGTTTCTTACCAAGGCGGTCTTTTTCAAATCCACCATATTCATGGGTCTCCCTGAGATTGTATCCCATATTTTCAATAGCCTCTAACAACTGTTACATGTGGAAGTTCGGTGCAGTACGTCACGTTCATTGAGTGGTATTCGGCAGGAAGCTAGACAGAGTATCAGCAAGTATATTCTCTGTTGTGTGACATTAACAATTGCGATTTGCTCATGAGATTACGTTGAAATAAGTGCTGCACCACATGCTAACGTTGTATAGAGGCTTAAATAGAGTCCAGTGACGAGGTCATTAGTTCTATGGACTGGGAAGTCTTGAATATTGGATTGGTCTTTTCTATACATCTTACCTATAAGTTTTTTTTTTTCTTAATACTTAGTACGGGCGGTTATTTTTAATTTTTTTAAATACTTATTGCGGGCGCTTAGGTTTTTTTTAAATACGTATTGTGGGCGGTTATTTTTTTTTTTTAATACTTATTGCGGGCGTTTTTTTTTTTGTTTTTTTAATGCTCCGTTTGCCTTCACTGCATCCTGGTGGATTCCGAAAATGGAAGAGTGGTGAAAGAATCCACCTGCATACACTCGCATATACAACACTGTCCCTTAGGCGTCCCTGAGGAGAAATAGAACAGAGGCATCTTTTCCCAAAAGTTTCACAGTTCAGTAATGTGAAAAATGACATGAGGGCTCAAAAATGCTACTTTGTAATCCATATAAGTTGTAGCAATATATTAAGCTTGATTGTAGCTCGTTAAAGACATCAGAGAAGTGGCAACTATTGTTATCCACATGTATTGTAACAATCTATCAGATTTGATTGTAGCTCATTACACAAAGTTCACTGCCAAACTCTCCAGAAACAATGTGCAACCACCATATAACTAGGGAACTCTTCTCCTTCTTGGTCTCACACCCCTTATAGGTAAGATGTATAGCAAAGACCAATCCCATATACAAGACTTCCCATTCCATAGAACTAATGACCTCGTCACTGGACTCTATATAAGCCTCTATACAACGTTAGCGTTTGGTGCAGCAATTATTTCAACGTATCTCATGAGCAAATCACAATTGTAAATGTCACACAACAGAGAATATACTTGCTGATACTCTGTCCAGCTTCCTGTCGGATAACACTCAGTGAGCGTGCATTCTATCAACTCCTACAACAAACAGAGAATATACTCTGTCCAGCTTCCTGCCGAATACCGCTCAATGAACGTGACATACTGCACCAAACTTCCACATGTTACAGTTGTTAGAGGCTGTTGAAAACATGGGATACAATCTCAGGGAGACCCATGAATATGGTGGATTTTAAAAAGACCGCCTTGGTAAGAAATTCTGATGCGCATTTCAGGGCGCCGCCCTTTCTCAAGGAGTATGACACGTCATAGTGTTCACTGCCTCTTGTAGTTCATTGACCTAAATGTAGGACATAGACCTAAAGAAATCAGCTCTTTTACATTACAAATAAACCAAGTCCCCCCTAACAGTAAAACTCCCCACCCACCAAACCCCCAAAATAAAATAAAACCTAACACTATTAAACCTAAACTACCCATTGCCCCTAAAGGGGCATTTGTATGGGCATTGCCCTTGAAAGGGCATTCAGCTCTTTTTCACTGCCCTTAAAAGGGCATTCAGCTCTTTTGCAATTTGCCAAAAAAAAAAACTAATCTTAAAAAGCCAAACCCCCCAAAATTAAAAAAAACAAACTATCACTAAAGCCCCAAATAGGTACTTATGGTTTCAGAAGTCTGACCGAGTAGGCCTTCTTCTAGGCGGGTCCATCATCTTCATCCACAGTGAAAGCGGCGCAGAGCGGAGGTCTGGAGCAGTCTTCTCAGAAGTGATGACCCTCAGCGGCAGTCATCAGCGGCGGTGGCACTCCTCAGTGGCGGCGGCTGTCGTCGGCGAAGGAGTGGAGGTTCCTCTTCATGCGATTGTATGCCGAACACTGAAGATTGAATTCAAGGTACCCCATATTTATTGGGGTACCTTGAATTCCTATTGGCTGAAATTTTCAAAATCAGCCAATAGAATAAGAGCTACTGAAATCTTTTTGTCTGTTTTAAACATCCAATAGGATTTCAGTAGCTCTAATCCTATTGGCTGGTTTGAAAAATTCAGTCAATAGTAATGCAAGGTACCCCAATTTGATTGCAGTACCTTGCATTTAATATTTAGTATACCATGGACATTGGATGAAGAGGAGCCTCCATGCACCAAGGACCATCGCCGCCACCGAGGACTGCCACCGCCGAGGACCGCCGATGCCACCACAGATGACCACCACCGAGGATTGCAACATCTGTGGATGAAGATGATAGACCTGCCTGGAAGAAGACCTTCTGTGCCGGACTTCTTAAACCGTGAGTACCTATTTAGGGCTTTAGTGTTAGTTAGTTTGTTTTTGGGGGGGTTTGTTTCTTTAGATTAGGTTTTTTTGGGGCAATACCCTACAAAAAGCCCTTTTAATGGTTATTGGTAGTTTAGTATTAGATTAGAGGGTGTTTTTATTTTGGGGGGGATTTTTTTTAATAGGGGTATTAGTTTAGGTTTAATTTTATTATTTTGGATAGCTTTGTTTATTTTTTTCTGCAATTTTACTTTTTTATTTTTTGTCGATTGGGGGAGTTTCATTTTTTAACACACATATTGCCCTCTGGGCAGGCTTATCAACTAGTCAACACATAAATACATACTGTATGTATACATATTTAGATAATATATAAGTGCTTTGGAGCCCTTTGCAGTTAAGAAGAGGAAAACATGTAAAAGCATATGTATGCAATATTTAATAAAGTGTTATACAGGTAGCCCTCAGTTTACACCGGGGTTAGGTTCCAGAAGGAATGGTTGTAAATCGAAACCGTTGTAAATTGAAACCCAGTTTATAATGTAAGTCAATGGGAAGTGAGGGAGATAGGTTCCAGGCCCCTCTCAGAATTGTCATAAGTAACACCTAATACATTATTTTTAAAGCTTTGAAATGAAGACTTTAAATGCTAAACAGCATCATAAACCTAATAAAATAATCACACAACACAGTATATATGATTAAACTAAGTTAAATGAACAAAAACATTTGCTAAACAGCATTATAAACCTAATAAAAATAATCACAACACAGACTTAACTTGCATTTTTCTGCAAACAGTTCTTTCTATGCATTCCAATCTGGATGGATTTATAGACAGGAAGATCTTGTTCCTTTGAAATCTGCTCGATAGCTCAGGTCTGGTTCAACTGAATAATTTCAGCTTGCTTGGCTTTGCTGCAACACAAGCGGACAGCTTCACCTACTGGCTATTTTAATAAATGCACTGCTTCTCAATGCTTTTCAATAGCAGTCACATGACTGGAAAAAAAGGTTGTTATTCTGAAACGGTGTAAATTGAACCGTTGTAAAACGAGGGCCACCTGTACTGTGTATTTACTGTAAATGTTTTACATTCCATGTTCGATGCATGTTTAAATATACATTCATATATATATATATATATATATATATATATATATATACCAGGGGTGTATTTTGGCTTGGGCAAACAAGACGCTTGCTTAAGACGGCAGGTTGGGAGGGGCAGCACTTTTTGTGGCTATATTTTTGAGAAGCTTTCAGTTATTTTAAGTATTATACATTATATTCTAGGGGGTATAAAAAAGAGACTGCCCATGGAAATTACAGTTTATGGTGGCTCCGAACCTTTCTTTATTCTGCTAGCTATTGCCTTTAGTTTTGTTGGCTTTCAGCACTTAGTGTTGTGTTTGGGGAAATATTGTTTCAAGAAATCTTTGTTTGGTTTTATATATATATATATTGCAGCAAAAGATAGGTGTGTGTGTGTGCGCGTGTGTATGTGTATATCTCTGTGTGTGTATGTGTCTGTGACTGCGTGTCTGTGAACATTTATTATGGAAATCCTATAAAAAAAATTAACATTACTCCATCACCAAAAAATATTATGACCAAAAAAAGGCCTAAAACCATGAGGGGGCAGCAGTATTTGAAGTGCTTAAGGCAGCACAAAACTTAAATATGCCACTGATCTATACCTATATATAATTTTATATATATATATATATATATATAGGTATAGATATATATTGTACAAAAATACCATCAGATATATGTAGAAATATGTATTTACAAATAAATAGAACACAAATAGAACACATTCTGCTATATGAAGAACATTGGAATGTGAAATATTCATATTTTGATGTTGGGTTAGTGCACTTGAGAATTTGCAATCGGGTTTGCGTGTGAGTAGGGTGTTATTTTTTTTTTCTATGGGGGAATAGAATAGCAGTTGCAGTATTCTAACTTCATCTTTATGCATGCAGCGGGTTAGCATGCAAGCAAAATCTTTTTACTTTTAATATGAGTGCTACCTATGATCGCATAAAATCTTACTTATAGCAGTTAGCACTTGGGCAGGAGCGTTAAATACCACTCGACTTGTAATCTGGCCCTCTATGGGCAATATTACAAGTGGCATGCTAAAGTTAGCATGGTCACAATATTACAATATTGTCAGGGGGCGTGTCTCGGCAGCTACCGCACTAGGACGCAAAAATGGGAGCTTCTCACCTCATCTACCAATTATCTTAAACAAACAGCGACATTGCTATCTACACTATCAAGAATAAACCTCTATATACTCTACTCCATCATTTGATGTAATTATTGTACAAGACTTTCCGTGTGGAGCCCTAATCCAGAGAGTTGAAAACTTGGGCGGCGGCCTTCAAGATGTTTTACAACACCCCCTTAGGTAAAGCAGATAAAATCAGGCTGCTCTCAACAGCAACTCATCTTATTGCTATTACACTGCCTACTCTGCACCCAATTTGAGCAATCATTTCTGTGACAATTGGAACAACACAGACTAACTACAATAGAAGCAATAGATACCTGGGAGCAGAAGGTCCATTCGCTAATATCACAGCACTTTTATGACCTGCAGAGGAGTTTAGGAGCTGTGCTGACAGTATTACAAATGGAGCATCAGCAATCCGCAAAATGTGGTCCTCATCAAAAAACAGAGCCCTGGGATGGTGTCAGGACAAAACGACATACCTCCTTCAGCTCAGCAAAATATGCAACGTATCTCCCTGCGAGACACTCAGTACCAGGAGAATATGGCGCATCTGTTTGCCCATGAGAGAAAGGACTGCACAAAGATAGTGCCACATCTTCAAACCCCAGATGATACAATTACCCTATGCTAAGTCAACCTCGAGCCTTAGGGCAAGAAATCATGAGGACCAGACACCAGTAAGTGATTCCAAGAGATACAGGCTCATATACACAATGGAATAGCTGTTTCTGAGTGTGGATGATATATCAATCTCTGTTGACTCTCAATGCCTTGAGATTGAAGAACTGCTGCTGGACTATGTACAGATCCAGAGTCGCTTCGAAGTGTGCGATTTATATGAGACATCTTATTATATCAGTTAATCTGCATGGTTGTCTTAGATGTTTATCACCATGTCTAGTTATGTTACAGTTGGTTATGATCTTATTTAAATTACTTAAAAATACTGCTGGTTGGCATACATAATATAGGTTAAGTATAGGACCTTTTCTAAGGAGAAAACATTACACTGTTTTATTACCTTGCTCAGCAATAGTCACATTACTGGAGCCCTGCAGTCATAATGCATTCAGAATATCAATGTTGGTTTGCACAAATATATTAACAGATTTGTCAAAATGTAGATTATAATTCACTCTATTCCTATTTTTTGTTTTGTATTTTTTCATGAAATATTTTCTTTATAGAGGATGTTTATATTATTCAGCTTAGAAGGTGACACACTCAATTTCTATATTGCTCTCCCTACTATTTCTATAATATAGTATTTGTCTTACCCAAGAGGGACTTGTCTTGCTGCCAGCAGCTGGGGCGGTGAGGTAGACCTTAATATGCTATAATTAAAAAAAGATTTCCTGTTGGGGTGGAGTATCCAGCCCTCACTTTAAGTCTGTTTCTTTTATCTGTCAGACCTGATGCTTCATACACTTTACTGCCCTACATGGAGTTGGAATTTTTTATAGATAGAAAATGCTACCTATTAACAAATTAGCCACCTCACTATACTGATGATGACTTCTCCATACTTAGTTCAATCAAGGATATGGGGGAACACATTCATATGGGTGCTTGCACAGTGAAATAATTTAATTGTATAAATGTATCAGTCTCTTTTTCCACAAACTGCTGTTATGGTGTAATGAATACTCCTTCTGTTATGCAATGTCAGTGGGTTAACCCCCAACACCCCTGATCTATGCAATATGAAAGTTCACTTTTTTATATACCACTAGAGCAATATTTTCAATTAATTAAATGACTCACCACTTCCTTGTTGCTTGGGTGCTATCCTTTCTTGCTCCCTAAGGTGCTGGTTAACCAGTAGTGTGGTGTCTCCGCCAAATTTTCATTCTCTGCCCCTTGTTGGTGGTTGAAAAAATGTTCCAGGAGTATAACAGTCCTCGCAGAGTGGTATTGTACTTGTGCAGTTAAAAGGTTAAGTGCTAAAACTCACTTATTGTGCTCACTATGGCCTCCGCTAGAAAATGTCCAATGAAAAAATGTTGTCAGGAGCACCAAAAAGTGAGTTGAAAAGAAAAACTTTATTATTTTTACAAACAAAACAAAAAAGGGTTAACTAACACCCAGGGTAAGAGTGATTAATAGAGTAGAGCTGGGTCTTATAAACCAAGAAACAAAAATGTATCTGCTTGTGCAAAACCCAGTAACACCAGTTTTCAATCACCTACTGAAAGTGCATAAATCCATTGCAAATGTCCAAGGGAGACCAATTGTCAGCGGAATTGGCTCACTCACAGAGCACCTGTCAGAATGGCTGGATGACATTCTGCAGCCGTTAGTGAGCTCCTTGTGGAGCTTTCTGGCTGATACTAAACATATTTTAAATCTACTATCTGAAGTCACCTGGAAAGAAGATTTCAGGTGGCTTACAGTAGATGTCAGATCTCTTTACTCAACCATACCTCACAAGAAAGGTTTGGAGGCTCTTAACATATTCCTTTCTAGGAGATACCCAGGTAACGTGGAGTTTATTGAATACGTCTTGAGGGTAACATGGTTCCTTCTGAGCCACAACTATTTCCTGTTTGAGGGTGAGTTCTTTCTCCAGAGGCATGGGACGGCAATGGGGGCCAAGTTTGCCCCCTCCTACGCCAACCTTTTCATGGGTTGGTGTGAGCTCTCCCACGTCTTTGGAGAGCAGAACCCCTTCAGACAGGAAATAGTGTGGTACAAGCGCTTCATCGACGATCTCCTATTCATTTGGAGGGGATCAACGGAAGATCTAGAGAAGTTTATAGAGGGTCTAAATAAGAACACAGTAGGGATCAGCTTTACTTTGGAAGTACAGGAACATACTATAAATTTCCTTGATATCACACTAAAGGGCCAGGCAGGACAATTAATTAAAACGGAAACATATTGTAAACCCATTTCAGGGAATTCACTATTGCATGCGGCAAGCTGCCACCCAAGGAGAGTCTTTAGAGGTGTAGCAAGAGGGCAGTTCATTCGTCTAAAAAGGAGCTGCTCTAGTCATCATATATATGAGAAACAAGCGGATGACTTGGCATCCAGGCTACTTGAAAGAGGCTATCAAAAGTCGATCGTAACCAAGGAAAGGAATAGGGTTAATAAAATAGACAGGGCACAACTTCTGGAACAATCCAGCAACAAAAATAAAAATAAAAAAGCAAGAATTGGCAGGAAAGGGCGTATGAGGATAAGAAGATTCAGTTCATAACTGAGTACTAACGACAATACGATCAGATATGTGAAATAATTAGAAGTAATTACCAACTCCTTTTAGCTGATGATGATCTAAAGACAACCGTAGAGAAAGGCATATGATTCACATACAAAAGAAATCGAATGATAGGTATCATAATAGACCTTACTAAATTAAAACGAGAGGAGGCAAATGGTTCGGCTTGGCTGAGACTAAATGGAACCTTCAGGTGCAATTACCTTCCTTGCAAGGCTTGTGAAAGAGTGACGGTAGGGGACACATTTAGATCCCTGGTCACAGGTGAAACCTTCCAAAAGAGCCTTTGTTTAAACTGTCGGTCAAATTTTGTGGTATATCTAATATCTTGTACGCATTGTGCCCTCCAATATGTAGGTCTAACGACCAGGGAGGCAAGAGTTAGAATAAAAGAACACTTGGCAGCTATAAAAGCAGGGGTACTAACAACACCCCTGATCAATCACTTCTCGGTCTTACATCAAAAGGACCCAAGGTTCTTTACATGGACCATAATTGAGAGGGTCCCCATACAGAATAGAGGAGAGGATAGAACCCGTAAACTGGGAGAGAGGGAGGCCTTCTGGATATTCTGGCTGAAAACCAGGGTTCCAGAAGGTCTGAACTCAGAATTTGACCTTATCAATTTTTGGTAAATTAACACACATAACCTTCCATAGTTCCAAAAATTATTCAAAGCATATGAAAGTTTTGAGATATTCTTCCACTTACCATAATAATGACATTAAAGTAATTAACACATCCCTTTAGATCAATGTATCCAATAGAAAACTAAATCAGGTTATAGGTTAAATTCGATATGTAAATACAACCAATAAATAAGTTCTCATCAAAATCACAGATTAGTCAGAGTAACTGCCATGCTAAATTTTAGCATTGGTTAATGGTTCTCTATTGAATATACAAGTCAGGCCCAGCTAGTGGCACTATATTCAGAGCAAGCAATACATCTCCTATCCTTAAGGTAGCCTAATGATAAGGCAATAATAGGTTAATCCTAGACATGTATTGCATAGAAAGGACTAAGAGCGTATCCTGTTCTGATCACTTCAATACCTTTATGTCAAAATCCGTTACTAATCAGATTTCTAGGCAATAGTGTATGAGTATTTGTAATACAAATAAGAATAACTAGCAAGCAATACATCTCCAATCTTTAAGGTAGCCTAGTGGTAAGGTAATAATAGGTTAATCTAAGACATGTATTGCACTGAGAGGACTAAGTGCGTATCCTGTTTTGAACACTTTAATACCTTAATGTCAAAATTTCATCACCAATCAGGTAGTGTTGGCAACAGTGAATGAGCATTTGCAATACAAACAAGAATAACTAGTAACATGTTTTAGTAGAACACACACACACAAAAGGAATACCTGACACACCCCTCCTTCGTCACTCATCTCATTTGCCCAATGGTCCGTGAGATTAATAAACACTCTATTGGTAGAGAGGGAGAAAGGAGTGGTTCAGTTGTCAGGCATGTAAACAATCTTTAACGTGGCACGATCGGTAGAGACTTAGAGTAAAATAACACTCTAACCACACTAGATAGGGATAGTTTTTTGTCCGGTCAGAGTTCGAGAGGCAGGTGAAAACTTTGTGAGCTGGAGTAGCTATAGACACGGCTCCGTTTAGCCACATAACATTATAATTGATCACTCGTAACTAGGATTCTGCTTTTCTGAAAACAAGAGGGGCAGACAAGCGAAGTAAAAGTGTAGTAAATGATATTAATAAATAACAGATGTAGTAATATATAGAAATATAAAAGTGTTCAATATAGCACAGAACCTGGTGTAGATGTTTTTCTATTTCACACATTAGAGTGCTTAGTTCTAACAGCCTTCACTTGTGTTTTTAGAAAGATAAACATCAGCATTTCAGTTGTCTTGGGAACACAGGTGTTTGTTTGAAACATCTATGACCATAGAAAGTTATCATTGGTGGAAAGAGGCATGGGTGTGTATACCCTAACCAATTGAATCACAGAGGTGGGTTTTTAAACTGGAATCTCACAAACAATTTGTAAGCAGGCTAGGATTAAGGCAGACACCGAAACCGGTCAGCCTTTTTGTTTTCTGTGTTTCTAAGGTTATTAATCACTCTTACCCTGGGGGTTAGTTAACCCTTTTTTTATTTGTTTGTAAAAATAATAAAGTTTGTCTTTTCAACTCACTTTTTGGTGCTCCTGACAACATTTTTTCATTGGACTTCTCCATACACCTATGTCCATCATACCACTAACTGACTAACTCCTGACTTACTGTCATTAACCTGAAATTTAAATAGTGTATAAATTAGAGTCTGGGGAGCACCTAAAATTGGGCTGGGATAATTTTATATGCACATAAAATTTGAGTGTTTTAAAAAGATTTCACAGGTTTATTCATACAAACACAATAAAAACAATTAAAAAACGTAAAGAATGAGATAGCGATTGATATGAGTTGAAATTACTCAACTTATTGAATATACATCCTCTTATACATTAACTTTTATGGTATCAGACAGGATGGTGATACACAAATGTAAAAGAATAAAAAGTGCAGAGGGTGTGGAAAATATAAAAGATATATAAAAAACTTTCATGGATCCATGAGTACAATAAAAAATATATGAATAAAACCCAATAACAGGTATAGAAACACAATAATCAAAAATTGTCTAAAATACGGATACTAAAAACATATAATACAATATAATTAACGATTCCCCATTGCTGTTCCAGGAAGACCAATCATATCAGGGATAGGTTCTTTAACAAGTAACCTATCAGAATATGTAGACAAACAACTCCAACAACATGTAATGAAACTTCCATCATACTTGCGGGACTCAACACAAGTCCTAAATGTATTAGAGGGCATTGAATGGAAAAGCAACTACATTCTGGCTACATGTGATGTAACATCTCTCTACATGAGCATTCCTCATCAGGGGGGCCTAGAAGCCATCGACTTCTTTCTGACAAAGGATCCGGCTATGCCAACACTACACAAAAACTTTATTTTAGATGGTATTAACTTTATATTGACTCACAACTATTTCTTTAACCAGGGGACCTATTTTAACCAAATATGCGGAACAGCAATGGGGACCAGGTTCGCGCCCAGCTACGCAAATCTGTATATGGGAAGATGGGAACGAATTTTTTGGGAATCGTGCCCAGCGAGCGCGGACCTGGTCCTATACCGAAGGTATATAGACGATATTTTGTTAATCTGGAAAGGCTCTATGGAGGACCTTTTACACACAATTGAGGTCATGAATACTAATAACCTCAACCTCAAGTTTACACACGAAATAAGTATGAAAGAAATTACATTCCTGGATCTAAAGATCAAAGTAATCGAAGGCAAATTAGAAACATCAACACACTTCAAACAGGTAGACTGTAATAATTACATTCACCAAGACAGCTGCCACCACTCCAATTGGAAATCCAATATACCTAAGGGTCAGATGCTAAGACTTAAGAAAAATTGCTCCAACCCGGAGAAATGGGAACAACAAGTGACTATGATTAAAGAAAGGTTCCTTGAAAGAGGATATGATAATGATAGCTTGGAAAGAAACATTTCAGAGGTTAGGATGAAAGACAGAAAAGACCTTCTATTATATAAAAATAAGGAAAACAAACCAACATGGGATGATGAAATAGTGAACATCCCTTTTATAACAAAATATAGCACTAACAGACACCTTATAGAAAAGATCATAAGGAAACACTGGTCGATTTTGAGAGATGACGATGTACTCGGGGAAAGGCTCCCAGAAACACCAAAATTCATTTACCGTAAATTAGAAAACTTGAAAAGTATACTCTCACCAAGTATACCCAGAACCCCTAAGTTGAAAACAAGAGATATACAAGGTAGAGACATCAAGGGTTTCTATCCATGCCCCAGTTGTAAGGCGTGTGAAAGAGGTGTAAAAACCAAGCAATTCACAGCACACAACACCAAAACAGTTTACCCTATAAAAGACCACATAAGGTGTAGTAATAAGGGAGTCATATACCTCATAGAATGCAGCTGCGGTCTCCAATATATCGGTCAGACCTCAAGACCCCTTAAGGACCGTATCAGAGAGCATCTACTACAGATTAAAAATAAGAGCACAGAGACCCCACTATACAAACACTTCACCAGAAAACATCAGGGAAACAAGAAAGATTTTAAATACTGCGGCATCCAACTAGTAAACCCCAGTTGGAGAGGGGGAGATCAAGAGAAAAAAACTCCTTATAGAAGAATCTAAGTGGATATTTTATTTAGACTGCCTTCACCCCAGGGGTCTGAATAACAAGGAGGACTTGTCACATTTATTTAATCTAAAATAGACATGCGCTATAGGAAACAAAGATCCATTATTAGCATGTATTTTCATACTAGCGTAATAGACTAGTTTACCCAATTAGCACATGATACAACTCCCCTTCAATTTTAGCCCCAATCTTTTATAACCTTTTATTATCTTTTATTATCCATTTCCCTACCTTTTTTATGATGATTTTTTGATGATGTTTTAAAATATGTTTTTAAACTCCTTTTTTATTTATATATATTTCTATAATAATATTTTATAAATGTCCCCACCAATTCTTCCTGATGTGATAATATAGAGCCCCACTTACTGGGAGGATTCCACACAGAGAAACACCTAATGTTGAGGGAAACCATTTTATCAATATATGGACTAGATAAACCCTCATCTCTCAAAATATGACATTAACTAGGCACCTAACTGGAATAGTGATTTCTGACACCTCTGATCTAAAGTAATCGAGGCTCAATGAGAGACTTCTAATCAAGTGCCCACCTATGCATTTTAAAAACATACTTGTTTTTATATTTTCAATATATTTTAAAGTGTTTTACCAATTCACCTATGTAAATTATCTCACTGACTGTTTTAATACACATACGTTTTTATTCTTTTGACCGTAATGGACATTTTACTAAGGATTTCACAAGTCAGCATTACAAACCCCTGAAAAATACCCAGAGTCATACATAGACCGGAACACCATTTCCAGCTACAACGTCACTTCCGGTCACAAGGAGACCGGAACTCCACTTCCGGTGGTGACGTCATTTCCGGTAATGCATATTAGTCGAAATGACATAAGGAACAACACCCCCCTGGGACTAAACAGGAATAAATGTATAAACCAAGATACCACAGTGAGTTGCAAGCAATATGCCAGTCTAGAAGCATTTTTCATGACATTGGCCCCTAAATCACGAACCGGAAGTGACACCAACATGCACTTCCGATTTCGGCGATTCCGGCGATGAAAAATTCGCCTCTCTACTTTTCCTATGTTTCCTCATTCAGCTTAGAGAGGAACTGAAAAAACCTATAAATTGGCCCCAAAAACCAAATAGAAATAAAATAAAAATAATTATATTTAAAGCATTTTGAAGTATAGGAAGGTATCACTTCCGGGTCAAAGGTGAACATTTTTTGGCGCAATTTTGGTGCTCTGTGATAGGTGCACCATAGTATAAAAAGAGGCCTAGTTATGCTTACCACAATACAGTCTTGAAAAAGGCCCAAGGAAGGGCCGAAACGCGTTGGCTATTGATGGTAAGCCTCATTTCATTTATATTAAGGATTTCCTAAACGTTATTGCACTATTTGTTTTTGTTTTATATTCCACAGGTACACTGGGAATCTTATTTGTTTCTATTTTTGATTTTTTATTACAAATCTGTTGGGATTTTGGAATTGGAACATTAATACGATTATTTTTTACTTTTTTGAACTGACTCACTTTTCACATATATATTTTTTGTCACAAAATATACATATTCTTTTGGATCTGAGCTTTATTGCCACCGATCACAGCACTAGAACATTTTTTCTACATTTTTTCCACTCTTTTTTCTGATTTTTCTGTTTTTTCCACATTTTTTCATCACCCTTCACTAAGTCATACTTCTTGGACACCTTCACAATTATACTTCCTAGGATTGACTCACCTTAGGACAAAATTGTCCCCAAAGGCTTGGAACTATTTACCCTAATACCAGGGATTATCTCAAATACATTGGAGACACTACACACTGTTTACATAATTACTATATTTAGGAATCGTTAATTATATTGTATTATATGTTTTTAGTATCCGTATTTTAGACAATTTTTGATTATTGTGTTTCTATACCTGTTATTGGGTTTTATTCATATATTTTTTATTGTACTCATGGATCCATGAAAGTTTTTTATATATCTTTTATATTTTCCACACCCTCTGCACTTTTTATTCTTTTACATTTGTGTATCACCATCCTGTCTGATACCATAAAAGTTAATGTATAAGAGGATGTATATTCAATAAGTTGAGTAATTTCAACTCATATCAATCGCTATCTCATTCTTTACGTTTTTTAATTGTTTTTATTGTGTTTGTATGAATAAACCTGTGAAATCTTTTTAAAACACTCAAATTTTATGTGCATATATCCCAGCCCAATTTGAGGCGCTCCCCAGACTCTAATTTATACACTATTTAAATACCTATAGACAAACTAGGTGTCTTATATTTTCTGGGGAGCTAGTTGGATATAGAGGAGACGCTGTGAGGAACACAACCTATTAACCTGAAATTTCCCCTCTACCACTTCTGCTAATATGTCATGGCCTTTGTCAAACTATAATGTATGACCCAATTTATTTTTTTGACGTTCATTAGTGTTTGAATACCCTAAAACCATACTATATAAGCTATTCACTATTAGACATCATGTGGCCCAAAAGAGGTCCCCGACATGACTACCATATATAATTCCTTCAATATCTAAGAAACCCATGAATGACCAACCAAACAGCCACTCATTTTAGAGCTACTGCCTATTTATTTTATGATTGTATGTGATCATTTTATATTAACTCCATGGGGCATATTTATCATGCTCCGTACGAAAAACTCGCCGGAACAGGCTCACTGGAAACAGAAGTTATGAAGCAGCGGTCTAAAGACCACTGCTCCATAACCTGTCCATCTGCTCTGAGGCAGCGGACAGAAATCGCCAGAAATCAACCCGATTAAATACGATCAGGTCGATTGACACCGCCTGCTGCAGGGGGCGGCATTGCACTAGCAGTTCACAAGAAATGCTGGTGCAATGATAAATGCCGAGAGCGTATGCTCGCACAATCATAAATATGCCCCATTATAACAATACTACACAGTGGTATTTCCTGTATCTTGGGTCCAAGAGAAGCTCATTAAAAAGTTGCTTAGCATATAACTATTTTAGATGATAGCTCTCCCCTCCTTAGATACATAAGTTTATTTAGGTCCAAGAGTGACCGTTTAAAATTTAGGGAAAATTATGATATAAAATAAGAGTTTACTACCTGTGTTATATAGATAACTAAAAGGAGGTTCACCATCTGAGATCCAAGAGTGGTCTCCTTTTGTCCGAGACTACTTCCTGTAGATTAGCAATCTCTATATTACTAGGAAGTCTATGAGTGGCCTCATCTATCAGCTAGGAGGTATACAGCTTTGATAGGCACGTGATATATATTCCTATAATTTCACAATACATCATATAAATATGCACAGTATATTTTCATTTCCTATTTCTCTTATGTTTTGTTACAATTTTTCTATGTATTTTCAAATGACATTGATTTTTATGTATGCCTTGAACTGAACCTCAATTAAAAAATATATATATTGTGGCTGCATTAACTTGTGCTCATATTACAAGCTGAAAGAAAACACAGACCGCCGAGCGCAATCAAAATTTGCTCATTTGGTTAGCACGAAGACCTCTGTCTAATTAAAACAGAACATAAATACATTAAAATAAAGTGTTACACTCATATATACAATATATAATAAATAAAATACATACAAATATTTATTAAAATATTTTATAAGGGTTAAAAGGTATATGGTTTTAAACAAGGTGTTTGAATGGAAAGGAATATATATATATATATATATATATATATATACGTGTGTGTCTAAGTATGTGCATGTGTGTTTGTATATGTACATATAAACACATATATACACATGTAGACACACAGAAACACACACACACATATATATATATATATATATATATAAATATACACACACATATTAATATATACTTAGGAGCCCTTTTCCACTCAAATACCTTTAAATATGAAAAACAATAATGTGCTTTATCAGTAAATATTTTACATTACAATGTTCTTCACATAGGGGAAAATGTTTTTAGTATTTTTGTGTATATATCTGTATATATTTTGCACAAAAAAAAAATCCCAGTTACCTGTATATAAAGAAATATATATATTAAAAGAAAAATATATTTTTTTTCTATTAAATGTGAAATATTCATATCTCACATCGGGTTCAGTACACTTTGTCTGGTTATCGCGCAAGCGAAAAGTATTAGTTTTTTTCTCAACAACATGCTCCATTGATGTCTATAAGGAGGAGTTAACATGGGTTTCGCTAGCATTTAAACCATTAACGTTCAACTTGTAATACCGTGCTCGTAAAAAAATTTCTTCCAGCAGTTTGCACTTGAGCAAAAACAATAAATAGCGTGCCACTTTTCATTTAGCCCTTTCTCTTTAACCCCACAAGTGGTTAACTTGAAAGTTAAAGTACCTCTCAGGAGCAGCAGAGAAACTGTTGCTGACCCTATCAATAGCGGCAATCTCACAAATCAGTTGCTGATTGTGTAAACAGCAGATTCGGACAAGCAGTGCTCTATGGCTTCCAAGTGGTACTTTAACTATGTGTTTAATCAATTTGCGGAGGGGGGAACATGTAGAGTTGGTGCATCATGAGATAAAATTGCATCTTATAATGAGTTACAGCACATTTTTCATTATTATGGCCTTTTAAAGTGGAAATTTATAAAAAATGCACTTAATGTTAAACCTAAGTGTATAAGGATGTTTAAAGAAAAAACACTTACTGCGTCTAACAAATGGTTTCCAGTTTCAAGATTTTAAGTCAGATATATGAGCACATTCTGAATTAAAAACTTCATAAAAGATGCACTTCATGCATGATCCATCTTATGCGTTGCATAAGTTCAGCTCTCTAGCTTAGTAAGGGTTTGGATGGCTCGCTAAGTACAGGTAATACATGAATTAGCAACAACATTTAGGGAATAGTGTACAACTTTCATAGTAATAGGCTGCCTAAAGAGGAAATCCTTTGTATATGGGATATATCATTCAGGAATTTACAGAAAAATACCAAGCTGAATGGCCATGCAAACAATAAATAGAGCAATGTTGTGTTGTTGTACATATGGACGAGGATTGCAAATTCATGGAACAGTGTATTTTCTTTAAATATAGTTTTAAAAATATACCCCCATGCAGCTCAGTATAAGGTTAGGCTTTAGAAGAATGTAAAAGTATTTAAATATAAATAGGATACACTTTATTCCAGCACATTGATAGTGCTGTACACAAAACTAGAGGCAAAATTAGTTTGAATCCTATATGGGGCAGAAATCGTAATCTGGTCCTTAAATGTTACAGTTTTCCAGATGCACATAGGGCTCCATTTATCAAGCAGCAAGAGCATTTTCAGAGCCTCAGCATTTTAGACTCACTATTAAAAGTATGTATAAAAGTAAGTGTGTATGTGTGTATGTGTGTATGTATATATATATATATATATATATATATATATATATATATATATATATATATATATATATATATATATATATATATATATATACAAAATTCATTAAAATTAAGGGGGGAGATAAAAAACTGAAATTAAAATCCCCCATGTCTTAAAATTAAATCAATGTAAATATTTGCATAGGAAATTAGTACATCTAGGCAAAATTTCCCCACTCACTTTTTCCCAGAAATACCTCATATACAATGTTACCATTGCACAAGAGAATTCTGGATAAGATATGCAAATTAGATATGCAAATTCTCTGTTTTTTTTGCTTCAAAATACTGTTTTAACACAGCTATCCTTTTAACAGGATTATTATAACAAACCAGAAATCACTCACTATACAGCTTGTTTTGTTCTTTTTTGAACTCATCAGTAGGAGATAGATTTCTGGTTGCTGCATTGGTAAAGCTATTTTCAAGGTTAAACCAAAATTCATTAAAATTAAGGGGGAGATAAAAAACTGAAATTAAAATCCTCCATATCTCAAAATTAAATCAATGTAAATATTTGCATAGGAAATTAGCACATCTAGGCAAGATTCCCCACTCGCTTTTTTCCCAGAAATACCTCATATACAATGTTACCATTGCACAAGAGAATTCTGGGTAAGATATGCAAATTTGATATGCAAATTCTCATTTTTTTTGCTTCAAAATACTGTTTAACACAGCTATCCTTTTAACAGGATTATTACAACAATCCAGAAATCACTCACTAGACAGCCTGCTTCGTTCTTTTTGGAACTCATCAGTAGGAGATAGATTTCTGGTTGCTGCATTGGTAAAGCTATTTTCAAAGTTAAACCAAAATTCATTAAAATTAAGGGGGGAGATAAAAAACTGAAATTAAAATCCTCCATGTCTCAAAATTAAATCAATGTAAATATTTGCATAGGAAATTAGCACATCTAGGCAAGATTCCTGCTCGCTTTTTCCCCCAGAAATACCTCATATACAATGTTACCATTGCACAAGAGAATTCTGGGTAAGATATGCAAATTCTCAGGTTTTTTTGCTTCAAAATACTGTTTTAACACGGCTATCTTTTTAACAGGATTATTACAGCAAACCAGAAATCACTCACTATAAAGCTTGTTTCGTTCTTTTTGGAACTCGTCATCAGTAGGAGATAGATTTCTGGTTGCTGCATTTGTAAAGCTATTTTCAAGGTTAAACCAAAATTCATTAAAATTAAGGGGGAAGATAAAAAACTGAAATTAAAAAACGGAGAATTTGCATATCTAATTTGCATATCTTACCCAGAATTCTCTTGTGCAATGGTAACATTGTATATGAGGTATTTGTGGGAAAAAGCGAGTGGGGAATCTTGCCTAGATGTGCTAATTTCCTATGCAAATATTTACATTGATTTTTTTATATATATATATATATATATATATATATATATATATATATATACTGCAGCACACACATAAACAAGTCCAGCACTCGATCACAAGCAATCAGCTAGGATTAAAAACAAAACTGGAAGAGTTAGTTACTGCATTTTTACAAATGAGACAAGCCCAGGTACCACGTCAAGGTCTCTTCCACATATCTTAGTCCCTAATACAGCCACACAACTGCAGCCACACACACAAATGCAAGCTAATAATCAAACAAACTGGGAACAAGTCAGGGTACACAGACTTATGTAATCACTCTGGGCGTAAGCAAAACAAGGAGAAATGACAGCACATCCAGACCGCACCGGGTACACATCCCATGACCCATAAACAGGTTCAACTTTGGTTGCTATTGCAGTCACATAAAGCTACACTATTTACAGAGTCACAGGCAGTTAACCCCGGGCCTGCCAGGGTTGAAGTCCATAGGGTAAATTATAGAAACAGACACTGCAGCATATACATAAAAGAGTATAGCACTCACTCACAAGCTCTCAGCTAGGATTAAAAGCAAAAGTGGAAGAGTTAGTTAAAGCATTTGGCCAAATGGGACAAGCGCAGGTACCACATCAAGGTCTCTTTCATATACCTGAGTCCCTAATACAGCCACACAACTGCAGCCACGCACATAAATGCAAGCTAATAATCAAACAAACTGGGAAAAAGTCAAGGTTCATAGACTTATGTAATTACCCTGGGCATAAGCAAAACAACGAGAAAAGAAAGCACATTCAGACCGGACCAGGTACACATCCTAGCTGAGAGCTTGTGAGCGAGTGCTGGACTTTTATGTGTGTGCTGCAGTGTCTGTTTCTGTAATTCACCCTATGGACTTGCACCCTGGCAGGCCTGGGGTTAACTGCCTGTGACTCTGTAAATAGTGTAGCTTTATATGAGTGCAATAGCAACCAAATCTGAGAATGTTTATGGGTCATGGGATGTGTACCCGGTCTGGTCTGGATGTGCTGCCCTTTCTCCTTGTTTTGCTTACGCCCAGGGTGATTACATAAGTCTGTGAACCCTGACTTGTTCCCAGTTTGTTTGATTATTAGCTTGCATTTGTGTGCGTGGCTGCAGTTGTGTGGCTGTATTAGGGACTTAGGTATGTGAAAGAGACCTTGATGTGGTACCTGGGCTTGACCCATTTGGCCAAATGCGGTAACTAACTCTTCCAGTTTTGCTTTTAATCCTAGCTGAGAGCTTGTGCTATACTTTTTATGTGTGTGCTGCAGTGTCTGTTTGTGTAATTCACCCTATGGACTTGCACCCTGGCAGGCCCGGGGTTAACTGCCTGTGACTCTGTAAATAGTGTAGCTTTATGTGAGTGTGATAGCAACCAAAGCTGAGCCTGTTTATGGGTCATGGGATGTGTACCCGGTGTGGTCTGGATGTACTGTCCTTTCTCTCTCTCTCTCTCTCTCTCTCTCTCTCTCTCTCTCTCTCTCTACACATATATATATATATATATATATATATATATATCTGAATAATGAAGGTTAATTATGATTTGAGCACCTCTTTAAGTAGCAGCGGTCTTAAGACCATGACAGATTTTAATCATTTCAATCAGATCCGGTCAGGATGATTGACAGCTCCCGCTTATGCTCAATTGCATGAGCAGGGGGCAGCATTGCACAAACAGCAGCAATGAATGCTCTTCCCTTGCAGCAAGGCTGAGTAGACAAGGTTAATGACAGCAAACCTTGTCCGCCCGCCAGTTGATAAAAGGATCCCATAGATCAAGAGTTCTATCCTCACCAGTCATATTGTGCAAACGTTTTAGGCCGGTGTAAAAATAAAATGCTTTAAAATAAGAATTCTTTCAAAAATAAAAACAAAATGAAAAGTGAGTGAACAGAAAAAAGAATTATATCAAATCAATATTTGGTGTGAACACATTTGTCTTCAAACCAGCATCAATTCTTCTAGTCAGGGATTTTGTAGGCATATTGTCAGGTGTAAACAAATGCTAATGAAGTATCTTAAATTTAATATGTGCTGAATCACAATCATTAATCAATATAGGAACAACTGTGCAGAAGGAATAAAACTATCATAACAGGCACTTGGCTAGTAGAGTGATTTAAGTTCCTACTGCAGTAAGGCGTACTGTGCCTTTAAGGAGACCCAGAAGCCCAATTATTCCCTAATTGTAGTATGTTTTATAAGCTCTCTATTTTCAGCATGTGGTTGCTTGTATATTGAATTTCTATCACTCTGGCACTTACTATTTGGATATACTGGTTTGACCCTGACTACACTTCTGTTTAACCTTTCATTTGGACTAGGGATACCACCTTATTATTATTATTATTATTATTAACAGGTATTTGTAGAGTGCCAACAGATTCCACAGCGCTATAAACATAGTTGGTATACAGGATAACATTTATAGGGATCAAATGGGTAGAGGGCCCTGCCGAGAGTTGCGCTTTTGGCTAGCTTGGCTCATAGCCTTACATTCTAAGGGGTTCAAGGGCAAAGCGATGGAGTTAGGAAAGATTAGTGTTGGTTGCATGCATCCCTGAAGAGTAGAGTCTTTAAGGAGCGTTTGAAGTTGTTAAAACTAGGGGAGAGTCTTGTGGAGCGAGGCAGGGAGTTCCATATGATGTGGGCCAGTCTGGAGAAGTCCTGTAAATGGGAATGTGAGGAAGTAACAAAAGAGGAGAAAAGTAGGAGATCGTGAGCAGAGCGAAGGGGACAGGAGGGAGAGTATCTGGAGACAAGGTCTGAAATGTAGTGGGGGGCAATGGAGTTGAGGGCTTTATATGTCATTTTGAGGATTTTGTGTTTAATCCTGGAGGCAAGAGGAAGCCAGTGAAGTGATTGGCAGAGAGGTGCAGCAGATGAAGAGCGACATGTAAGGAAGATAAGCCTGGCAGAGGCATTCATTGTAAAGGAGCTATGCGGCAGCTAGGTAGACCAGAGAGGACGGAGTTGCAGTAGTCAAGACAGGAAAGGATGAGAGAGTGGATTAAAATCTTAGTTGTGTCTTATGTAAGGAAATGTCTAATTTTATAGATTTTTTTAAGGTCCAAGGACTGAATGTGAGGAGTGAAGGAAATGTCTGAGTCAAGTTTGACCCCAAGACAGGGGTAATGATGGAATTATGAACAGTTATAGAAAATTGGGGAAGAAGGGGGGAAATAAGGAGTTCAGTTTTGGAGAGATTTAGCTTAAGGTACTGAGAGGACATGCAAGATGAGATATGGGAAAGACAGTTAGTGACACGGGTTACTATAGAAAGAGGTAGGTCTGGTGCAAAGAGGTAGATTTGGGTGTCATCGGCATACAAATGATATTGAAACTCATGGGTCTTTATTAAGGAACCTAATGATGACGTATAGATTGAAGAGAGAAGGGGACTGAGGATAAAGCCTTGAGGTACCCCAACAGAAAGTGGTAATGGGGCAGAGGATGCTCCGGAGAAGGCTACACTAAAGGTACGGTTAGATAGATAAGAAGAGAACCACAAGAGCTGTGTCACAGATGCTGAAGGATTGGAGGGTTTGGAGCAAAAGAGGGTGGTCAACCGTGTCAAAGGCTGCAGACAGATCAAGGAGGATAAGCAGAGAGAAGTGGCCTTTGGATTTTGCTGTAAGTAGGTCATTAGTAATCTTGACAATTTCTGTCTCTGTGGAGTAATGGGAATGAAATCCAGATTGCAGTGGGTCAAGAAGAGAGTATAGTGTAAGGAAATGGGATAGACATGCATATACTAGCTTTTCAAGGAGCTTTGAGGAAAGAGGGAGTAGGGAAATAGGACGGTAGTTGGATGGGGAGGTTGGATCGAGGGAAGGTTTTTTTGAGGATAGGTGTGACGAGTGCATGTTTTAGAGATGAGGGAAATATATCAGTGCTGAGAGAGAGGTTGGAAACGTGTGTGAATATGGGGGTGAGGGTAGAAAAGAGGGAGGGGAGTAGCTGTGAGGGGAAAGGGTCGAGGGGACAGGTAGTGAGGTGGGAGGACAGTATAAGGGCAGAAACTTCTTCCTCGGTAACAGAGGCAAAAGAGCTAAATTTAAGGGTATTTGGGTACCACCTGTCCCAGAATGACCTGGACAGCTCAGGTTTCCATTTGTATGTCTGGGTTTAAAGCTGAGTCAGAACTGGACATGCAAATGTCCGAGTTTGGTAGGAACCACATCCAAAAAAGGTGATATTGTGCATTTGAAACATAATGCACTTGTCTATAGTTATTTCCCTCTTGTGTGTGTGTCTTTGTGTGGGAGTGTATCTTAGTGTGTCTTTTTGTATAAGTGTCTTTGTCTGTGAGTGTGCGTTTCTTTGTGTTTGTCAGTGTCTTGTTGTGTGTGTGTAAGTATGTTTGTGAAAGAGTGAGTGTCTTTGTTTGTGAGAGAGAGTGTGTGAGTATGTATGCTAGTGTGTGAGAGGGAGTGTGTATGTATTTGTGCATGAGAGAGTGTGTGAGAGAGAGTGTATTTAAGTATGTGTGTGAGTGTGTGTTAATGTGTTAGAGTGTGTATGAGAGTGTGAATGTGTGTGAGAGTGTGAATATCTTTGTGCGAGTTTCTTTTTTTATGTCCTATTATTCATATTGTGTACTCTGCAAGAGTGTTCAGGTTTGGTCTGAACTATAGGTGGCAACCCTAGTTTGAACTGACTTGGTTTACAAATTTAGCCTATTTGTGGACTCTGCATTTGCCTAACGGTTTTGTGCTGCTATTCCCAGTGATGCCTTGACACAGACTGTCTAGCTTAGATTACCTTAACTCTGGATTCCTCTGCTATCAGAAGATCAGCATTTAAGTAAATTTTGCACATTTAGATTTACAGCAATGCATTTCTTTGATATTCAAATTTATAAATTTACAGTTTCTTTCTAGTACTTAATTGTTTGTTTTGCAGGAGCTGATTCTAGTACTAGAGAGAGTTCAGCTACTATGTTTTGTCTCATTTGCTCTCCTTAACCTGGGCAATGTTGAGGGCATATCATGCTTATTTCCCTTCTAAATTAGAAGATTCAAGCAGTGCCAACAGCTCAAAATTGGCAGAAACCATTAGGACACTGGTGCAACATCTACTGCTCGGAGAAGTCTGGTCACAAGTGGTCTTGATTGAAAACTTTTTGCAAAAAAAAACATACCTCCGACGTGGAGGGCTGTACATTTACTATAAAACTCTTCAATCTTTGTAATTTGACTACCCTATGTTATGCTATCCTACCCTTCACTAGAGCTAACTCAGATATCCATTCTTACATAGAATTCAATAGGTATAGTTGAGACTAGATACCGTGGGAAGTGTGAAGGAGCATACTAGTGTATCCAGCCCATTCAATTTACATGTTAGTTTAGATAATGAAAATTACTTTTAGAAGCATAAAGATCAAATATTATATTATGATATAGAATATGCTGAGCACGTAGATAAACAGCAATCAATGTTAGTTGCATAAAATACAGTTGATTTCTAAATCACAGTAAACATATTTAAATATATAATATTTATTTTTGTTTATTAATATTTTAGTTGTACATCATTTTATAACGAAATATGTAAATTCTGCTTTAAATGTTTATATATAAATCAATTATTTTCATATCATTAACATTTTAACAAAAACACGTTTGTGGATATTTAACGCTAAAAATTATTTCAGATCTGGTTAAGTGGTGTCATAATCAACAGAGAATCTCATTACATCTGATTGCATCTTCTAAAACTCTTAATCTTAGATTGTCTATCCACCTGCAACTTCTATGGAATATCAGATTACAAAACAATTGTAACAGAGTTCATGCATAAAAAAAAGTAAAATTATTTAGTAAAACTACAAGAGCTGTGACAGTTCAAAATACATTTTAATATTTAAAATTTAATATTATTGTTTTAGATATTTATTAACACTTCACTTCTACAGTCAAAATGAACAAGGGAAATTATTTAATTTTTTGTTAATTAAATAGTAATACATTTAATAGTAATAAACAAGAAAAAAAAAATTTTTATAATTATATTTTTTTAACCTTACTTATGATTAAACTTTTTATGATTTAAAGAAATGATCTTAAAAAACCCTTTTATACAAAAAAGTTTTTTTTTAAGTTCCCTTTATACTTATTCTTGTTCTATATATTTATCCGACTGCATTAATTTAATTAACAATGTCTTATACACATTTTTCTTCTCTAATTGTAATTTCCACTCCAATATCGACCTGCCACATACCAAATTGCTCATAATATGTTACCTGTGTAATCAGTAAAATTATAACACTGCATTTAACTACAACTTTGTGTCTCTGAGTCAATCTTCCAACTCTAACCACTAGATGGCAGCACAATACAGAAAAATAAATAATTAAATACTTGCTATTTTGGCTATATCTCCTCCTATTAAATCATCTGAATATGGCTTTACTTAGTTGAACATAAATTCTTGAATTCATTTTTCAATATCCCATATAATTAAATGTTTATATTTGTAAAATCTAACCTTTTCTACTTGTAAATTAATCTATCCAGTAATTGGTTCACATTGTTTCAATTTTGAAAACTACTAAAATTTACAATGTAAACCCTACCTTATTTAAAATATATGCAAGTAGAATTGTTCTATTAATTATTGTTTAATTTATATTTTAAAAGGACATGAAACCCATATTTTTCATTCGTGATTTAGAAAGAACATGCAGTTTTAAACAATATTTAAATTTACTTCTATTTTCTAATTTGCTTCATTTTCTCGATATCCTTTGTTGAAAAGCATATATAAATAGGTTCAATAGCTGCTGATTGGTGGCTGCACATTGACACTTCATGTGATTGACTCACCCTTGTGAATTGCTATTTTGTCAACAAAGGACATCTAAAGAATACAGTAAATTAGATAATAGAAACAAATTGGAATGTATTCTCTATCTGAATCATGAAAGAAATATGTTGGGTTTCATGTTCCTTTAATTATTAATCTTGCCTTATTTTTACAAATGTAAACATCCCACTCTACAAATGTATTTGTAGAATAATATATTTCAATAAAGTGAAAGTTAAATTTAATAGAATTCATTGTTAAAATTAAATTTCATGTGCTAAAAACCTAAAAAAAACTATAAGAATTGCATACTGCTCTGGCAATTAAAAAAAAAAAAATCCTTTGATTAGTAAGTAGGACAAAGAAAGCAAAATAGAATGTTTATTGTCTTTGTATTTCTTCATTATATATTATATGCAAAAAAATATATATTTTTTTCATAAGCCTGCCATTGGCTTTGATTCAATAAAACCAATTTCTAAAACTAATATCTCATGGGGAAAAACAAAACAAAAAAAAAATCACACACAAAGTAAGCTGCAACTCAAAAATTGACACATCTGCAATTTGCAGGTCACTCTTATGATTATAGAGCAAACTTCACAGAGGCAGAACTCCTTGAATTTTCTAAGAGGGGAGGAACCTGGAAATCCTACAGAGATGAGAATGCCTTCCATAAAAAGTAATGAAGCTCTCTGAGATACAAAATTTCACATGGTAGAGAGAAGGTGACTTGAGAACTCCTGGGGCTGATATAACGGCTAACTCCTCTAGTAGTAAAGTGTTTGTGTGCGTTAAGTAGCAATCGTATTACAAGTTGAAAGTAAAGAGTTTTCACGTGCGCGCTAACTGGATGCAAACAAAAAAACAAACTTTGGATATCGTGATTGTGTTACCGTATTCCCCCATAGAAGTCAATGGAGCCAAAAAGTGATAAAAAAAACACCTTACTCTCGTGCAAACACTATCACATATTCTCTAGTGCGCTAGCCTGACATGAAATATGAATGTTCTTTACATAGCAGAAGATGTTATATGTAGAAATATATTTTTAAGAATAAATAGCTCTGATGGTATTTTGGTACAATATCTATCTATCTATCTATCTATCTATCGATCTATCTATCAATCTATCAATCTATCATTATATATACTGTAGGTATAGATATATATATACAGATATATATATATATATAGAAATATCTATTTATAAATAAATATAACATATTCTGCTATGTGCAGAACATTGACATGTGACATATTTACAGTAAATAAAACCTTAATTAAATATGAATATTGCATAAATATGCTCTTCTCATCTACTTAAGTGCAAAGGACTCCTATGCGCACATATTATTTATTATTATTTAAAATTATTATTAATGTTTTTTCAATATTTTATATTTTATATTTACATAACAATGTATTTATGAATATATACAGGTGCTGATATACATATATATATATATATATATATATATATATATATATATATATATATGTATGTATAGGAATATCAATTTAAAAGTAGAAGGAACATTTCCCCCTATATAAAGGACATTGGAATGTTAAATATTTACAGTAAATATGCAGTAAAACACATTATTAAAAATTGAATGATTTTTTAGACACACACACACACATACAGTATATATATATATATATATATATATATATATATATATATATATATTTATATACTGCAGTCCCAAATGAATACAATGAAACAGGGTATTTAGAATAGGATTGAATCAATTTCCTATTCAATCAAAGAAGGACCAAGGCTGCACAGGGATCAAAATGCTTTATTACTAAATATATACACAAAGGGTTCATAAGGAATCCGGGTCGTCTATTCTCAATCTCCACCCAAATTCCAAACAAACAATACACACACGATATAAAAAGCTTGAGAGGCGAACAACAGCTATAAACGCTATGATAATACCAAAATCTTAGCAATATATTGCAGTATGCTACTCAAAATCTACCAAATTGCAACAGATTAAACACATAACCTAGAGTAGAAAATATACACATGCAAATGTATCTAAAGTGTACAGATTGCTGCCAAATAAAGAATATATGTGGGGCCCCAACAGATGAGCAGCATAATATTGGAAGTTTTGTGAATTCAAAGTGGATTCCAGGCACTGTGTACAAAACACGCTCTGGTATTGAATGTGAAAAGACTTCCTATTGCTGTTTAACCAAAACAGGTGCAAGAGTTTTCCCCAGCCGGACACTCAAGTGTTAAGAAAACACGCTCTGGCTGCAATCTGTATACTTTAGATACATGTGCATGTGTATGTTTTCTACTCTAGGTTATGTGTTTAATCTGCTGGAATTTGGTAGATTTTGAGCAGCATACTGCAGTATCTTGCTAAGATTTTGGTATTATCATAGCGTTTATAGCTGTTGTTCGCCTCTCATGCTTTTTATATTGTGTGTGTATTGTTTGTTTGGAATTTGGGTGGAGAATAGACGACCCGGATTCCTTATGAACCTTTTGTGTATATATTTAGTAATAAAGCATTTTGATCCCTGTGCAGCCTTGGTCCTTCTTTGATTGAATAGGAAATTGATTCAATCCTTTTCTAAATACCCTGTTTCATATTATTCATTTGGGACTGCTAGCACTTAGGATTTCAAGCACTAGATCATTTGTGTAGCACCACATTTTTATTATTGTTGTTCAATTGTTTCTTAAACAGTTAGTCATTTTACACTGTTTCTTCAGTGGGTGCTCCTAGATCTGCTTACTAGTAAATATTCTGTCAATTAATACACAGTGGACTCATTTTGGAGTTTTTTGGGGAATCTATTTCTCCACCCTTTGATTGTTTATACTATTGCAGTATGGCTTTTAAACTTTCAGAAGATAGGTGGGAGACTGATATTAGTGAGGCATTTAAACCGGTAATAACCATTGATGAAACTAATATAGATGAGAAAAGTAGCAATGTTTTTTCTGATTTTAAAGAGTATAAAAAGAAAGCAATAAAAGAACTTAAAGTTAAATGGGAATTAGTCAGCTTGCAAAATTATGTTAAAGATGACCTTATCCCAAGAGGTCTTAGAATAAAACTAGACCCAGGAGTAAATTTAAGGGGTGAAGAGGCTAATAATGATTTTATAGCCAAATGGAATACAATTCTCACAAGGTGTACGTTGGAACTCATGCAGCTAATGATTGATGAAGATGAGAAGCGTTTAGAGCAATGCAAATTGGAAACAGTAGCAATGTATGAAAAAGTAAACTTGTATGCTTTAGATCCAGCCTTTGAAAAGTTAAATATGGAGATGCAAAAGAGTTTAGAAAAACTTCAGAGTGAGATAAAATTCAGAAAAAGACGCAAAATGATGAGGGATAAGGATGATTTTAAAGGAGCTAAAATCTATATTTATAGAAATAATAATTCAACACGAGCTTCTTTTGACTTTGGGGCAGATAATTCAGATATTGACCTAGGTACACAAACACCAAATATTAGAGAAACCCTCCAAGTCCAGCTCCCTATAGGAGGAGGACAAGGAGAGGGGGGCAAAGGAAGAAGGGGAGATGGTTATTCACGCAGAAGATCGAGACAGAGAGGCAGGGGAGGGAGATCCAGATACAATCAACAGAATTAACAAACTCAATAGGAATAACTGAGGAGAGTTCACAAAATAATGGGGAAATGACAGTTATTAATCTCTCCTCATCTAACCTAAATTTAGCTCACAATAAGTTACTTAAAAAAGGTCTCTCTTTCTGCCCCAACAATCCCTTAGACAAATTTGAGTTCATAAAAGATCTCAATTTATATGCAAGGAAAATATTGCTAAAAAGAATATGGAAAAATAAAACCACCTCTGATTCTAGTATTCTGGCTTCTGATGCTGCAGCAGTTGAAGATTTAGTTTCTTTACTTGACGATCAGAATTTAAAGGAGACACAGATGGCTAGATTTAGAGTTTTGTCGGTAAGGACCCGCGTAGCTAACGCCGGCTTTTTTTCTGGCCGCACCATAAAAATAACTCTGGTATTGAGAGTCCACATAAAGGCTGCGTTAGGCTCCAAAAAAGGAGCGTAGAGCATTTTTAACGCAGCTTCAACTCTCAATACCAGAGTTGCTTACGCAAGCGGCCAGCCTCAAAAACGTGCTCGTGCACGATTCCCCCATAGAAAACAATGGGGCTGTTTGAGCTGAAAAAAAACCTAACACCTGCAAAAAAGCTGCGTTCAGCTCCTAACGCAGCCCCATTGTTTGCTATGCGTAAACACTTACTACGTCTGCACCTAACACTCTAACATGTACCCCGAGTCTAAACACCCCTAACCTTACACTTATTAACCCCTAATCTGCCGCCCCCGCTATCGCTGACCCCTGCATATTATTATTAACCCCTAATCTGCCGCTCCGTAAACCGCCGCTACTTACATTATCCCTATGTACACCTAATCTGCTGCCCTAACATCGCCGACCCCTATATTATATTAATTAACCCCTAATCTGCCCCCCACAACGTCGCCTCCACCTGCCTACACTTATTAACCCCTAATCTGCCGAGCGGACCTGAGCGCTACTATAATAAAGTTATTAACCCCTAATCCGCCTCACTAACCCTATAATAAATAGTATTAACCCCTAATCTGCCCTCCCTAACATCGCCGACACCTAACTTCAATTATTAACCCCTAATCTGCCAACCGGAGCTCACCGCTATTCTAATAAATGTATTAACCCCTAAAGCTAAGTCTAACCCTAACACTAACACCCCCCTAAATTAAATATAATTTTAATCTAACGAAATTAATTAACTCTTATTAAATAAATTATTCCTATTTAAAGCTAAATACTTACCTGTAAAATAAATCCTAATATAGCTACAATATAAATTATAATTACATTGTAGCTATTTTAGGATTAATATTTATTTTACAGGCAACTTTGTAATTATTTTAACCATGTACAATAGCTATTAAATAGTTAAGAACTATTTAATAGTTACCTAGTTAAAATAATTACAACATTACCTGTAAAATAAATCCTAACCTAAGTTACAATTAAACCTAACACTAGACTATCAATAAATTAATTAAATAAAATACCTACAATTACCTACAATTAAACCTAACACTACACTATCAATAAATTAATTAAATACAATATCTACAAATAACTACAATGAAATAAACTAACTAAAGTACAAAAGATAAAAAAGAACTAAGTTACAAAAAATAAAAAAATATCTACAAACATAAGAAAAATATTACAACAATTTTTAACTAATTACACCTACTCTAAGCCCCCTAATAAAACAACAAAGCCCCCCAAAATAAAAAATGCCCTACCCTATTCTAAATTACTAAAATTAAAAGCTCTTTTACCATACCAGCCCTGAACAGGGCCCTTTGCGGGGCATGCCCCAAGAAGTTCAGCTCTTTTGCCTGTAAAAAAAACATACAATACCCCCCCACAACATTACAACCCACCACCCACATACCCCTAATCTAACCCAAACCCCCCTTAAATAAACCTAACACTAAGCCCCTGAAGATCTTCCTACCTTATCTTCACCATACCAGGTTCACCGATCCGTCCTGAAGAGCTCCTCCGATGTCCTGATCCAAGCCCAAGCGGGGGGCTGAAGATGTCCATGATCCGGTAGAAGTCTTCATCCAAGCGGGGCAGAAGAGGTCTTCCATCCGATTGAAGTCTTCATCCAAGCGGGGCAGAAGAGGTCTTCCATCCGATTGAAGTCTTCATCCAGGCGGCATCTTCTATCGACATCCATCTGGAGCGGAGCGGCAGCATCCTGAAGACCTCTGACGCGGAACATCCATCCTGGCCGACGACTGAACGACGAATGACGGTTCCTTTAAATGACGTCATCCAAGATGGCGTCCCTCAAATTCCGATTGGCTGATAGGATTCTATCAGCCAATCGGAATTAAGGTAGGAATATTCTGATTGGCTGATGGAATCAGCCAATCAGAATCAAGTTCAATCCGATTGGCTGATTGGATCAGCCAATCGGATTGAACTTGATTCTGATTGGCTGTCACAGTATGCTGTGTAAGTGACAAAAACACAGGCCTGATAGAAAATTAAGTTAGATTACACTAGCAAAATATTTTAAAATTTTAGATTTTAATATTAAAATTATGTTAAGAAGTACAATGCACATATGACTCTATGAGTGGTCGCACTGACTGGCTGCTACGTAGGGCAGCAATTAACAACAGTATGCTGTGTAAGTCAGATAGACAGTTAGACACAGGCCTGATAGAAAATAAAATTAGATTACACTAGCATAATGATTTAAAGACTTTTTTGGGGGAATTTAAAGAAAAAGGTTAAGCACATACATATGAGTCGTGGCTGATAGCCTTGGAAGGGCAGCTATTAAAAACAGTAGGCTCTGTAAGTCAGATACACACACGCCTGATAGAAAATACTATTAGATTACACTAGAAAAATGATTTAAATTATTTTTTTGGGGGGGAAATTAAAAAAAGGTTAAACACATATGAGTCGTGGCTCATAGACTAGGGAGGGCAGCAAGTAAACACAGTAGGCTCTGTATGTCAGCAAAACACACAGGCCTGATAGAAAATTAATTTTTTTTTTTTTTATATTTAAATTAAGGTGAAGAAGATATGAGTGCTGGGTGGCTGCCTGGCACAGACCAATTAACCAAAAGACTGAAAAAAATGAGGTATATTAATGCCGAGTGAGCCTGACAGACACAGGCCTGATAGTAAATGTAATTAGATTACACTAGCAAAATATATTTTTTTTTTTTTTTTTTATTTAAAATAATGTTATAAACGGATATTAACACTAGTGGCTGGCACAGAGCAATGAACCAGAGTATATGCTGTGTGACACAGGCCTGATAGAAAATGAAAATAAATTACACTAGCAAAATAATTAAATTTTTTGGTTAGTTAAATTTAAACTAATGTTGTTAGGGAGATATCAGTGGTGGCAGTAATCACAGCATATGCTGTGAGCCTTAAACACACAGCCTGAAAGGCAGGCAAATGCTAATAACAAAAAAAAAAAAAAAAAAAAAAACGGCACGAAATATAGCCCTAAAAAGGGCTTTTTGGGGTGCTGTGCTTGCAGAGTCCTTCTGGACTGTAAATACACTAGCCTAGCTATGTTTTTCCTATTAATGTCAGGAGCAAAAACACAACACGTCCTCTCATTAAGAAAGCAAGGTCGTTATGAGTCTAAAATGGCGGATTCCGAGTAGCTGGGAGGGTCTGTGAGGGAGTGTCTGATGTTGATTGGCTCTAATGTGTCAGACGGCTGTGACATAAAGGGTCAAAGTTTCCTCAATGATGACATATAGGGGCGGATCGCCATGTGTTCGCCCACAAACGCGAACGCAAACAAGCTATGTTCGCTGTGATTATATATATAAATATATATATATATATATATATATATATATAATATCCCTTGGCAATTAAACATATGGCATATACCATATACCTTTAAGCCCTTATAAATAGTTTTAATAATATTTTTATGAATACTTTTTATCTGATAGTGTATACATGAGTGTAGCTGTTAATTTTAATGTATTTATCTTGTATTTTGTGCAACTTTTATTTTAGCTCTTACCCTTTACGCAAGGTCTTCAGTAGCAAAAAACTGGCCCACATTCATTTTGACTGCGCTTGAGCAAAGGTGTTCATTTTCAACTTGTAATACATGCACAAAATGAATCCAGGCATGATATTGCTTTAACCCCTTAATGACCACAGCACTTTTCCATTTTCTGTCCGTTTGGGACCAAGGCTATTTTTACATTTTTGAGATGTTTGTGTTTAGCTGTAATTTTCCTCTTACTCATTTACTGTACCCACACATATTATATATCGTTTTTCTCGCCATTAAATTGACTTTCTAAAGATACCATTATTTTCATCATATCTTATAATTTACTATAAAAAAATTTATAAAATATGAGGAAAAAATGGAAAAAAACACACTTTTTCTAAATTTGACCCCCAAAATCTGTTACACATCTACAACCACCAAAAAACACCCATGCTAAATAGTTTCTAAATTTTGTCCTGAGTTTAGAAATACCCAATGTTTACATGTTCTTTGCTTTTTTTGTAAACTATAGGGCCATAAATACAAGTAGCACTTTGCTATTTTCAAACCATTTCTTTTCAAAATTAGCGATAGTTACATTAGAGCACTGATATCTTTCAGGAATCTCTGAATATCCATTGGCATGTATATATTTTTTTTTAGTAGAAAACCCAAAGTATTGATCTAGGCCCATTTTGGTATATTTCATGCCACCATTTCACCGCCAAATGCAATCAAATACAAAAAATCGTTCACTTTTCACAATTTTTTTCACAAACTTTTGGTTTCTAACTTAAATTATTTACAAACAGCTTGTGCAATTATGGCATAAATGGTTGTAAATTCTTCTCTGGGATCCCCTTTGTTCAGAAATAGCAGACATATATGACTTTGGTGTTGCTTTTTGGTAATTAGAAGGCCGCTAAATGCCACTGCGCACCACACGTGTATTATGCCCAGCAGTGAAGGGGTTAATTAAGGAGCATGTAGGGAGCTTTTTGGGGTAGTTTTTTTTGGGGTAGTTTTAGCTTTAGTGTAGTGTAGTAGACAACCCCAAGTATTGATCTAGGCCAATTTTGGTATATTTCATGCCACCATTTCACCGCCAAATGCGATCAAATAAAAAAAAAAAACGTTGTGTAGGATCCCCCCTTAGACCCCAACCTCACTGATCCCCCACCAAACTGCTCTCTAACCCTTCCCCTCTGCAATAATGGGCGCCATCTTGGGTACTGGCAGCTGTCTGCCAGTACCCAGTTTTGTAACAAAATGTGCCTTTTTTTTAAAAAAAAATCCCTTTTCTGTAGTGTAGCTTTCCCCCCCCCCCACCGAGACCAACCCCCAACCCCCTCCAGGACCCTTAGATTGCATTTTACTGTATTTCTGTTTTTAACTTTTAACTTTTTTTTTCTGTAGTGTAGCGGTTCCCACCCGCTCCCGCCCCGTGCACGTGCCCGCCCACCACCCCCCGTGCACGCGCGCGCTCCCGTGCGCGCCCCCGTAGCTCCCGCCCCCCTCCACTCCACATAGAGCACCGATGGCCGCCCACCCGCCTCCCACGTAAGCTCCCACCCACCAATGATACCGGCCATCGATGTCCGGTGCAGAGAGGGCCACAGAGTGGCTCTCTCTGCATCGGATGGCCAAGGGGGGTTATTGCAGGATGCCTCCATATCGAGGCATCACTGCAATAACCGGAAAGCAGCTGGAAGCGAGCAGGATCGCTTCCAGCTGCTTTCCAGACCAAGGACGCCCGCCACACGTCCTCGGTCATTAACTGCATTTTTTTTGAGGACGTGGCGTACGTCCTTGGTCGTTAAGGGGTTAAATACATTTACTGTGCCACTTGTAATCTCTAATTCTCACCTAGATTACAAGTTTTGAGCTATAGAGGGCACAAAACGAACGCAACAAAAGTTGCATTATTTCACCCTCCATAGCGCTACCATTACAAGTTTTTGAAAAGCCGCCATGTGCGTACGATATGGTGGCGATGAGCTTCATACCACACAAAATCCAAGGTTTGCTTTGACGTGTTCATGCCCGCTTTCCCCATAGACATCAATAGGGAGAGCTTGTTAGTTAGAATAAAAACACCTGAAACGCGGAATGGCGATCACCGTAACCCAACCCCATTGATGTCTATGAGGAAAAAAAGTTAAGTTTAAATCTAACACCTTAACATAAACCCCACGTCTAAACACCCCTAATCTGCTGCCCCCAACATCGCCTCCTCCTAAATAAAGTTATTAACCCCTAATCTGCCGCTCCCGACATCGCCGCCACCTAAATAAAGTTATTAACCCCTATTCCTTCACACCCCAACATCGCCCAAACTATAATAAAGATATTAACCCCTATTCTGCCGCTCCCCGACATCGCCGCCACTAAATAAAGTTATTAACCCCTAAACCTCTGGCCTCCCACATAACCACCACTAAATAAACCTATTAATCCCAAAACCGACAGCCCCACATTGCAAAAAACTAAATTAAACTATTAACCCCTAAACCTAACTTTATATTAAAATTACAATATCCCTATCTTAAAATAAATAAAAACTTATATATGGATAGTAAATCTATAAAAGTATAATGTATTGCATGCAGACATTATCACATACTCAAAAATATAGTGGTGTTTTAAAAATATAATAATGATTTTCTCTGTAGTGCTACCAAATTGCTATAATTACAATATATAAATCAATCTTACATTTTCCGTTTATTTCAGCATAGTGGTGCATTACTTCCTTTTGATTTATTAATAAACATTCAAGTGAACCTTTTGAAAATACAATTCCTACACCCATGACAGAAAGAAATATTACCTGTACTGGATTTCAAAGTTTCACTAGAAACTGTTTGTCCAATTAAATCATATTGGAGAAGACTTGATGATTCTTCAGGTACTTCCACTGAGTAGAGGGGTCCTTTTTTCCAAGTATAGACTATTTCACTTTTTGGATAAGCATCTGTGTATATATTTTAAAGAAAAAGATGAAGAAAAAAAGCATTGGGTTAGCATTGAGGTTAGATGAAGCACAATATATAATAATAACATTGACTTGTGTGTATACTAGATATTTTTCATTCCAAGAATATTCTTATAGTGGAAAAAATACATTCATTTTAGCTGTTATAAATCTAAAGGTCAATGGGTCAATATTGGAGTAGCAATCTAAGTAGATCTTATAGGCTTATATTTTAGTTGCCTGTGCTTAGTAACTATTTTATCATTTGGAATGAAATGAGAAATAATTGAATAAACAACTGCAAACATTGCAATGATGCAATTTATTGAGCTTTGGAAACATAACCTGTTGTGAATAAATAAACAATTACTAAAACAGGACTAATAAGAAATGGAAAAGGTACTATTGTAACCCTTTAACTACTGAGCCATTCCACACTCCTGTGGTGAAGCCATTTTAGGCTTTATTGGTACCTAAATATATCAAACACTTCATTGTTCCACATTTACCATTGGTCCAATTGTGCAAATAAAAAAGAGGGGTTCTTTTGCAATAAGATTTCAGCCATTTATTTGGATATCTGCCCTTATATTGACAACAGAAATGTGACCTGTGATGTGAAGTATTTGTGAAACCTGTTAACTGTAAAGGAATATGATTATTCACTTCACTATTGAATGCTTATAGGGTGGAGCAAAAGTTAATTTTAGAACAGAGAGCAAACACAAAATTACCTTGAAAACCAGAGACTGCAGTCCTTATGGCAGTGGGGCATGAGAACACACAACTGAAAGGGCTTCCATATGAAGTGTATTGTGCATGCATGTTGCTTTTAGGGAATATTAATTATTTTGGAGCTGAAATAGCTCCATATATAAAATATGTAATATATTATGTACTATATAATTGGTTATTAAAGGGCATGAATGGTCTATATAAAAAAAATGAACGAATATCCAATGCAAATGTATAAATAGTATTATAAAATAAAGCTTTATGTCATTAAAACAGTATTATTTTAAGACTCAATAGCTGTAAATGCCAAAAATATAACTAAATACCTCCAGAAGAGTTATTTAAAAAAAAGGGTGATATATAAACACAATACATAAAATAAATGATAGAAATGACAAATATAGAGTCCTCCAATACTTCTAATTTATAGTCACCATCATACGAAAACACCTCTTAGTTCCCCACAGGAGTAGATCATTAAAAAAAGAAAAGGTGCTTCTTAGTGCAATAACACCAAAAAAAGGACACAATAAGGATCTTCAAACTTTATACACACAAACAGAAAGTACCTATTCAGTGCTGTAGGCACAGGCTGGGTCATCTCAGTAGCCAACCAACTCACTTCAATAACTAAAAGAGAAAATTTTAGAGATAAAAAAAACAGGAGCTTGCTGTGTGTTGCACCTGAGAGAGAGTCAATGAGCAGTTTTCTGGGCAACTGAATGGACCCAGCCTCTTTCTTTAGCACTAGACGTGCTCCCCATCTGCCAGTATTTAGTTTAAAGAATTTAGTTGTTTTTACTTGATTGTTATTGCACCATGAGGAGCCTTTTCTGTTTGTTTTAGTGATTGGAGAAAGTTGATGATTAGTTTTCTAGACAACTGAGTGGACCCAGCCTGCTCCTACTGTATCTACTAGGTGCTTTCTATTTCTGTTGGGGAGTATTAAGCTTGAAGAAAGATCACTATTGTGTCCCTTTGTCCAGCTGTAAATAACATATTTGCCTAAATAACACATATCCATTTAAAAGCTACTTAAATGTATTAATATATTATTATTTTTTAACACAAGGAAAGGTCCTTTACTATTTCCTAAATCCCAGTGCTACATGGTGAAGCAAGATCAGTGTAAGGTATCAATTAACAGACATATTAATGAATCGCACAGCTTATTAAAAGGAGGATAGGTCATATATAGTAGATAATATTTTAAAGTATACAAATAATTAGTTTTATAAATCAAACACATTAAAATGTAGCGTCTAGTAACAACAATGGTACTAATACATGAGTAGTAGAAAACCACTGTGCATAAATACAATAATTTTAGTTTGCAAATTTATTTTAAACTTATTTTTATGTTGACTTTGCAAGTTAAGATAATGTGAGATAACAAAAAAGTCAAATTGATTTTAAAGTCAATTTGTGTTTTACTTATAGGAATGTTGAATAAAGTTAGCCAGCAAGCCAGTCATGTCTGAATGAAGAATCATTTTCTGCTTATGTGTTTTCTAAAAACCTATGCATTCCTATGAAGGAAATACTAACGCCTAGATTTAGAGTTCTGCGGCCAAAGGGGTGCGTTAGCTACCCGTGCTTTTTTCCCCCCGCACCTTTTAAATACAGCTGGTATTTATAGTTCTCTGAAGGGCTGCGTTAGGCTCCAAAAAGGGAGCGTAGAGTATAATTTACCGCCACTTCAACGCTAAATACCAGCGGTGCTTACGGACGTGGCCAGCTTCAAAAACGTGCTTGTGCACGATTCCCCCATAGTAAACAATGGGGCAGTTTGAGCTGAAAAAAACCCTAACACCTGCAAAAAAGCAGCGTTCAGCTCCTAAAGCAGCCCCATTGTTTCCTATTGGGAAACACTTCCTATGTCTGCACCTAACACCCTAACATGAAACCCGAGTCTAAACACCCCTAATCTTACACTTATTAACCCATAATCTGCCGCCCCTGCTATCGCTGACCCCTGCATATTATTTTTAACCCCTAATCTGCCGCTCCGTACCCCGCTGCAACCTACGTTATACCTATGTAGCCCTAATCTGCTGCCCCTAACACCGCCGACCCCTATATTATATTTATTAACCCCTAATCTGCCCCCCCCCAACGTCACCACAACTTACCTACAATTATTAACCCCTAATCTGCTGACCGGACCTCACTGCTACTCTAATAAATGTATTAACCCCTAAAGCTAAGTCTAACCCTAAGCCTAACACCACCCTAAATTAAATATAATTTTAATCTAACAAAATAAAATAAATCTTATTAAATAAATTATTCCTATTTAAAGCTAAATACTTACCTGTAAAATAAACCCTAATATAGCTACAATATAAATAATAATTATATTGTAGCTATTTTAGGATTAATATTTTACAGGCAACTTTGTATTTATTTTAACCAGGTACAATAGCTATTAAATAGTTAATAACTATTTAATAGTTACCTAGTTAAAATAATTACAAAATTACCTGTAAAATAAATCCTAACCTAAGTTACAATTAAACCTAACACTACACTATCAATAAATAAATTAAATAAACTATCTACAATTATCTACAATTATATCAACTAAACTAAATTACAAAAAAAAAAAAAACACTAAATGACAAAAAATAAAAAAAGATTACAAGAATTTTAAACTAATTACACCTACTCTAAGCCCCCTAAAAAAATAACAAAGCCCCCCAAGATAAAAAAATGCCCTACCCTATTCTAAAATTAAAATTATAAAGCTCTTTTACCTTACCAGCCCTAATCTGTTCCGATCAGCCAATAGAATGCAAGCTCAATATGATTGGCTGATTGGATCAGCCAATCGGATTGAACTTGAATCTGATTGGCTGATTCAATCAGTCCATCGGTGAGGAAGGATGGCTCCATGTCGGCTGCTTGAAGATGGTCCCGCTCCGCGCTTGATGGAAGAAGATAGAAGATGCCGCCTGGATGAAGATGTCTGCCGGTCCGGATGTCCTCTTCTGCCCGGATAGGAGGAAGACTTTGGACCCTCTGGAGGAGCTCTTCTTGCCGGATAGGATGAAGACTTCGGACCCTCTTCTGGACGGATCGGTGATACCCGGCATGGTGAAGAAAAGGTAGGGAGATCTTCAGGGGCTTAGTGTTAGGTTTATTTAAAGGGGGTTTGGGTTAGATTAGGGGTATGTGGGTGGTGGGTTGTAATGTTGGGGGGGTTTTGTATGGTTTTTTTTACAGGCAAAAGAGCTGTTTTCTTTGGGGCATGCTCCGCAAAAGGCCCTTTTAAGTGCTGGTAAGGTATAAGAGCTTTAGAATTTTAATTTTAGAATAGGGTAGGGCATTTTTTTTATTTTGGGGGGCTTTGTTATTTTTTTAGGGGGCTTAGAGTAGGTGTAATTAGTTTAAAATTCTTGTAATCTTTTTTTATTTTTTGTAATTTAGTGTTTGTTTTGTAATTTAGTGGGGTTTTTTTGTAATTTAGTTTAGTTGATATAATTGTAGATAATTGTAGATAGTTTATTTAATTTATTTATTGATAGTGTAGTGTTAGGTTTAATTGTAATTTAGGTTAGGATTTATTTTACAAGTAATTTTGTAATTATTTTAACTAGGTAACTATTAAATAGTTATTAACCATTTAATAGCTATTGTACCTGGTTAAAATAAATACAAAAGAGGAAAAAGGAATGCTGAGTCTTTGAAGTAGATGAAATGAAGTTTTATTTAGGAGCAGGCCTATCATCAAAATAAATACAAAGTTGCCTGTAAAATAAATATTAATCCTAAAATAGCTACAATATAATTATTACTTATATTGTAGCTATATTAGGGTTTATTTTACAGGTATTTAGCTTTAAATAGGAATAATTTATTTAATAAGATTTATTTTATTTTGTTAGATTAAAATTATATTTAACTTAGGGGCGTGTTAGTGTTAGGGTTAGACTTAGCTTTAGGGGTTAATACATTTATTAGAGTAGCGGCGAGGTCCGGTCGGCAGATTAGGGGTTAATACTTGAAGTTAGGTGTCGGCGATTTTAGGGAGGGCAGATTAGAGGTTAATAAATATTATGTAGGGGTCGGCGATGTTAGGGGCAGCAGATTAGGGGTACATAGGGATAATGTAGGTGGCGGCGGTATGCGGTCAGCAGATTAGGGGTTAAAAAAATTTAATAGAGTGGCGGCGATGTGGGGGGCCTCGGTTTAGGGGTACATAGGTAGTTTATGGGTGTTAGTGTACTTTAGAGCACAGTAGTTAAGAGCTTTATGAACCGGCGTTAGCCCAGAAAGCTCTTAACTCCTGGCTTTTCTCTGCGGCTGGAGTTTTGTTGTTCGATTTCTAATGCTCACTTCAGCCAAGACTCTAAATACCGGCGTTAGAAAGATCCCATTGAAAATATAGGATACGCAATTGGCGTAGGGGGATCTGCGGTATGGAAAAGTCGCGGCTGGAAAGTGAGCGTTAGACCCTTTCATGACTGACTCTAAATACCAGCGGGCGGTAAAAACCAGCGTTAGGACCCCCTAACGCTGGTTTTGACGGCTAACGCAGAACTCTAAATCTAGGAGTAAGTATGTTTTTTATACATACAGTGTGTGCTAACAAATAATTCTTGTTTGAATACACAGGAAATAAACATGTAAATTAAACATGCATTACAACTTATTTGGGGATTTACATAGAATAACATTTATTTTACGTGTTTGTGAACACATTTCATGTCACAAATAATAGCTAAAGATTAAAATCTGATCACCCTTATTTAAAATCTCTGTCAGCGCATAGAGCATCTGAATCCTCAGAGGAATAATGAGACCATACTGAACGTTTAGACAAAGACTCTGATGGGCCCCACTATTTCTACAGAGCCCTTTCCCCTTTCTGTCTGTTTGCAATTAGCAGTAGCTGAGCTGGCACCGGCAGCCATATATGTGCAAGAGAAGCTGTTTCAGTGTGACTGTGGGTCATCCTTCCACCTTGGTTAACCAAAGGATATGCACTTCCTGTACTAATATGATAGCAGGTTATCTGTAAAGCAACACTGTTGTTGCCATCTTGGAAACCCTGCCACCATATTTGTAAAGGCAAATCCAACAATATTTCTTACACTGTGATCCCTGTTTTTCAAGAGAGGGGCACACAGAGGGGACATGAATCAGGTGTAACCTAACCTGGGAGACACTAGGTTGCCCTGCAGCAATACCACTGCTTGTATGGCAAGATGACCCCCCCCCCTAGAGGTATGGGCCCAGTTTAAATTGAGACCTCTGTGACCCTCTTAGTTTAGCCCCTGATCCAAATACCATATTTTGGCTTCTAGTTTTAGTAAATACCTATTTTTGTTATAGCTATCATTTTGACTATAATTTTGCATGTTTCTTATTTGAGTATCAATTTGATTTTGTCAAATTGAGAACAAATAGTGGATATGTGTTAAAGAGACAAAGCAGAGTCAGAAGGAAAAATATCAGAAGGAATTTTATAAAATGTCTGAGATTTATACATTAATACAAAATGTCTATATTTTTTACATTACATTAGTTATTTTCATTTTCTCTTTTTGGATTTTTCTATATTAAAATAACTATGAATTACATGACTACAAACAAAGGCAGAAATCTGAAAAGCTTGTCAAATTTATAATTGATTCAGTTTGTCG